>NC_090445.1:1426553076-1426855768 GCF_031143425.1 Pleurodeles waltl
TGGCATAGAGTGCAGTGGTGCGGAGTGGAGTAGTGTAGAGCAGTGCAGAGTAGTGTATAGTGCTGTAAAGTGCAGTGGTATAGAGTGGAGTTATGCAGAGTAGAGTGGTATAGAGTGCAGTGCAATAGAGTGTATTAGTGCAGATTGAAGTAATACAGAATAGAATGGTCTAGAGTATAGTGACAGCCAGTGCAGTGTTGCAGTGTAGAATGTCATAGTGCAATGGTATATAGTGCAATTGTTTAGAGTGCATTGGCTTAGAGTGCAGTGGTTTAGAGTGCAGTGGCGTAGAATAGGTTGTTTCAGAGTAGACTGCATGGCATAGAGTGGAGAGATGACGGGTAGGGTAGGGTGCATTGGCATAAAGTGGATTGTTTCACAGTAGAGTGAAGTGGCGTAGAGTGCAGAGGTGCAGGGTAGAGTGGAGTTGTGTACAGTGGCATAGAGTGCAGTGGCATACAGTAAAGTGGTGTAGAGTGCTGTTTCATAGAGTGCAGTAGTGCAGAGCAGATTAGAGTGGTGTACAGTGTATTGATGTAGAGTGCTGGGGCATAGAGTTGAGTTATACAGAGTATAGTGCACTAGCATAGAGTGTATTAGCTTAGAGTGCAGTGCCGTACAGTGCCGTGTTGCAGAGTGGCATAGAGTGGAGTTGTGTGGACTAGATTGGTGTTGCCTAGACTAGAGTGGAATAGAGTGCAGAGGCGCAGGACGTTGTGGTGTACAGAGGCATAAAGTGCATTGGCATGAAGTAGAGTGGTACAGAGTAAAGTAGAGAAGCATAGTGTGAAGTAACAAAGTGCATTGGCATAGAGTGGAGTGGAGAAGAGTGCAGTGTCCCACAGTGCAGTGGCATGGAGTGGTGTAAAGTGGAGTGATGCAGAGTAAGGTGTAGGGGTGTGAAGTGGTGCAAAGCAGAGCAGAGCGGAGTGGAGTATGCATGGTGTGGTAACACACTGCCATTACAGACGTTTTTGATTGAAATGACCATTACATTTGCACAAACATACAGTTAAAAACAAAAAAAACTATACAGTGCAGAGACGATGACGTGTGGAATTTGCATCACCTAATGCATTGATTTGTTTTCATCATATAAAGTTATTTGTTTCCAGTACAGTTCAGAATTAACAAAAATGTGCTTCATTTGTGCCCCTAATTCTGATATATTCTGAAGTTTGTTTAAATGTTGTCATGTGATAGAAAAAACTCTTTCCTAACCCCAGTATCCAGCAAGATTATTGCATAAATCCTCTCACTTTGAAGTCAGAGAGAGAAAAGTAAACACTAAGGGGCATATTTATGCTCCGTCTGCGCTGAATGTGCGTCAAAAATTTGGACGCACATTCAGCGCAAACCTTGCCCCATATTTATACAATGACGCCCGACCCCGCGAATGTCAAAATCCCTCCATGTGCGTCATTTTCTGGATGTGGGAATCCACCTTGCGTTAATGACATGCAAGGTAGGCGTTCCCATCCAAAAAATGGCTTTATGCCTGTGTGCCTTATTTATACTCCGCGTCATTTTGACGCACAGGAGGGGCGGGCCTTAAAAAACGGCACACAGCCTGATGTGTGCCGTTTTTTAACACGTGGGTGAGGGCAAGCGTTAAGGGACATGTTGGCCCACTTCCATGGTGTCTGACCATGGAAGCAGTCCAGAGGTGCCCTTTCCTGCCCCCAGGGACACCCCCTGCCACCCTCGCCCACCCCTGGAGGACACCCATGGATGGGGGGACCCATCCCAGGTAAGTACAGGTAAGTTGGGGCAAGTATTATTTTTTTATTTTTTTAAAGTGGCATAGGGGGCCTTACTTGGGCCCCCCTACATGCCAGAAGTCCCCTGGGCATGGTCATTGGGCAAGGGGGCATGACTCCTATCTTTGCTAAGACAGGAGTCATTTCAATGGGGGTTGTGCGTCAAAAAATGGCGCAAGTCCGGTTTGAGCCAAGATTTTTGACTCAAACCTGACTTGCACCATTTTTTGACGCACAACCCCCATTTTTCCATACGCCGGCACTGCCTGGTTTGAGTCATTTTTTTTCACTCTGACCAGCCCACAGCGCCAGCTAACGTCAATCCTTAAATAAGGCGCCCGCCTGGCGTGTAGGAATGGCGTTAGCCGGCGGTACATTTTTTTACGCAAACTAGAGCTGGTGCTGGTTTGCGTCAAAAAGTATAAATATGGGCCTAAGTTCCCATTGAAGACAAAGCCTGACATTTGACCTTGCTCTTTGAATGCACAGCAAATGTGATGAGATAAGTACAAGATTTACAGTCCTGTTTACAGAAAGGGAGCACCTGGGAGGATGTAAATAATGTTTGGGCAAGGAAAGGGATGAACTCAAGCTGCATAGCCTAAAATAAATGAAGCCAGCAAATTGAAATCAATGAAATGTGAGTTACAAACCACACAGCCAATAGCAAGCAACGTGCAGAATACATTCCCAAGGAAGCTCTGTGAAGGTACTTAAAGTGACAGCCATGGGATGCTTGGTTTGGCCACATCTGTCACACAGGTAGTATGACCAGAAGACCTGGAGTGGTCTCCATGTTGCAATAAAGGTCTGTACGCCCATTCTGTCAGTTTGCTACCAGTCCCTATTGTGTAGAGCTTCTGGCACACCCCATGTAGGGTTAGCACTGGGGCATTTAATGATTATTTAATGTGATTGTAAGTAAGGAGTTGACTGGGGTGAAGATGGTAGTCTGCCACAAGGGTTTGGAAATTTAGTAGCTCGCCATCCAGAAACAAATCCCCCAATTTTAAGACACCTGCAGCATGCCACTGATGGAGTTGCTCAGAGCACTGCCATCCTGTGGGAGTGGGAAGGCTTAGCAATAGTAGTGCAGGAGCACAGGGTTTCTTCATGTCAGTGAGTTTACAGGTTCTAGCAAGGCAAGAGAAAGCTGTGCATGATAACCCTGGATGGTGGTCTGTAGAATGGTCAGTGGGAAACAATGAGCAGTGCAGTAAGCCTTAGAAAGCCAGCGAGCCACCCATTGGACCTGTGCAGCTGAATAATAGCGTTCTAAGGGCCATATTTATACTTTTTGATGCACAACTGCGCCAACGCAGTTGTGCGTCAAACAATTTAACGCCGGCTAACGCCATTCCAAAGCGCCATGCGGGCGCCTTATTTATGGAATGACGTTAGCCGGCGCAGCTGACCGGTGTGCGTAAAAAAAATGACCCACACCAGGCAGCGCCGGCGTAGGGGAAAATGGAGCTTGGGCGTCAAAAAATGGGGCAAGTCAGGTCTGAGGCAAAATATTGGCCTCAACCCGATTTGCGGCATTTTTTTTGACTCCCAACCCCCATTGAAATGACTCCTGTCTTAGCACAGACAGGAGTCATGCCCCCTTGCCCAATGGCCATGCCCAGGGGACTTATGTCCCCTGGGCATGGTCATTGGGCATAGTGGCATGTAGGGGGGCACAAATCAGGCCCCCCTATGCCACAATTTTTTTTTAAAAACATTACTTACCTGAACTTACCTTAAGTTCCCTGGGATGGGTCCCTCCATCCTTGGGCGTCCTCCTGGGGTGGGCAAGGGTGGCAGGGGGTGTCCCTGGGGGCATGGGAGGGCACCTCTGGGCTCCTTCCGAGCCCACAGGTCCCTTAACGCCTGCCCTGACCAGGCGTTAAAAAATGACGCAAAAGCGGCTGGACGTCATTTTTTTTGACCCGCCCACTCCCGTGCGTCATTTTTGCACGGGAGTTTAAATAAGGCGCACATGCCTTGGAGTCATTTTTTAGACGGGAACGCCTACCTTGCATATCATTAACGCAAGGTAGGTGTCCACGCTAAAAAATTACGCAAACTCCAAGATCTTTGGCGCTAGACGGGTCTAACGCCAAAGTATAAATATGGAGTTAGCTTTGCGTCTGATTTGCGTAAAAAAAAATGACGCAATTCCGGCGCAAACAGAGTATAAATATGCCCCTAAGTCCAGAAGGCCTAATCCACCCACAGTCACAGGTTGCTTTAGAGTGGAAAGAGCTACTTGATGGCTCCCTAGCGACCAAATCAAATGTGTGGCATGTCTGAAGTAGGAATGAAGGACAAGCAGGGGAAGGTTTGCAAAATAATTCTATCATCGGGGTAGCCCACCATCTTCACTAGTGCCACGTGGCCCACTACAGAAAGCAGAAGAGAAGACTGAAAAACAAGCTGGGCTCGGAGGGACTGTGACGCTCTGCTGAAATTTCCGTCCTGCAAATCAGTGGGAGGATGGTAGGTATTAATCGCTAGATATCGAAAGGTAACTGGTGGCCCAGTTCAATCCGAGGTCTAACTGTATATAAAGGGGACTACAGTGCCATATGTTAAAGAAACACTAATTACATTTTAAAATTTGTACAGTTTTTGTGTAATTTACATCCCAAATATTTAGAAGATTCTACATGTACTTGACACTTAGGGATAACCCAGATCACTAGTTTGGCTTTTGCTCAAATTCAATTTTCAAAACCATTTTAAGACATGGACAAAGTGAGCAAGTGCCTTACACAACCTTGCAAGGGGTGTGGCTCCTGCTCACCCTTCACAAGCACGAACAGCGGACCATTGCACCAGAAGAGTTTGCCAAGGTGGATGGGTGTTGATTGTTCAACCACTTGACAGTGCCCCTTCTGTTTCTCTCCTGTCTGCAGAGACAATTCCCCAGGTACCCAATGCCTTCCGATAGTCTTGGTGGACCAATCTTGTCTGATTTTAGGAATTGTCACACCTTGTTCTTCTCTTCCTTATTTATCCTGTTCTTAGCAACAACCCTTTGAATCAGTTGCTGTGGATCTCCATATGATCTCGATTTCATCCTCCTCTTTTATAATCTTTGATTGGTAGTCCTGGCTCCCAGTTCTGAGATAAATGTAGAGCCCCAGAGATACACTCTAGTGCTGTGAGACTACAGACAAGTTGTGGGTACCTCACATCCTGATATTAGGTGAGAGACTGTCGCCCACACCGTCTGCCCTGCCTCATTAAAAAATGTTTAGGTTGAAAGTCCATAGGGGGTTGGGGTGAGCCAGATCTTTCTGTTCAATTAGTTTAAACTAGCATAAGGTTACTTACCTTAATGTTTCCCAAACAGTTTGCCAGGGGTTTTAAAATGTTTAGAAACATAATCAAAATGTTGCTGTTACTTTCTCTTCGAAAAAGATTGGGTAGATTTTGGTAGGGGTAATGGCCTTGACACAGTGCCGAAGGGCATTAATTTACTACTGAACAAGGACGTAATGTGACACCTGAATGTAGCATACCAGGAGGCAATCACAAAAAAACCACAGTGAATAAATAGTGCTATGTTAAAAAAGAGTAAATAAATGCTCTCGTAACGTAATGAGGTATGGGCTCTCTTGAGTGTGTCTGTAAAACTGACATTTGTTCTTGAATTTTTGTCCTGAATTTTTTACGTCCTGTCCAGAGGTTGCCTAAATGTCAGGTCACCCTTATGTTGGTGCTATCTCCAGATAGCGGGGGATGGGACTGATAATAGACTAATAAACCTCAAATAAGAATTGGTCTACTTGGATAGCAGCCATTGACCACTAATGCTTTTCAAATGGATCATTTCTACCTGGATGCCCTCATAACCGCACTTATAAAATTATCTGTGGAGTCTCTAAATGACTGACACCTATGATTTCTCTTTAACATATACTTTAACCCGTCACGTTCATTATCGTCAATGTAAACGGTAGGTATTGCTGCTCAAGCCGTTAAGAGGGCCTCAGTGGTGGCAGTCCGATGGGGATGCACGCAGACATTTATAAAACACATTTACTTGTGGGTAAAGCGATGTTTCGCCCTAGGCTCGAAGCGGTTAATTGTTTCTCTCACTGCCTCTGCAGCCAGGCATTGCTAATGAGAATGCCCAGCTGTGGAGCGCCGTTCAGTGGGATACCGCACTTTTGTGAAATGGAAGTGTGGCAAACCATCATAATTAGCGGATATTGAGAAGCATTCTCCTCAGCGCCGTGCCCCTCAGGTGAGCAAGACAGGTTCAGTGAGTGATTCAGTCTCGGAAAAAGCAAAAACTTCTGGCACTAGGGCGTTATTAATTAACGACCCAACATAATTACCAGAGGGGCGGTGTGTGCACACTCAACAGCGCGCTACTCTTATGTAACTATAAAAAGCAATTTTATTATAAAAAAAACTTCACGATCAAACCATATGTTAAATATCACACATGAAAGTGTCTAGAAACTGCTGGCCTCATAATGTGCGGTAAATGTCACAACATTCCCTTAATTTCTTTCTGAACTGAAAACATAAACTACTGCACGTTTACCAATTAGTACGGCGGCATATTAGCCCCAAGCGAGTGCACTAACCTTCGAGTTGCTAATTTAAGATATAACCATTTCGTTTAACATAAATGTGTACATTTGCTGCACACTTGGTTGGGGCCGATACATAGATCTTTGTCCTAATGCAAGGCACGCTTTTGTAAGAAATATGTCCTAATGCAAGAATGCATACATTTTGTGCATCACAAAAGCATGTTCTAGAATTAGTGCCTATTAAGCCTTTTTAACTTACACCTCAACAAGCACTGGCAATGCCAAAAGGTCTAATTTAGGAATGAAAGTGTGTTTTGGGTCATTGATGGGCTTAGACACTCAACATGTCATCATACAGGCACTTTGTCAGTCATATTACAATTCATGAATCTGTTAATTCATCTATTGACTCATTCTTTCATTCACCCTCTGAGTTTGTCAGATGCGATAACCAACACCAAAATCCTTCCTTACAAAGCTAATGTGTGACATTTCATGCATTAATACAGAAAAATAACAACGCACCATTAAATGCCTAATGACTTTTACATATGCTTTTCACAATCAAAATGTCAGGCTTATAGTGTTTATCACAAGTTTTCATAACCAACAGATGAGACCTATGGTATCGGAAATATGTTTTTCTAGTAAATCAATCCGGCTTCTAGCTGTTATTGTCTTTTCACTATAACCAACTGAGGCCTCCTGGAGCAAGCTTAATCTTTCCCACAAGGCAACCATCAAGCAGCCAGTCATAAAATTACATAGATAACAATATTACAATTGACAAAGCAAAATACTTCCTCTCTTCAGAGGGACTAACAAGAATTCTCACAATGCAAATCATCTATAGTCATGGTTTGTCAGAGGGGGTAACCAGCACGTCAAACCCTTGCCAACTACGGTAATCTGTGAGATTCCATGTAAGAAAATACCTATCTGTAGGCTTTAATACACTGTAATAACAATATACTCTTGAATGCTTTTTGGCCTTAACATACACTTTTCACAATCAATATGTCAGGTCTATTGCCTCCACCATGACTTTTCAAAATAAACAATCAAGCCTATAGCTTTTATCAATGTGTTTCCACAATAATTAACTCAGACTTACTGTGTTGATCGTAAGCCTTCCTACAAGGCAGCCATTGTATATAATGTTAATAAAATTACAAATATGAACAAAATGCAGTATTTAAAACAATGTAAAATCCCTACTAATAGGGCCTAATCCAGTTACCATACTGCAAATCATCTAGCCCCATGACTGCTTCCGGTGGGTCATTAACACCAAAACCCACGCCTACAGTAGTATTGTGTGAGATTCCACACAACAAAATACCTGCATATAGACTTTAGAATAATGTAATAACAAATCACCTTTAAAAGCCTATTGCCTTTAACAAATGCTTTTCATAATAAGTAAGGAATACTTCCATTGTTGTAACTCTTCATTATAAAAAGCTCACACCTAAGGAATCTGACCTAACTTTTCCCTGTGAGCCAATAATGCCTCTAACCTTTACCAATGTCTTGACATAATGTACAGCTCAGATCTGCTGTAGTGCATAAGCTGGCAGTCATCACACATACATTTATTAAAATTACAAATATGTACAAAATTAAAATTGTCAAACCAACAGTCAACCCTTGTAGGAATTTGGCTCTGTATATACTATTTCAAAGTAAGAAATAGTGTGCACAGAGTCCCAGGGTTCCCCTTAGAGGTAAGATAGTGGCAAAAATAGAAAATTTGAATGCTCTATTTTGTGGTAGTGTGGTCGAAAAGTAGGCTTATCAGAGGGTAGTGTTAAGCATTTGTTGTAAACAGGCAGGCAATAAATGAGGAACACACACTCAAAGACTTACTCCAGGCCAATAGGTTTTTATATTGAAAACTCTCTTTTTTTTGTTTATTTTAAGAACCACAGGTTCAAGATTTACAAGTAATACTTTAAATGTAAGGTACTTCCCTTAGACACTTTAGGAACTTTGAATAAAAGCAATATCACACACAGTCTTTGTAAAAATGCCAATAAGCAATTTTCAAACTGGACACTGCAAAAATCAACAGTTCCTGGGGGGAGGTAAGTAAAGGTTAGTTTTGAAGGTAAGTAAAACACTTACAAGTCTCAAAGTTGGGGCATAGGAAGCCCACCGTTGGAGGTTCAAGGCAACCCCAAAGTTACCACACCAGCAGCTCAGGGCAGGTCAGGTGCAAAGGTCAAAGAGGTGCCCAAAACACATAGGCTTCTATGGAGAACAGGGGCGCCCCGGTTCCAGTCTGCCAGCAGGTAAGTACCCGCGTCCTCGGGGTGCAAACCAGGGGGGTTTTGTAGGGCACCAGGGGGGACACAAGAAGGCACAGAAAGTACACCCTCAGCGGCACAGGGCCGGCCGGGTGCAGTGTGCAAACAGGCGTCAGGTTTTGTATAGGAAGTAATGGAGGGAGCCGGGGGTCACCTCATTGATGCAGGCAGGCACAGAAGGGCTCCTTGGGGCAGCCACCACCTGCGCTAGGCAGAGGGTCGCTTTTGCACTGGAGTTCAGTTCCTTCAGGTCCTGGGGGCTGCAGGTGCAGTGTTGGTTCCAGGCATCGGGTCCCTTGTTACAGGCAGTCGCGGTCAGGGGGAGCCTCTGGATTCTCTCTACAGGCGTCGCAGTGGGAGCTCGGGGTTCGTCTCTGGTTACTCACGGGCTCGCACTCGCCAGGGAGTCCTCCTGAGGTGTTGGTTTTCTGCAGGTCGAGCCGGGGGTGTGGGCTGCAGAGTGGGAAGTCTCACGCTTCCGGCGGGAAACGTGAAGTCTTTAAAGTTGCTTCTTTGTTGCAAAGAAGTTGCAGGTTTTTGAACAGGGCCGCTGTTCACAGGAGTTTCTTGGTCCTTGGGTGCAGGGCAGTCCTCTGAGGCTTCAGAGGTCGCTGGTCCCTGTTGGATGCGTCGCTGTTGCAGTTTTCTTCGAAGTTGGGAGACAGGCTGGTAGGACTGGGGCCAAGGCAGTTGTCGTCTCTGTCTTCTCTGCAGGGCTTCAGGTCAGCAGTCCTTCTTCTTGTTAAGGTTGCAGGAATCTGATTTCCTAGGTTCTGGTGTGCCCCTAAATACTGAACTTAGGGGTGTGTTTAGGTCTGGGAGGGCAGTAGCCAATGGCTACTGTCCTTGAGTGTGGCTACACCCTCTTTGTGCCTCCTCTCTGAGGGGAGGGGGGGACATCCCTATTCCTATTGGGGGAATCCTCCAAAATCAAGATGGAGGATTTCTAAAGGCAGGGGTCACCTCAGGACACCTTAGGGGCTGTCCTGACTTGTGGGTGACTCCTCCTTGTTTTTCTCAATCTCTCCCCTGGACTTGCCGCCAAAAGTGGGGGCTGTGTCCAGGGGGAGGACATCTCCACTAGCTGGAGTGCCCTGGGGCATTGTAACACGAAGCCTGAGCCTTTGAGGCTCACTGCTAGGTGTTACAGTTCCTGCAGGGTAGAGGTGTGAAGCACCTCCACCCAGAGCAGGCTTTGTTTCTGGCCTCAGAGGACACAAAGGCCCTCACCACATGGGGTCAGAAACTCGTCTCGCAGCAGCAGGCTGGCACAGACACTGAACAATTGGGTAAAATACAGGGGGCTTCTCTAAGATGCCCTCTGTGTATCTGTTTTAATAAATCCAACACTGGCATCAGTGTGGGTTTATTAGTCTGAGAAATTTGATCCCAAACTTCCCAGTATTCAGTGTAGCCATTATGGAGCTGTGGAGTTCGTTTTTGACAAACTCCCAGGCCATATACTTAATATGGCCACACTGTACTTACAATGTCTAAGAATAGACTTAGACACTGTAGGGGCATATTGCTCATGCAGCTATGCCCTCACCTGTGGTATAGTGCACCCTGCTTTAGGGCTGTAAGGCCTGCTAGAGGGGTGACTTACCTATGCCACAGGCAGCATTTTGTGTGCATGGCATCCTGAGGGGGATTCCATGTTGACTTTGCCTTTTTCTCCCCACCAACAAACACAATCTGCAATGGCGGTGTGCATGTGTTAGGTGAGGGGTCCCTTAGGGTGGCACAACATATGCTACAGCCCTTAGGGACCTTCCCTGGTCACAGGGCCCTTGATACCACTGGTACCTTTTACAAGGGACTTATGTGTCTGCCAATTCTGGAAGCAATGGTACATTTAAGGTGAAAGAACACTGGTGCTGGGGCCTGGTTATTAGGGTCACAGCACACTTCTCAGTCAAGTCAGCATCAGTATCAGGCTAAAAGTGGGGGGTAACTGCAACAGGGGGCCATTTCCTTATAACCCTTCTCATTAGTACCTAACAAGAATAATCACAGTGAAATTCTACTCTCAGGCTTTGTCACAGTGGGTGACCAACACCAAACACCCTGAATTTCCCATTTGTATTTCACATCAAATAAAGCAGGCCTACTCCCTCTGTAATACTGTTTCATAAACAGGCCAAACCTATGGCATCTGGCATACCACTTCCCTGTACATCAGTCAAGTATATAGCTTTTATCATTGGTTTGTCACCATAACCAACATAGGTCTCTTGTACTGGGCGTAAGCTTCCCCACAACGCAAAATCAGACATGGGCGGTCATTACAACATTGGCGGTAAAAGCCGCTTACCACCGTGCAGAAGACAGCCAACACACCGCCACGGCCGCGGAAAACCGCCACAGCTATTATAACCCACATTTCGGAATCCGACAATATTCAGACACCCACACTAGTCCGCCACACCAAAGGTCAGTGATAAACTGGCGAAAACAAAACCTCCACCGTCACGCCAACAGAAAAATGCCCACACTATCACGACACACGAATCCACGCGGCGGTCTTTCAACCGCGGTATTCCATTGGCAGTACACACCGCCGCGCTCAAAATACACTCTTACAAAACACTGCCACATTGGACAATTCCAAATACACACACCTGATACACATACACACACCACTCCCACACACCCAATACAATATAAAACACACACCCACATCACCCACAAACCCCTACGACAAAAAATTCAGAAAGAAGGCCAGAGAGAGACAGCACCAGCAAGAACAACAGCATCCACAGGCACACAACACCATCACCCACAGAACTTCCACACACCTCACACAACACACCACTACATATCAGCACACTTATCACCACACACTCCACCCCACATATCACCTACACCACCCCATGGCACGACAAAGACACCCCAGGTTCTCGGAGGAGGCGCTCAAGGTCATGGTGGAGGAAATCGTCCGGGTAGAGCCACAACTATTCGGAGCACAGGTGCAGCCACCTCCATTGCAAGGAAGATGGAGCTATGGCGAAGAATAGTGGACAGGGTCAACGCAGTGGGACAGCACCCAAGAAATTGGGAGGACATCAGGAAGAGGTGGAACGACCTACGGGGGAAGGTGCGTTCCGTGGTCTCAAGACACCACCAGGCGGTTCAGCGGACCCTCACCTCCTCCCCCACAACTAACAACATGGGAGGAACAGGTCTTGGCGATACTGCATCCTGAGGGCCTCGCAGGAGTAGGTGGAGGAATGGACTCTGGTAAGACAAATCTTAATTATTACATCCCTCACCCTACCTGCATGCCAGCACATACCCCCACCCTCACCCCCAGCACCCCAACTCCTCACATATGTCCCAACATCACAAACCACCCATCCCAACACCAAGCCCTGCATGCAACAACAAAGCATGGACACCCATCACTAAAGCATGCCCACTGCACATACCCATACAACCCCCTAAACCATCATCACACAAGGTCCCACACAGGAATGCAAGCACTGGGGTACACAGTCACCCACCCATTGCACACCATGGCACACACAGATGTAATAACCATCCTTTTATACCCCTGCAGGACCCCCTACCCAACGTCACCGGACAGGAGGGTCCACACATGTCCACACCACCAACACAAGAGGCCCACAGTGATGACAGCAGCTCTGTCCAATTGGATCTAGATGACCATCCCGGCCCATCGGGGACCTCGGGACAGTCTGTTCCCCTCACCCAGTCACAGGCCACCACAGACCGCCATTTTCTATCTGTTCAGTCACTCAATACCTGATCTTCGACAGGAGAGGACCTACACTGCAAGTGCTGCTGTGACGTCGGTCTGGAAGAGACAATGGCTCGAGTGTCTGGGGAAAGGGCCCCTGCCTTCACATCGGAGGAGTTGGAGAAGCTCGTGGATGGGGTCCTCCCCCAGTACACGCTACTCTACGGTCCTCCAGACAAACAGGTAAGTACACATGGAGCATGTTGTATGGGCAATGCCTGTGTGGAGAGGGCTGGATGTAAGAAGGAAGGGGGGAGAGTGCTACGTGCATGAAAGACGGTGAATGCATGTGCCACATGGCAAGAGTAGGGATGGGGGTCAATCAGTTTGACGGTGCAGTTGGTAATAACTACTCTTTTTCCCCTGTACATTTCATGTAGGTAAGCGCCCACCAGAAAAAAGATATTTGGCGTGCCATCGCCAAGGACGTCTGGACCCTGGGGGTCTACCACAGACAGATCACCCACTGCCGGGAAAAGATGGGAGGACATTCGCCGCTGGAGCAAGAAGATGGCGGAGGCTCAGCTGGGGATGGCCTCCCAACGTGGGAGGGGTGCCTGTCGCACCATGACCACCCTGATGTGCAGGATCCTGGCGGTGGCCTACCCGGAGTTGGATAGGCGCTTGAGGGCATCACAGCAGACACAAGGGGGTGAGTACACTCAGTGGAGGTGTCTGGGTGGGGGAGGGGGGCTGTGGGTTTCCCTAGGCCAGGGCGAGTTCCATAGGCAAGGCCCCTCCGTAAGGCAGGCCATGGGGCACCCCACCCCACCTCTGTAGAGTGCCAAGAACACCTAGTCATGCCCCTGTGTCATCGATGTGTGCAGATGCCGTCCATAGCCTTGTAGGCCATTTCCCAGGAATTGAACAGTGGAGCCCAAGAGCGCGGCGTAGTGCAGGGGGCTTCTGTGTCTGTCGTGTCTGCCAACGATAGCGGTAATGCATGCACTCAACATGTCTTTCTTCTGTCACCCCCCCCTTTTGTGGTGTCCCTGTTCTTGTGTGCATTAGCATCATCAGGCGGAAGAGCAGTGGCACCGGAGCATGAGGGAGCTGCATCCCACAAGGCCCTGGAGGGCGAGACTATGGACTCAGAGTTCACCAGTGGGACGGAGGGCGAGGGGAGCTCCACGGCGGGGACAGGAGCTGACACCAGCGACACGGACTCGTCCTCTGATGGGAGCTCCCTTGTGGTGGCGGCAACATCTGTGCCCCCGCATCTACAGGTACAGCCGCCACCCCCCCATACCAGCACCGCCCTCCCAGCAGCCCCTCAGCCTTTGCCCCGTGCCCGCTCACCCAGGAGGGTGGGCATCACCTTTGCCCCAGGCACCTCAGGCCCTGCCCCAGTCACCCCTGCTGCCCTCAGTGAGGAGGCCATTGACCTCCTCATGTCCCTCACTGTTGGTTAGTCTACCTTTTTGAATGCCATCCAGGGTGGAGAGAGGCAGCTGCAACAGACCAGTGCATTTCTGGAGGGCATTCATTCTGGTCAGGCCGCCCTTCAGTGAGCTTTTCAGACTCTGGCCTCAGCACTGATGGCAGCCATTGTCCCCGTCTCTAGCCCCCCGCCAACTTCCTCCACCCAGACCCAATCCCCTGTACCTCAGCCTATCCCAAGCACACCTACAGACCAGCATGCACACACGTCAACACACAAGGGAAGCTCTGGCAAACATAAGCACCACACATCCCACAGGCACTCACGCAAGCATCACACACATGCAGACACACCAACATCCACTGGCTCCACTGTGTCCCCCTCCTCCTCGTCTCCCTCCTCCCTCCCAGCCTCGTCTACACTCACACCTGCACGCACTACCTCTACAGCCACTACGTCCCTCTCCAGCACGCCCACCACCACACCCCGCTCACGTGCAGTCACCACCCCCACTACCATTCACACGTCGCCTGTGTCCTCTCCCAGTGTGTCTGTGACGCCCCCTCCCAAGATACACAAACGCAGGCACACACCCACCCAACAGCTATCCACCTCACGACAGCCTCCAGCGCATGCACCTTCACCCAAAGTCACCAAACGTACACCTCCTACAACCACCACCTCTTCCTCAACTCCCAATCCCCCTCCAGCTACCCGTCCCAGTGTGTCCCAAAAACTTTTCCTGTCCACCCTTGACCTCTTTCCCACACCTCACCCATCCCGTCCGTTTCCTAGGTCCCGAACTAGCACCTCAGCCACAACATCTCCCGGACCAGTGGTGCCTGTAGTCACCGGAATCTGGAGTGCACTGCCCACCAGGGCAGCCAGTGTGGCACGGAGCCACAGCACAGACAGTCCCCCACCTGTGAAGCATCAGAAGTTGGCCAGTACCCTGTGGGAGTGGGGAAAGACTCCAGCCACCAAAGCCCCTCCCAGGGGTCCCAGTGGGAGTGTGGAGTCAGCTGTGACACCTTCCAAGGTGGGGAAGGGCCACAAGAAACCCGGCAAGTCTGGAAAGAGCAGCACGGCGGAGAAGACCGCCATCATCCCCGATGCCAAGGAGCCCACCTCCAGCACAAGCCCAGCTGCCTAGGACAGGACCGCCAGCACTAGCACACCTGCCCAGGAGAGGCCCGCCAGCACCAGCCCAGCTGCCCAGGAGGCCAGCACCAGCCCAGCTGCCCAGGAGGCCAGCACCAGCCCAGCTGCCCAGGAGGCCACTGCCAGCACCAGCCCACCTGCCCAGGAGGCCACCGCCAGCACCAGCCCACCTGCCCAGGAGGCCACCGCCAGCACCAGCCCACCTTCCCAGGAGGCCACCGCCAGCACCAGCCCAGCTGCCCAGGAGGCCACCGCCAGCACCAGCCCACCTGCCCAGGAGGCCCCCGCCACCACCAGCCCAGCTGGGCCATGAATGACTGCCACCAAAAGCCCCGCTGGGCCATGAAGGACCGCCAGCATAAGCCCCGCTGGGCCATGAAGGACCGCCAGCACAAGCCCCGCTGAGCCCCGCTGGGCCATGAAGGACCGCCAGCACAAGCCCCGCTGGGCCATGAAGGACTGCCAGCACAAGCCCTGCTAGGCCATGAAGGACCGCCAGCACAAGCCCCGCTGGGCCATGAAGGACCGCCAGCAGCTGAGACCCTGCAATGGAGACCGCCATCTCAAGCACCGCTGCACAGGGCACCGCCAAATCAAGCACCGCTGAACAGGGCACCGCCTGCTCAAGCACAGCTGAACAGGGCACTGCCAACTCAAGCACCGCTGAACAGGGCACCGCCGTCTCAAACACCGTTGAACAGGGCACCGCCAAATCAAGCACCGCTGAACAGGGCACCACCGTCTCAAGCACCGCTGAACAGGGCACCGCCGTCTCAAGCACCGCTGAACAGGGCACCCCCAACTCAAGCACCGCTGAACAGGGCACCGCCAACTCAAGCACTGCTGAACAGGGCACCGCCAACTCAAGCACGGCTGGCCCATGAGCGGCAAGAGCACTGACGCAACTGAGTCCGTCACGGGGTGAATGATGCACTCTGGGCACCATGCCCCCTCCAGAACCAGTGGAGACTGTCATCCACTGCCTCTGTCCTTAGCAGGATGAAGCACTCTGGGCACCATGCCCCCTCCAGAACCAGTGGAGAAAAGCATCCACTACCTCTGTCCTTAGCAGGATGAAGCACTCTGGGCACCATGCCCCCTCCAGAACTAGTGGAGACTGTTATCCACTTGTGAGACTGTGGCTTTGCACTCCCTAGGAAATGGCAGTGGGCAACCCACCCACTGTAGAGACTTGAGAGACTGTGGCTTTGCACTCCCCAGGATATGGCAGTGGGCAACCCACCCACTGTATAGACTTGAGAGACTGTGGCCTGGCACTCCCCAGGATGAAGCAGTGGGCAACCCACCCACTGTATAGACTTGAGAGACTGTGGCTTTGCACTCCCCAGGATTGAACAGTGGGCAACCCACCCACTGTATAGACTTGAGAGACTGTGGCTTTGCACTCCCCAGGATTGAACAGTGGACAAACCACCCACTTGTGAGACTTGAGAGACTGTGGCTTTGCACTCCCCAGGATGGAACAGTGAGCATGTGGCCCCCTCGTGGATTTGGCGTTGTGCACTCATCCGGCTGAGGTGCCCCCCCTTTCCCTCCCCCTGAGGTGCCTTTTTAGTTGCTGGCTGATGCCCCTGCAGTGTTCTCTCCATCATGGTCGGGGATCTTGTGTGGGCCTCGCCCATACCGTGGGGTCCTAGTGTTCCACGGACTTTCTTAGAGCACTACCTGGACTACTATGCTTGGTATATATTATGTACATGGTGTATATATATATTTCTGCCTACTTGCTTTTAATATATTACAATGGTTACACTAATTTTCTATTGTCTCTGCATCCTTCCGTGGGGTTTGGGGGGGTGTAACTGTGATGTATTGATATGCATTAGTGTGTGTTTTGTAGTGGGTGAGGGTGGGGTGTTGCGTGTGTGTGTCCCTGTTTTTTGCCTCCCCTGTGTCGTAGGTGCAGTACTCACCATGGTCTTCGCCGCCGGCGTTCGTGCTCCTTTTAGAGGAGCAGGCAGACTATTGCAGGTAGAATTTGGAGTTCCGGGTCCATGGCATCCTCGTTCCTCGTGGGGTGTGTAGAGGTGAGCGTTTTCCTTTCGGGATTCCTGTTTCCGCCGTGTTTTTATCTGCGGTGAATCCTCCCCGGAAAAGATGGCGGATTGGCCTGTCATAATAGTGTGGGCGGTACATTGTCTCCCGCCTGTCTGTTGGCAGTGACCGCCAAGCTGTTTGTTTGTACCGCCGTGGCGGTCTGAGTGTTAAAGTGGCTGTAATTGCAAATTTTTTGCTGCCGGCCTGTTGGCGGTCTTACCACCGCTTTAACATCGACCGCCAGGGTTGTAATGACCACCATAGAGTTATAAAATTGCAAATGCATACAAAATCTTTTCTAACTGGGCTTAAAGATTCTCAGGGCAAATGTATTCTTAATTGATGGTTTGTTAGAGGGTGTAACCAATACCAAAACCCTTGCCTACTAAAGAAATCTATGAGATTGCATGTAACAAAACCTATATGTAGGCTTTCATTGTTAAATGATAGCAAACCTCCCTTATATGATGATTAACGTAAACATATGCTTTTCACAATGAATATGCAAGGCCTAGTGCCTTTATCATAGCTTTCCATAAAATCATTCTGGCCTATAGCCTTCATCATTGACTTGTCACCATAACCAACTCAAGCCTCCTATACTGAGCGTAAACCTTCCACAAGGCAACCATCTGACATACAGACATAAAAGTACAAATTTATACAAAATTAAACTTGGCAAACAAAATACTCCTTCTTCTAAGAGAGCTCAACAAGGATTATTACAGTGCATATCTGTTATTCCTCACAGTTTGTTTGGGTGAATTGCCAACACCCAAACATGTGCTTAACACAGTAAACTGTGGAATTAATTGCAGCAACATATCAATCTCCAGGCTTTAGCAGAGCATAACAACAGCCCACTCTTAAAAGGCTAATGTGTTTAACACATGCTTTTCACAATAAGTAGGCCAGGCCTATTGGCTTTGTTAAAATGTTTCATAATAAACAAATCAAACCTATGAAATCTGGTATGGCTTTTTTCAGTGAACCGATGAAGCCTTTACCCTCTACCCTTGGCTTTACACAGGAGTGTAGATTAATCAGTAAGATTACCCCAACTCTAGCCTATTCAAATGCATATATAAACTGACAAGCATCATGCATACAATTATGAAGTTACAAATATGTAGAATAATACAGCTTGCAAAACAATATACAACCCCTCTAAACATGGACAAGAATCATCACAGTGAAAATCCCCAGGGTTTATCAGTGTGTGGCCAATGCAAAAACTCTTGCTTGCTACAATAATTTGTGATATTAAGTTGCAAAATACCTGTCTATAGCTTGTAAAACAATGTGATAAGAACCATCTGTTAAAGGCTTACTGGCTTTAACAAATGATGTTCACAGTTAATATGTTAGACCAACTGCCTTTGTCATAACATTTCATAATAAGCAGACCAGACCTATGGCTACAGACATAATGTTTCCCAGCGCACCAACAGAGTTTATAGTTTGTCACTATAACCAATTCAGGTCTGCAGTTTGGAGCTTTTCCACAATTGTACCAACAGACACACACTCACAAAAAGGGAAAGGTCTACAAAAGGGTTACAGTTGGTTAGCCTAAAATTCCCTCCTAAAATGGCCTAACAAGAATTCTCACAGAGCAAATCTTCTCTATCTATTGTTTGTCACACAAGGTAGTTAACACCAAAACTGTTACCTACTATAGTATTCTGTGGGATTTCACACAATAAAATACCTATCTAAAGTCTTTAGTACAGAGGAACAACAATGCCCACTTAAATGCCTGTTAACCTTAGCATGTTTTCACTGTAAATGTATCAGACTTAGGCCCTCATTATGACCTTGGCGGGCGGCTTCAGCAGCCCGCCAAGATCTGACCGCCGGGCGGCCGCCAATGCAGCTGCACTCCCGCCACAGTCATTATGAGATCCCCGCTGGGCCGCAACACAGGAGTGCAGACAGTGAAAAGCTATATAGGGCCCTGTCAGGGGGCCCCTGCACTGCCCATGCCAGCGGCATGGGCAGTGCAGGGGCCCCGTGACTCACGGTACCGCCAGCCGAAAAGGCTGGCGGTCGGCGACTCGTAATCCCCTGGGCAGCGCTGCAAGCAGCGCTGCCAAGGCGGATTACCACCGCCGGGGCAAATGTAGCGGGAAACCGCCGGCCCCGGCGGTGCGACTCCAGCGCTTCCGCCGTGGTCATAATTCCCTGGATTGTACCGCCAGCCTGTTGGCGGTGCAATCGCCACAACAGCCCTGCCTGTCTTTGACCGCCAGGGTTGTAATGACCCCCCTTAGTTCCTTTGTTGTAACACATAACATTTTCATAACAGATCAGGCCTAGTGCTATGAATATTGGCTTGCGATCATAACCCGCTCAGTTCTGATGTATCAAGTATAAGCTTTAGCACAAGCCAAAAAGTGTAAAACAAGCAGTCTTTTAGTTGAAGCACCCACATTTGGTCCAATCAAATCCTCCACTCAAGGAAAACAACAAATCGGTGAAGCCTATACGCCGTTCTCAGTAGTATGCTGATAGCTATTTTTTGTTGATCACATAAGGGCAGGCAAAATCTGCACTGTCAAAGCAGGCTTAAAAATCCATGTAGGTTAGTGTAGCTCTGGGCATCCCCTACTGCTCTGAAAACCCAGAACTGCACTCTGAAGTTTAACGTTAATTATGGAATGAGCGGCTAGGACTGCAATGCATTCTTCATTACTGTCTCACTCCCATCTGTGTTGCTGCTTGAGAAAATCATGCATCATAAATTATCTACTTGTATAAGACAATTTAACAGTTCAAGTTCAAACTCAGGAAGCCATACTGTTGCCTGCTCAGGTAGCTAGATAAATAAAATAATCCTAGCTGTGTGGTTGGGCAGCACTTTTTTTCAGTGGAAGCAGACAACCTCTGCCCAATGAAAATGTGTACTTCTGGCTATCAACATGTGGGCGGAGCAAAATCCCCTCTCTGTAGTACTCCTGAAAGCTTATTGTTATGATAATCAAATTATACCTGGTGAGAGCTGTGCTATCAAATAGTGTATCATAGTGTATTTGGTGGTGATGGGTAGGGTGTTGGGTATTGTAGTGGTAGGGCCATGGTAGGGCGGTGTTGATCGGGTTGTGTGGTGGTAGTGTTAGGGAGGTGTGGTGGCAGTAGGAGGGTGGTGGTGGTAGGAGGTGGTGATTTTGGTGGTAGGGAAGGGCTTGTGGTACAGCAGTTGTGGTGGTAGGGTTGTGGTGGTGATAGAGTGGTGTGGTGGTAGGATAGTATTGATGGTAGGATGTTCATAGGGAGGTCATGGTAGGTGGTGGGTGGGTTTTGGTAGGGTAGTAGCAGGTTGAGGTGGTAGGGTAATGGGTGGGTGGGAGGGGGGTTACACTAAGGAGGAGGTTGTGGGATGGTAATCAGGTGATAGGGTGTTGGTGGTGGTGGTAGAGTGATGGTGTTGGGGTAATGGTTGTTAGGTAGTGGGTGGTGGGTGGTGGGTGTAAGGTGATGGGTGGAGGTGGGGCTTGTGTTTGGTCGGCTTGCATGTGTCTGAATGGGTGTGTGTGTGTGTGAGAGAGTTTGTTTAGATTTTTATGATTCCCTATTTCCCCAAACAAATATAATTTAATCAATATTTTTCCAAAAGTGTACATGTAATATCATTTGAAACAAGCAAAAGAACATACTGAAAAAATGGCAGCCTAAAAGATGGGGTAATTCACAGAAGATGAAATTCCCTTATAATTTTTTGTGTGTTGAGACAGGAAGCGCTACAATGCCCCGTTAATGACAGATATTCCATATAGAAAAATCAATAATATAAAAACTATTTATATTGAGATCAATATGCATAACTGCTCTTCTTTGTAAAAACATATTGTGCCACTGGAAACAGGATCCTGCTCTCTATCCACCTAAGTGATGCAAGGGAGCTTTTATCTCAGACCCTATTTGCCTCGCCAGCCCAGCTCCAGCATGCATGCAACATGCATCAGCATCATGTTGCATTGCAGCATTAGCAGTGTTGCTTGTACCTTTTCAATGTGCTGCTTATTAAAATGGCAGTTATATCTCAATAAACCACACATTTTGGCCCATATTTATACTTTTTGACGCTAAACTGCGCTAACGCAGTTTAGCGTCAAAAAATGTTGCGCCGTCTAACGCCATTCTGAAGCGCCATGCGGGCGCCGTATTTATGGAATGGCGTTAGACGGCGCAATCAGACCGGCGCTGCCTGGTTTGCGTGGGAAAAAACCACGTAGACCAGACAGCGCCGGCGTAGGGGGAAAATGGCATATGGGCGTCTTAAAATGGGGCAAGTCAGGTTACGTCGAAAAAATCGTCGTAACCCGACTTGCGCCATTTATTTTCGACGCCCATCCCCCATCAACATGACTCCTATCATTGTAAAGATAGGAGTCATGCCCCCTTGCCCAATGGCCATGCCCAGGGGACTTCTGTCCCCTGGGCATGGTCATTGGGCATAGTGGCATGTAGGGGGGCACAAATCAGGCCCCCCTATGCCACAAAAAAAAAAAAAAAAAATACTTACCTGAACTTACCTGAATGTCCCTGGGGTGGGTCCCTCCAGCCTTGGGTGTCCTCCTGGGGTGGGCAAGGGTGGCAGGGGGGGTCCCTGGGGGCAGGGGAGGGCACTCTGGGCTCATTTTGAGCCCACTTGTCCCTTAACGCCATCCCTGACCCAGGCGTTAAAAAGCGGCGCAAATGCGCCGTTTTTAGCCACGCCCACTCCCGGGCGTCTCTTTTGCCCGGGAGTATAAATACCACGTAAAGGCCTGGGAGTCATTTTTTAGACGGGAACGCCTCCCTTGCATATCATTAACGCAAGGAAGGGGTTCACGCTAAAAAATGACGCACATTCCGGGAACTTTGGCGCTATACGCCTCTAACGCCATAGTATAAATATGGCGTTAGTTGGCGTTAGTTTAGCGTCGAATTTGCGTCGAAAAAAACGACGCAAATTCGGCGCAAACGGAGTATAAATACGGCCCTTTATGTCCCTACTTGGCAACTACAGGCCCGGTACATGAACGTCTTGGGAGTTGTGAAATCTTACCCTTGTGTTAGTGGTGGTTGTAGTATCTTAGAACTATACGTGTTAGGACCCCGTATTTAGGGGCAGATTTATGAAGGAAATTATGTAATTGATCTGGGAGAAGTCAGGCCCATATTTATACTTTTTGACGCTAAACTGCGCTAACGCAGTTTAGCGTCAAAAAGTTTTGCGCCGGCTAACGCCATTCTGAAGCGCCATGCGGGCGCCGTATTTATTGAATGGCGTTAGCCGGCGCAAGCAGACCGGCGCTGCCTGGTGTGCGCGAGAAAAACCACGTACACCAGGCAGCGCCGGCGTAGGGGGAAAATGGCGCATGGGCGTCTTAAAATGGGGCAAGTCAGGTTACGTCGAAAAAATCGTCGTAACCCGACTTGCGCCATTTTTTTTCGACGCCCATCCCCCATCAACATAACTCCTATCATTGTAAAGATAGGAGTCATGCCCCCTTGCCCAATGGCCATGCCCAGGGGACTTCTGTCCCCTGGGCATGGTCATTGGGCATAGTGGCATGTAGGGGGGCACAAATCAGGCCCCCCTATGCCAAAAAAAATTATTAAAAAAAAATAAAAAAATACTTACCTGAACTTACCTGAATGTCCCTGGGGTGGGTCCCTCCAGCCTTGGGTGTCCTCCTGGGGTGGGCAAGGGTGGCAGGGGGGGTCCCTGGGGGCAGGGGAGGGCACTCTGGGCTCATTTTGAGCCCACTTGTCCCTTAACGCCATGCCTGACCCAGGCGTTAAAAAGCGGCGCAAATGCGCCGTTTTTAGCCACGCCCACTCCCGGGCGTCTCTTATGCCCGGGAGTATAAATACCACGTAAAGGCCTGGGAGTCATTTTTTAGACGGGAACGCCTCCCTTGCATATCATTAACGCAAGGAAGGGGTTCACGCTAAAAAATGACGCACATTCCGGGAACTTTGGCGCTATACGCCTCTAACGCCATAGTATAAATATGGCGTTAGTTGGCGTTAGTTTAGCGTTGAATTTGCGTCGAAAAAAACGACGCAAATTCGGCGCAAACGGAGTATAAATACGGCCCTCAGTGTGTGGTCCTAACAGTTATTGGGATACTGTGAGTTAGTTATATGTAGAACGCTGATGAATAAACACGTTAACTACGAGCTCCATGTGTGGTGTGTTCCTATGTCTGCTACTGGGCTGGGGAGGACACAGCAAGTGCCAATGAGTAGAGGATACATGCCCGAAGAGACAGAAGTGCTTGCTCTGAGAGTTTGCAAGAAATAGCATAGGTCTTCATGCTCCCAAACTGAAACGAATAAGCCTGCAATTGTCATAGGCAGCCTGCAAGCACCACTGCAGCTTATATGAGGCCTTGTGGAGAAGTTGAAGGCCCATCAAGGGAGCACCGTTGTAAGACTACACCAAGACTTGCCAGCCAGGCTAAGAAAAAAAAGAAGGTGCTGGGCCACAATGCCGAGCCATCAATCTTACAAATAAAACAATAAATGCAGTGACAACCAGGTACAACATGAAAGTCAGTGGCAATCAAAGTTAACGCTATAAGGCAGCGACAACCCGGTATGAGAAGGGAACTTACTAACCATTCATTCAAGACCTCACAATTGGGCGAGGTGACTCAAGAAAAAACACAGGAGTTGTACTCACAAGGTTGTCTGTCCCCCGGCGAAGCCACCAAAGACAGAAGGAGTCGGCAGTCAGTAGCCTTCAGCACAACTCAAAACATCTACAAGACAGTGATGGCTCCCATAAGCTGCCGCAAGAGATTTGGAGTACGTTGCTGCTGCATTTTTTAAACCTCCATCACCACCCGATACAGCCAGAAGAAGAAAATGATGAGAAAATCATTAAATACTTAAAGAATCACGCTGATGAAGGAGTGAAAGGAGTGATAAAGAAACTCCCACAGATTGAGACAAAGTCTTACTGTCAAATCAAAGAAACGTTAGGAGTCATGTTTAACCTGATGCAAATGTCAACTATGAAAGGTAAATTTTCAATCAAGCAAGAGAACAAGTTAGTGAAACAATGGATGAGTTTGTTGAAAGAGTTGATGTGCTCATCAGACACTGCACATTTTGTGAAGTTAATGATGAAGAAGCAATAAGCCTCAGAGCCATTAAATGTTGTTTGTCAGACTTATTCAGGGGACACATGTTACGAGAGACCCTCAGTTTAGAAATGGTATTGATGGCCACTAGAGCTGAGAAAGAAGCAGATCACAAGACTCTGACATGGAAGCGGGAAAAGCAAAAGGTGAATAAGAGTTGGTCATAAAGAGTAGCTACCCATAAGCTGACATTCTCAAATAAAGAAAGACTGTGTTTCAGATGTGGATTTTAATTTCCACATGAGAATAAATGTCCAGGCACTGGACAAGCATGTAAAGGGTGCGGAAAGAAGAACACTTTGTAATTATTTGTAAGGCAAAGAAAAACCCAAGTGCGTCCTGGCAGGAGGAGAAGATTGATGCCAGAATGTTCCAGAAGCAGTCTCGCCACATCCACAAAGACAAAAAATGACATCAATGGTGGAAGGTCAAAACTAAACAAAGTTGATTGCCATCAAGTTCATCCTGCAAGAGTTCTTTAACATCACCATTGAGCGACAATAAATAGGGTGAATGTGTGATGATCATAGACAACAGGGAACAACATGCACAAGTGGGCTTTGCCACTTGCAAGGAAGGTGAAAGAAGGGCATAAACAAGTGAGCTGACAAAACAAAAAAAACTCGTATGAATATTGCTCAAAAATCAAACTGAAAGTCGATGGTAACTTTTGTAATCAATAGTGATGCATTGATCAACATCATGCCAGTTGACCAATTTTACTGTCTATTGCCTGTAACCATAACTCAAAGCCTTAAATACGAAGGTGTACAAATGGGCTGCTTCCAAATCGACGCATGGTCAAGGATCACTTATAGCGACAATGTGACATAAGAAGGCCCCAATTCACGTTCTTCAAGGAACTCCATCTACTGCATGCCTACATAGCTTTACAACTGCTGTTGACATGGGGCTGATATTCATCAATTACAACTTAAATACACAACTTGAAATTGTGAGTCAGTTCCTGTCACTGTTTCATTGTCTAGGAAGACTCAAAACAATGAAAGTGAAACTTCATATCAATGAAGACGTTGGGTCTGCTACACAGTGACACCGCAGGATAGCAGTTCCCCTATAAGAAGTGGTTGAGAAGGAACTAGAAGCTCTACTGAAACATGACAATATTATGAGCGCTTTACTGGTACCACATCATAGGTGTCGCCCATTGTGATAGTACCAAAAAAGGACAGTGGAGGTGCAGTGCACATCTGCGTGGATATGCGCCAAGCCCACAAAGCAATCGAAAGAGAGAGAGAGAGACATCCTGGTCTGCACATTGCAGATATTATCATCCAGTTGAATTGAGCCAAAGTTTTCTCCAGTCTTGATATGAACAAGGGCTACCATCAGCTCAAACTACAGTAAAACTGCAGGTACATTACCACTTTTTCAATTCATGTGGCTTATTTAAGTACAAAAGCTTAAGCTTTGGGGTGTCCTCTGCTGCATAAATATTCCAACATGTTATACATAGGATTATCCAGCCTGTGACACATGCCTTTAATTAGACTGATGATGTACTGGTATTTGGTGCAACACAGAAGAAGCATGATAAAGCCCTCAAACAAGTTTGTCAATTACTTACAGATGTAAGCCTCACCTTAAATCCCCAAAAGTATGAATTTCACAAAGCGAAGCTCAAATTCTTTGGACGTGTATTTTCTGATTAAGGCATGACTCTGGATCCTGACAAGTGAGGAGCACTATCAGCCACCAGTCCTCCACAAGATGTCACCACTGGCACAAACTTTCTTGGGCATGGCCAGCTGTTGATCAAGATACATTCATGAATTTACCACAGTGAGTGCCCTTTTGCCTGACCTAACAAAATAAACGTCCTATTCTGATAATCCGCTGAATGTGACAGTAGTGTCAAAAATATAAAACATGCAAATGAAAATGCAACTGAAATGGCTTACTTTGATCCTAAATGGCACACTGAGATCACTGTTGATGCAAGCTTGGTGGGGTTGGGAGCAATCTTTGCTCAGCATAGCGGACATCCGAGTGCTCAGACATGCACTGTGGCATGCACCAGTCAAAATTTGCCTATTCCCAGCCGAAAAAGGAGAGGGCCTGTGAACATTTTCTTGTGTTTCTGTATGGAAATTTTATGATCCCCACTGACCACCAAGCATTACTCATCATTTTGGGCAATCTGAAAGCCGAGATGCACCCTTGCTTTGAGAGGTGGGGGTTGCATCTACAAGAGTACAACTATAAATTGTGCACAAGCCAGGCAAAAATTAAAACCTTGCTGATTATTTCTCACAAGTACCCCTAAACCGGCACAGTTCAATGAGGAGTACATCAACTTCATTGTAAAGTCCAGCACACCTGCAGTTCTGTCCAATGACCAGATCATTGCCACTACCAATGTGGATAAGGACATATATGCTGCATAAAGACATTATTGTAGCCCAGTCCTGGACACAGAGGGGCATATTTATACTCTGTTTGCGCCAAATTTGCATCGTTTTTATCGACGCAAATTCGGCGCAAAACTAACGCCATATTTATACTTTGGCGTTAGACGCGTCTAGCGCCAAAGTATGAGTAAAGAGCGTCATTTTTTTGCGTGAACGCCTTCCTTGCGTTAATGAGATGCAAGGTAGGCGTTCCCGTCCAAAAAACTGACTGCGACGCAAATGCGTCGCATTTATACTCCCGGGCAAAAATCACGCCCGGGAGTGGGCGGACCAAAAAACCCCGCATTTGCGCCGGATTTTAGCGCCTGGGTCAGGGCAGGCGTTAAGGGACCTGTGGGCTCAAAATGAGCCCACAGCTGCCCTCCCATGCCCCCAGGGACCCCCCCTGTCACCCTTGCCCACCCCAGGAGGACACCCAAGGATGGAGGGACCCATCCCAGGGACATTCAGGTAAGTTCAGGTAAGTATAAATATTTTTTTTTAAAATATTTTTTTGGGGCATAGGGGGGCCTGATTTGTGCCCCCCTACATGCCTCAATGCCCAATGATCATGCCCAGGGGACATAAGTCCCCTGGGCATGGCCATTGGGCAAGGGGGCATAACTCCTGTCTTTACTAAGACAGGAGTCATATAAATGGCATCTGGGCGTCGTAAAAAATGGCGCAAATCGGGTGGAGGCGATTTTTTTGCGTCAACCTGACTTGCACCATTTTTAAGACGCCCTAACGCCATTTTTCCCTACGCCGGCGCTGCCTGGTGTACGTGATTTTTTTCCACGCACACCAGGCAGCGCCGGTCTGCTTGCACCGGCTAACGCCATTCAATAAATACGGCGCCCGCATGGTGCTTCAGAATGGCGTTAGCCGGCGCAAACATTTTTGACACTAAACTGCGTTAGCGCAGTTTAGCATCAAAAAGTATAAATACGGGCCAGAGTGTTTGACCTTTAAGTGACGAAGTCTAATTTTAAAAATACTGCAATGTCCAAGATGAACTATCACCAAAGAAGGGATTGTGCTAAGAGGATCCAGGTTTGCTATAGCTTCTACTTTGAGACAGAAAGTGATTGTACTCGCCAATGAAGGCCATCATGGCATTGTGGCCACAAAGATGGCATTAAGGGATCGCGTTTGGTTTTCTCACTTGGACAAAAAAGTGGAGAGCGAAAGTGGTGATCATTGACAATCATTCCCTGTTTCCTCTGGTAGAAGATATGTCATCCGCAATCCACAAAAAAGTAATTGAACGGTTAGGTAACATCTTTGTAGCGTGGACCATCACATACATTCTTAAATCTGTCAATGATCCACCGTTCAACAGCAAGAAGTTCACAGAATTTCTAGCTGGTCTAAACATCAGAAAAACACACCTTACATGATGATGTGATTTGTGGTACTGATGCTGCTTAGAAGCATCAGATAAAGACGTATGCTGATCAACGTTGTCAAACTCGAGATGTGTTCAGTGAGGGTGATTTAGTCCTCATCAAACAAATGCAAAAGACAGATCCTCCATTTGACGTTGCACCTTTAAAAGTTGTGAAACGAAAGGGATATATGATAACAGCACATTGTCCCGGCAACTCCATCACAAGGGAGTCATCCCAATTCAGACATCTGTCTCGTTGATCATCAGTCCCTAATGATTCAGAGGAAACTGCCCCACCTGAAGACTCCGATCAAACATTAGACCCAGTACTCCTGGGGTCCACCTCTGGTACAGGTCAACTACCTCATACTACGTGGTCTGGCCAAACAATGCAAGCACCTAGATGGCTGGTCGAAGAAATGTTATGCTATTTATTTATATCTTTTGTTTGTGTCTTTTTATTTAACAGAGGAGGAGACATAATGTCTTTGAACTGTACATGTTAGGACCCAGTAACTAAGGGGGGACTTATGAAGGAAATTACATAATCAATCTGGAAGGTGTCAGGGTGTGGTCCTAACGGTTATTAGGCTATTGTGAGATAGTTACATGTTGAATGCTGATGAGTAAAGATGTTAACTATGAGCTCCGTGTATGGTGTGTTCTTGTGCATGCTACTGGGCTGGGGGGGGTGGAGGCAACAGTTGTGAGCCAGATGGATTATTAAGGGGTGTCACCGGTGCCTTGGGGGCACATAGTCACCTTAATTGTTCCTCTTCTTTCTGATCCTAACAATTACAAATGACATTATGTGGCAAGCTTGGTTGCCATAACCTTCACATAATGTGCTTGTTTTATCTAAAATGGGATTATTGTGGTATGGTAACTCTGTGACTTTTTCCCACAGCATGTTTTGTACAATACGGAGAGGGACGGGAGGGTGGAAAGGGGCAAGCAACAACACAGAGAGAAACAGGGAGGAGGGAGATGGCATGTAAACACATGCAGTCTCATGAAGTGCTCCAACTAAAATAAAAAAAACAAGAATTGGCAAAGCTGATAGGTCTTGGGTACATGAACTATTGGCATTCTCAATGTCTTTTTGTCAGCTTGTAAAGCAGCACGGTTGAAAGTTAGAAAAAAAGTGCTATGACAAAGCTGGTCACGTCATAGTACTTTATTTTCTAACTTTCGGCCATGCTGCGCTAAAGTACAACATGGCTAAAAGACATTGACAAAGCCAATAACTTTTGTAGGCAAGAACTGTTGGCTTTGCCGGTGCTTGTTTGGAAAGGATCGCGTTCCCCTTTGTAGGAGTCTCGCAGTGCACATTGTCTCTTTACTTAACTCTCATTTTCAACATAGGGGCAACTACAGCCGCTCACATGTGCTGAGCAATTTTTTTGTCTGCTCTCGAAAGCTGACACAGGCCCCCAGCCTCAGGGCCTGGTCACATAGAAGTCATCATTGCCTAAATAATCATATACAAATAATTACTGGGCGGTCACAACGATAAACATTATTTTGACATTAGAGTGCATTGAAAGTGAAAACATAAGCAAATCACAAATTACTTAGGCTATTTTATATAGGACCTACTCTTAATAATTTTCTATAACGTAGGGTGTTATCACTGATATGCAATGGATTGCCCCTGGGCTCGTCAGCAGGACTTCTGTCATTTTAACTGTGCTGGCACTCCAAAATAAATGGACACTGTTTGCAATTCTCAGCATAACTGCAGCACTTTCAATCGGACAATAACAGTGTTTCCCACCTAACGGGACTGCAGCGCTTTCACTGGGACAAAAGCAGTCGCAGCACTTCTGGACAGTATTGGCATTTCTTAGCAGGAATGCGATACTTTACAGGACAGAGCTGACACTTTGCAGAACTGCAGTACTCTTGATTTTACAGTCCAGTCGCATCTTGCTAGAAGGGCTTTTCACTGGGAAAGAACACACATTTATAGGCATTCATTGAACAACTTTGAACTTCTTATCAAGGCTGTTATCTTTTCAGTGGAATGAACAGCAGTACAGTTCTTTGAATGAGACAGTAATGGTATTCTCAAAAGGACTGCTGGTCATTAGGGTAGGACAGACATCCCTTGGAAAGGCTGCAGCATTGAAGCACACTTGCAATAGAACCACATGAACACCTCTGAGCATGGCTGTGCAGTTGGGACAGAGAAGGCACCTCTAAGCATGACTGCAGAACTTTGAATGGAATAGTACATACAGAGTACGTTTATCTTCTTACAAAACGGAAAGTTTTGGCAACTCTTCTTATCTGTGTGATGATTTGTAGCGAACAAGGAAGGGGAATTGTAAAGCATGCACAGCCGATTCTCTGCACTGCTTTGGAATGTGTCTGTAGAATCTAAAGACGATGACACCAAAAGCCTCCTAAAGCAGTATAATAGCGAGGTCGCAAATATGAAACCAGCTGGCACTGCCACAATAAAAAGAAAAGAAGCCAAAAATGGGAAATTATTGGCAGGATTTAAACCATGTTTTGGATAACAAAAGATTTCACAAGTGCCAGTCCATGTGATGACTTAGGTGAGACCTAAAATGTACCTTGGAATCACCCCAGCAGTGGAAGGACACACTGGGCCGTCCAGTGAAACAGTACTTGAGCCATGCACCAGAGGGGAGCTGTGTGTCCTAGTTTTACGGAGAACCACGAAAACCAGTTGGAGCTATGCACAATATAGTGAGACTTGACTGATGGTGGGACACATAGGCCTGCACGCACACGTCGTAGGGTGACATAGTAACTTATCATATTATCTGCACACTGAATCAGGATGTGAACCTACACAGGTATAGAGTACTGTCAACCCAACATTTCTCCTGAGTTGAAGGGTGTCACTGCTAAAGAAGAAATCACAGCTAGAATGTTATTTACCTCAACTGTTCTGGGGCCTCTTAATCATTGCACTTGAACTTGATAACGCAGATATAGCCTTTGAAATCATAAGAGCAACATGCTGAACAGTCAAGGCCTGCTTAAAGAGGTGGTGAAGACACTGTATTACCCTCAATAATCACATTTTCTAGTAAGGGTTAGGGTTTTGGAAATAATAAGCTTTTCTTTTACTTCGGTGGTGAATCAGGGCAATGACAACTATGAACATTAAAAACAGAAGGTAATTGTGCCATCTGTGGTTATGATGCTACTGCAAACACATGTAGTCAGTAATGTGCAACAAATCAAAACAGCATGACGCTTAATGGCCAAAATAATCCCAGCAGAAGATATTTACGTGTTTTATCCAGTTAAACTAAGATTCTTCTTAACTATATCTTGTCAATGGGTCACAGGACTAACAAAATGCTACAATCTGTCAAGGTACCTGTCATATTTCTGCTGTGGCCTGGTTTCTGAACTGCCTTAGGTACAAAGTTTAACATCTCAGATGGTTTGGGCATAGGCAGTGAGAATCTAGCAAACTGATTAAAAAATCTAAGTAACCCATAAGCATAGCATTAAAAAATGTACAGAGACTCACTCATTGTCCAATGTATAGAGACTGTGCAGATTGGCCATTTTGCAGAGGTCTGGTGTCCTGTTAACAAGCTACTACCAGTTTTGTAATTGCTATACACCGTGGTACACAGTTGAAGCCAAACTGGTCTTAAGGTTTTATTTCAAGAGATGGGGAACATTGGCGCTTGAGATGCCCTAGGATCCAAAGTATTTCCTCTGGGGTTACCACGCTTCGGGGGCCTGTATTTCAAAATTAGCAGTTATGGTCCAGCTTTTTCAGTTGTGGGAGTGAACTCTGACCGCATGCTTATCAAGGAACTGAGATATATTGTAGGCTCCAACTTTGGCATCAAAATTACACTTTTTACAGAACAGCAAAGGCTAGAAAAGATACTTCAAATGATTCCAGCACGGGGATGACCAACAGCAGCAATTGCAACACTTCTGCAGGACTTAGGATGATGAGGCAACAACTGGTGGACCCCTCTGAACTGGTTAAGGCGCAGATTCAGGCTTCCACATAGTCACAGATGATACAGAGTGGATTGGAATAATGCAGCTGATTGCACTCGCAGTCCCAGAATGAGTCTCTGCAAATTATCACCTTCTTGTAATTCTGTTGTTCTTCTGCCTGTTCCAGCCAGCAAGCCTGCAAGGTTCTTGTTGCTCCTGGTGGCTTAACCTTTACAGAAATGTGTTCACAGGACAGGCTCCTCTTCCCCCTTTGGCAGGTTACAGTAGCAAATGTTGTTCAATGCCCTAGGACAGTTTCATAGCCCGACACAGCGCATCTACAGAGAAAGTCCGATTCCTGGCAAATATCTCTGTGGGTCGGTGCAGCAAGTCTTCTTTGGAGTCCCGATTTATATTGGCTGGATGGGAACAATATTTTTCCTCTTTGGGTTACTAGAGTTAAGCCATGGCTAAACAAAGCCTATGCTTTCATCAAATTTTTAACTTCTAACCTAGTCTAGCCTACTTTGTATTTTAAGAGTAGGGACATTGGTCTGGCATTAAATGGTCTGTAAAATGTGGGCTCCTTCCAGTCTCCCTCAGCGGAGGTTTTCTCTTTACTAGACGATACCCAGCACAATTCTGAGTCCAGGTAGTATTACAGGTTAGAGGTTAAGCTTAGAACAGAAGGGATATCTATCTCCCTCGACCAGAACATGTATACCATGGCTATGGGTCAGTGCTTCAGGGAGTGCAACATATAGGTTACACATAATAAGAACAGGAAAAGGACAGTGTGCACAGGAACTACCATTTTGTAAAGCCATCACTTCACAATCTTGATATGATGTCACATGTTCTGCACATGGCTCCACAACCAAACACCAAATTTGCAACATGCCACCCACAAAACACACAGCACATCAGAACACACCACATATGTGTGCGATGTAAAGGGCCCCATGTGGTGTGGGGTAATAGAGATTTTACAGAGGAGATGCTGTAGGCCCTCCTCTTACAACGTTTCATTTGACAAGTCCTGGCCCTTAAACAGTAGTCATCTTGCAACAACGTACCAGTACCTCCATTGCCTTCCATGCTATTCAGGATCTTGACAAGGGGTGCATTGCAGTTTGGAGAGGCCCACTCTGCCAACAACTGCTTGCCTAACACGTTGACCTCCAAAAAAACAAGCATTTACAATGCAATAGGTCTAGCATATTTCAAACAAGTTCATTGTCATCTTTTGACAACAGCGCCCACAAGCAAAAATAAGACATGAGAAGAAACTATGAAAGGATGACTTCGCAAAATAAAATTAAGTTAGTTTAAAAAAATAAAACTTTGCAAATTAGTGCCTGTTGGGCATGTTTTTGCCAGTCGCCAGCCTTCTGTTTGTGGGGCACTTGAAGTGAAAAACAACAAATAGTACCTCAATCACATCCTGCGCAGCAGACGGGCTCTAATAAAAAGCCCTGATTTCTACTTTTTGGTGCAAAACTGCACTAACGCAGTTTTGCACTAAAACGTTTAGCACCAGCTTGCACCATTTCTGTGCACCAACCGGGCACCATATTTATGGAATGGTGCAAGCCGGTGCAAAGGGTAGACTAGCGTTAAAAAAAGTGAAGTTAGTCAGGTGGGGCTGGTGGTGTGGAAGAAGGGGGCTTTGCACCAAAAAATGACGTTAGGCAGGTTAGAGTAAAAAAATGACTCTAACCTGCCGAGAGTCATTTTCTGATGCAAAACCATCCATACAACATGACTCCTGTCTTAGAAAAGATAGGATTCATGCCCACCACCCCAATGGCCAGCACAGGGGACCAGGGTCTCCTGGGTATGGCCACTGCACCCAGTGCCATGTAGGGGGGACCATTTCAGGGCCCCCAATGGCACTTAAAAAATACTTACCTGTACTGACCTATACTTACCTGGGTTGGGGTCCCACATCATCCGCTGTCCCTCTGGTGTGGGTGGGGGTGTCCCTGGGGCCTGGGGAGGGCACCTGTGGGCTTAGTCCATGGTGTTCCACCATGGAAATAGGCCCACGCGTCCCCTAACGCCTGCCCTGACCCAGGCACTAAAAAATGGTGCAAAGCAAGCTTTGCACCATTTTTTGACCCCTCTTCCCTCCCGTGCATGATTTTAGTATGGTGGTGAATATGGCGCTAAGGCCATAGAGCCATTTTTTGCACGGGAGCGCCTACTTTGCATCTCATTGACGCAAAGTAGGTTTCCCCATCCAAAAAATGACTTTAACTCCATAAATTTGGCAAAAGACGGGTGTACCTCCAAAGTATAAATGTGGAGTTAGTTTTGCACCAAATTTACGTAAAAATAAATTACGCAAATTCGGCGCAAAACAAGTATAAATATGTCCCTAAATTGCATCAATTAGTGCTTAATCCTCCTCAACACAGAGAAACGGAAGTGATGCCAGGCGTGCCTTGACGAATTAAGAGGCAGTAAAGAAGAGTGCCACGCAAACCAGCAAATAGTGAGCGACAGGTGGGCTCCGAGCCCTGTCCTGAGCACAACAGAGTCTCGCAAGCGAGGCACATGCGCTGGCGCATGCACTTGCAGGCACGACCCTAAAAACGCATTTTCGGATCCAGGCCAACACTATTATGATCCCCAGTATTTGATATGGAGGCTTCACCTGCTTTCTGCAGGCACGGTCCTAAACTAAAATGCACCAGACACCTCATAGTTATAGTGCAGGGGTCTTCAAACTGAGTGGTTGGCCCCCGTAGCGGGCCTCAAGTGGTCCCAGGGGGGGCGCCAGGCTCTGGCCAAAAGAAGCACTATGCAATTAAATGTGCTTTATTTTAAGCAGGAAACAATTTATTTCAATTTGTTAAATGTAACATAACTTAACTGTAATGTTTAAATACGTTTAGACATGTTTAAACATTGCCATCTTATTAGACTAAGGGCCTTATTTATACTTTTTGGTGCAAAACTGCACTAAGGCAGTTTTGCCCCAAAAAGTTTTGCACCGGCTTGCACCATTTTTTAGCACCAGCTGGGCACCATATTTATGGAATGGTGCAAGCCGGTGCAAAGGGTAGGCTAGCTTAAAAAAAAAATTACGTTAGGCAGTTTTGAGTCAAAATAAATGATTCTGACCAGATTAGCATCATTTTTTGACGCTAAGGGGCGTATTTATACTCTGTTTGCAATGAATTAGCGTCATTTTTTTTTTACTCTAATTCAGTGCAAAACTAACTCCATATTTATACTTTGGTGCTAGACCCGTCTAGCACCAAATTTATGGAGTTAAAGTCATTTTTTGGAAGTGGAAACCTACCTTGCCTTAATGAGATGCAAGGTAGGCGTTCCCGTGCAAAAAAATGACTCTATGGCCTTAACACCATGGCCCATATTTATACTTTTTGACGCTAAACTGCGCTAACGCAGTTTAGCGTCAAAAAGTTTTGCGCCGTCTAACGCCATTCTGAAGCGCCATGCGGGCGCCGTATTTATGGAATGGCGTTAGACGGCGCAATCAGACCGGCGCTGCCTGGTTTGCGTGGGAAAAAACCACGTAGACCAGACAGCGCCGGCGTAGGGGGAAGATGGCGCATGGGCGTCTTAAAATGGGGCAAGTCAGGTTACGTCGAAAAAATCGTCTTAACCCGACTTGCGCCATTTATTTTCGACGCCCATCCCCCATCAACATGACTCCTATCATTGTAAAGATAGGAGTCATGCCCCCTTGCCCAATGGCCATGCCCAGGGGACTTCTGTCCCCTGGGCATGGTCATTGGGCATAGTGGCATGTAGGGGGGCACAAATAAGGCCCCCCTATGCCACCAAAACAAAATATAAAAAAAAAAAAATCATACTTACCTGAACTTACCTGAATGTCCCTGGGGTGGGTCCCTCCATCCTTGGGGGTCCTCCTGGGGTGGGCAAGGGTGGCAGGGGGGGTCCCTGGGGGCATGGGAGGGCACCTGTGGGCTCATTTTGAGCCCACAGGCCCCTTAACGCCTGCCCTGAGCAGGCGTTAAAAAGTGGCGCAAATGCGCCGTTTTTTGTCACGCCAACTCCCGGGCGTCTCTTTTGCCCGGGAGTATAAATACCACGTAAAGGCCTGGGAGTCATTTTTTAGACGGGAACGCCTCCCTTGCATATCATTAACGCAAGGAAGGGGTTCACGCTAAAAAATGACGCACATTCCGGGAACTTTGGCGCTATTCGCCTCTAACGCCATAGTATAAATATGGCGTTAGTTGGCGTTAGTTTTGCGTCGAAATTGCGTCAAAAAAAACGACGCAATTTCGGCGCAAACGGAGTATAAATATGGCCCCATATTTATACTCCCATGTAAAAATGGTGCAAAGGAGGGAGGAAGGGTCAAAAAATGGGGCAAAGCTTGCTTTGCCCCATTTTTTAAGACCTGGGTCAGGGCAGGTCTTAGGGGACCTGTGGCCCTATGTCCATGGTGGAACACCATGGAATAAGCCCAGAGGTGCCCTTCCTAGGCCCTAGGGGCACCCCCACCCACACTAGAGGGACTGCGAGGATGGGGGACCCCATCCCAGGTAAGTACAGGTAAGTGCATTTTATTTTTGAAAGTGCCATAGGGGGCCCTGAAATGGGCCCCCATATATGGCACCGGGTGCAATGGCCATGCCCAGGGGACCCCTGTCCTCTGTGCTGGCCACTGGGGTGGTGGGCATGACTCCTGCCTTTCCTAAGGCAGGAGTCATGTGGCATGGTAGGTTTAGCACCATAAAATGACGCTAATCTGGTTAGAGTCATTTATTTTTACTCTAACCTGCCTAAAGCCATTTTTTGGTGCTAAACCCTCTTCTTCATTACTGCCAGCCCCACCCGACTAAAGTCATTTTTTTAAACTCTAGCCTACCCTTTGCACCGGCTTGCACCATTCCATAAATATGGTGCCCGGCTGGTGCACAGAAATGGTGCAAGCCGGTGCTCAACTTTTTGGTGCAAAACTGAGTTAGTGCAGTTTTGCAGCAAAAAGTATAAATAAGGGCCAATATTTTGTAAGTTTGCGCCACTTTTGTGTCATAAAATGACGTTAATGCAGTGCAAAAAAAGTTTAAATCAGGGCCTTGGTGCTAGATGGGTCTAGCACCAAAGTATAAATATGGAGTTAGTTTTGCACCGAATTAGAGTTAAAAAAAATGACACTAATTCGGTGCAAGCAGAGTATAAATACGCCGCAGAGTATAAATATGCCCCTAAATATGGTGTTAAGGCCATAGAGTCATTTTTTGCACGGGAACGCCTACCTTGCATCTCATTAAGGCAAAGTAGGACTCCACTTTCAAAAAATGACTTTAACTCCATAAATTTGGTGCTAGAGGGGTCTAGCACCAAAGTATAAATATGGAGTTAGTTTTGCACTGAATTAGAGTAAAAAAAAATGACACTAATTTGGTGCAAACAGAGTATAAATATGCCCCTAAGTCTGAAAAATTCTGAGGGGGGCCCTGATGATTTTTATATTTTCACTGGCGGGGCGCGGCATTAAAAAGTTTGAAAACCACTGTTCTAGTGGCTCCTGTAACTCCCGTTAACAGCCCCTTCTCCTAAAGAAGGCACTCACAAAGAGGCTCATAGTCTTACGACTTGACATTTCTGGCAGACGCTGTGCAAGAGATCACACAACCCTTAGTAAATAACCACAAGATCTTTACATGCTTCACCCCATGGCTAAAGGGTCACTGTTAATATTTTCAATGTTCTTCAGTACCTTTCTCTCTGGTGACTGGACGTGGCTTCACGCACATCAACAAAGGATGCAGAGAAGCCTGTTTACCTTTAGATCTGGTCCCTAGTTCTGGTCTTAAACATAAACAAGCATTGGCAAAGCCAAAAGGTTTCACCTATGAAAAATCTATTGGCTTTATCAGTTGTTTTTTTTTACATGTTGTACAGCAGTTGTGCTGCTGTGCAATATGGCTAAAAGTAAAAAGAAAAAAAGCACTATGACGCGGCGAGTAGTGTTGACCTCATCATAGCACTTTTTTTTTTAACTTTTAAGACGCTGCGCAACTGTCAGGGCTGCTGTGCAACATGTAAGAAAACAGTACAGTGATGTTTGGGAGAAAGAACACATTGGAGACCAGGAGAATGGTGGGGTGGGTGAAAATCAATGGAGGTTGAGAGTGGTGATGGAAAGTTACTTCTGGAGCAGGAGGAGGACAGGGATGAAGGACAGGCTACAACACATGCGCTCCCTGAGTGTATGCCAGTAAGTAAAAAATAAATAAAATAAAGAGTCCCTGCTGGCAGTACTTGGTTAGTGCTCCACGGCATGGACAAAGACCCCAAAGGCTCAAAGTTCAGGAGGAAGCTGGATGCCAGGAGGAGCAGCCGACCAATGGGAAGCAAGGAGGCAAGAGCGATGTGGGAGCCAACCAATGGTAAGTAAAAATAAATAATGAGCAGGCTCTAAGCCCCCTTTAAGATTTTGTGGTTTTTAAGGACAATAGCTTTTACTGACAATGCATGCCATTGGAATTGTGCGGCAGGAGAATTCCAAATAATGTGTCGGGTTGAGTAAATTATGTGGTAATAAAAGGCATATAATGCGGCATAAATTCTCACATTTTGTAATAGTATTATTTCATTATTTCACCATTTTTAAACTTGGTGACACTGTCTGGGCATTGTTTGCACCCCATTACTACTAGTTTAATACCCAAGAATAGCAATAAGCAACATAATCGTGACCAGTCCAGCTTTGCAAAGGGCCTTCCACCGTACAGCAAAATATGTCGCTGCATTTTTAGTAACTTTTGAAACGTTTGAGCAAGAAACAATTTTTTTGTTAAAATCTGTGGATTATGTGGGAGGTGATGGATTGTGTATCAAAGGCGGCAAATGTATAATTATGCGAAAATCACTTCGGACACACATCACAGAATTCCAGCCGTGGTTTCTTTTTGTTCGACTATGCCGATGGTTCTTACAAGATTTGTTGCAAAACTAAGGTCTGGTGTTGAATTTGTGGTGGAAGACAGCCATCAGGGGGGAACTAAGTGGACAGTCTATGATTATCTGTGAGATAAGGGAGGTGCCACACATCATTTGGTGTTAAGCCCCTGGCTGGAGCGCAGACTATGGCCCTGATTAACAAAGTAAACTTACATTTCTGTATGTCTACTACTTGTGGGTATCCACCTACTACTTATTGAGTTCTATGACTCCACAATCACTATAGTCGTGAGTGTGGAGTTCTCTGTCCCAATTGAGTGTCTCCTGGTGCGTAGAGCTCTGCACAGGATTATGGAGTCCGACAAATCTGTGCTTAGTTTGTGAAGATTTAAAAGTAGTAAAATAACAGAAAAGCGTAAATTTACCTTTCAGACTTGCACTTCAAGAAACAACTGTCAAAGAGAGCGAGAAAACTGTGGTGGGGTGTTTTGAGGCAGGGTTGATAGATGAAGGAGCCGCCTGGAGGTGAGAAACACAGCAGGGCCCCAAGACTGGGAGCCTAGCAACACAAGTGCCAATGCACAATTTCAGTGTTTATACCCCCCAAAAATCCTAAAACATACCTCCAAAGGTCAGTCTGAGGACCACTATTTCTCCCCCAAATGCTTAGTCCTCCGTCCGTCTTTACTTCAGTTGCAGACACTGCTCTCTTCAGAATCTGCATCTGTTTCATGTTGTTTGCATAGCGCTTTTTGTCATCCCTTCGTAGCGCTTACTATAGCACCAGGGACGTGCTCAACCCAGTGTCCTTGCAGCTTAAGCTAATGCAGTGTCGGTGCGAATATTACCATCAATCAGCACAGGTCTGACTGAGGGGCACTGCTGTAAGTGAGGGAAGGGGGTGAAACGTGCTTTTAACTGGGATGAAGGGTTAGAGGGATTTGCCATCTTGTTCAACAAGTACGGAGAAAAGGCGGGGAGGAGGAGGATGCAGTATCTTCCATGTTCGCCCCGACGGAAAAGACAAGGAATACTGTATTCAGCAGACAAGAGTTTTAAAATCCAGTGTTCCCGCTTGCTACACTGTGTGATCATGGCAAGTTACCCCCTGATAAACAAAAAGTACCATCAGAAGCATTCAACAGCCGTGAGTGGAAGGATACGGGTACCAGAAGCAGGACTTGGACTCCTTTCCAGTCTCCACAGCACAATGACAGAGGCGAGGAGGAGCTGTTGACCAGCAAAGAGCCTCGGGGGAGCCAGCCAATGGTAAGCAGAGCAATGTGTAACTATGTGGGAGCCAGCCAATGGTAACTAATGGACATAGGAGGCATGTGGGAGCCAGCCAATAGTAAGTAATTAGTGGGCTCTAAGCCACTTTTTTAAATACAAAAGATTGCACAGGCGCAGCACAAGCACAGTACAAGCGAAACCTTAAAATGAAGTACTCTCATGACAGTGCAATAACATTCTGTAAAACCCTCATATCTGGCGAATTTGGTCCAGTACAGCTAGCATATGCCCAAATCTCAGCTCCATATTGATTACTGATAGAATTAGCTCAGTAAGTTTTCTAGGCCTGATCAATGGCCCACTCTAAAATTGTGATTATGGTGTAAAACTGCTTGCTCCATCAGCAATAATTTATTCTAATTTTTTAATGATGCCCAAGCTAAGAGAGGTTTGTAGTACACCAGAACCCTAGTAGTGGTAGAACAGCAAATTAACCAATGGCTGATTAATTTTCTAACTTTACAGTAATGTGTAGTAGTATCTACACCTACCCGTTTCACAAGTCATCTTCCCTTAAACTCACTCACAAGCTCCTTAATCTCTGAGAACAGTCAGAGTATCTGCATCACAAAATATATAACCTATATAACGAGAAAACATACATTTCCCTTCTGATTCAAGAATATATCTAATTTGATAATTAACCTTAAAAGGTTTCAGGCTTCCTTGGCAGTAATGCCTGTTTTAAGACAAGGATGACCAGGAGTGTGAAGAGTGGTGAAGGGGCTTTTACACCTGCTAAATGAGAACCCGGTTTTAATTAATTCCCTAACTTCCCTAACCAGGGCTTGGGCCCTAAGTCAAGTAACGAATAGGCTTTCTACAAGACTCTTGGACAGTAAAATACATCAATAATTGAGGTGTAATGGCCCCTCACACTCTTGGGTGCCACCGCCTCTGCCACACTATTGATAGCTACACCTTTGTAGAAGGTGGATATCCATTACCTTGCCTCTTGCATATACCAAAGAAATTCAAACAGCATGTTTTATTAACAAAACACAAAGGAGCTTTAAACGTCATTCATTATTTACAAAACATGAACCGAGGATTGAGGAGATCCGGCATTGTATTGTACCAGAATATTGGGTTGGAAATATTGTTCTTCTATCAAAATATCCTAGACAAAATATAGAAAACCACAATATGGTAAAATGAGAACATAAAGGCAAATGTATATTGTATAACCTTAATAATCAGTCTGCCTTCAGATTAGGTGGATGCCGGCTTTTTGATGCCACCGTGTGAATGGAACACATCGGTCTGAAACTAAAATATGTTGTGTGGATGGTAGACTCATCCTGAGGTGAAAAGATGCAGTGTGTGGTGCGTGTTCGTGGCTGTCTGTCTGTGTGTATGTATGCATGCATTGCATGCATGTATGTATATATGTATGTATATCCAGGGCATAGACAACCCTTTTTGTCCAATCCAAATCTGCAGTGATTGAAATACATCCTCACTTATGTCCATACAGGTGACTGGCAGGTCCTCATTTCAGAGCTTCCGGGTTGACCACAGTCAATATTCCACGGGATATAAAATGTTGCAGGTGTTTGCTCTGGAGACTGGGGTGTTTGAAGAGTAAGCATTCAAGATGCTTCCCTAAGGCTAGGTTCCTTTAATGAAGTCTTGGGGGTTTCATTGACCATACTGGATAGGTCCCAGATATATGTTTGCTCTCTGGAGGTTCCACTGTCCATTCATAGAATCTGAAGATTAGATCTTTTTAGTAAAGGATTGGGAGATCTGCATATTTTTCTCTACTGTGGCCAGGTTTATGGACGCCCCAGTGCTTTAATGTTGTACACTAAAGGGAAAGTGGCCTACAGGTACTTGCTCCTTACCTGCCGCTAACACTGCTTGAGATACGTATTGAAGGTAGGCTTTATGAGTGTGCTGATCTGCAGCTGATACACGGATGCAAAACACGTCTCCAGGGCTCCCGTTGCAAAGTAAACAGCCAATAGGGTGGAGTGGGTTGCAGTGGAATGAGATAGTCTAGTAGATTGGACTGGAGTTGGGAGGGGTGGATTGGATTGTGGTAGAGTGGGGCGGATTGGCTGGAGTGGGGTAATTTGGGTGGGTGGACCAGATGGGGTGGATTGGAGTAGAGTGGATTGAAATGGGGTGATGTGGAGTGGATTGTTGCAGGATGGATTAGATTGGATTTAGGTGGGTGGATTGAATTGAACTGGAATGATAGCACTGGGTGAGGTGGGGTGGATTGGATTGGGGAGGGGTGGATTGGATTGGGGTGGAGTCGAGTGGATTGGAATGGGGTGGTTTGGAGTGGGGTGAGTTTAAGTGGGGTGGATGAGATTGGACTGGAGTGGGTTGGACTAGATTGAACTGGAATGGGGTGGATTGGATTGGACTGGAGTGGGGTAGATTGGGGTGGGGTGGATGGGATTCACTGGATTGGGGTGGAATGGCTTGAAAAGGAGTAGGGTGGATTGGATTAAAGTAGAGTGGATTAGAGTGGGGTGGATTGAAGAAGGGTGGGCTGAATGGACTGGATTGTAGTTGGGTGGTCTGAACTGGGGTAGGGTGGGTTGGTTTGGGCTAGAGTGGGGTGGACTGGAGTAGATTGGATTGGAGTGGGGTGGATTTTAGTGTTGTGGGTAGATTGGAGTGGGGTAGACTGGATGGGTGAATTGGATTGGAGTGGGGTGGACTGAAATGGGCTGGGGTGGATAGAATAGAAGTGTGTTCAGCAGGGGTGTATTGGATTGGGGTAGGGTGAATTGGAGTGAGGTAGATTAGAGTGGGCTGTGGATTGAAGTGGATTGGGGTGAATCAGATTGAGTGGGGTGGATTAGATTGGGTGGGGTGGACAAGAATGGGCTGGAGTGTGGTGGATTGGAGTGGAGTGGATTGGAATGCAGTGGGGTGGATTGGTTTAGAATGAGGTGGATTAAATTGAGGGGCAATGGATTGGGGTGGGGTGGATTATATTGGGGTGGATTAGGGTGGAGTGAATTGGAGTGGGGTGGAATAGGTGGACAGGATTGGGGTGGACTGAATTGGGGTGGAGTGGACTAGATTTGAGGCGACTATATTTGAGTGGGGTGGATTGTGGTGAAGTGCGCTGGAGTGTAGTGGGGAGGATTGGAGTGAAATGAATTGGTGTGGGGTTCGATTCGATTGGTGTGGGGTGGACTGGATTGGAGTGGGTGGATTGGATTGAGGTGGACTTTTTAGAGTGGGATGTATTTGAGTGGAGCGGACTGGAGTGGGGTGAATTGGATTGGTGTGTGGTGGATTGGCTTGAAGTGTGGTGGATTGGACTAGGGTAGGGTGGATTAACATGGTTTGGAGTGGTGTGGATTGGGGTGGATTAAGGTGGGCTGGAATGGGATGGAATGGAGTGGGTGGATAAAGGGGAATTGGAGTGGAATGGATTGGAGTGGGATGGACTGGGTTGCAATGAATTGAATTGGAGTGAGGTGGATTGGATTGGAATGGGGTGGAATGGATTTGAGTGGGTGGATTGGGCTGGACTGGGTTTTATTGGTGTGGGGTGGATTGGACTTGAGTTGGGTGGATTGAAGTGAGGTGGATTGGAGTGGGATGAAATGGGATGGAGTGGGGTAGATTAAATTGGGGTGAGGTGGATTGGAGTAGGGCAGATTTGAGTGGGGGTTGGAGTGGGGCAGATTGTAGTGAGGCAGATTGTTTTGGATTGCAGTGGAGCAGATTGTTTTGGATTGCAGTGGGAAAGTTTTGAGCTGGGTAGATTGTTTTCGATTGGAGGGGGGAAGATTATTTTTGATTGCAGTGGGGCAGTTTGGAGCGGGTTATGTTGTTTTGGATTGGAGTGGGGCATATTGTTTTAGATTGGAGTGGGACTGATTGTTTTGGATTGGAGTGGTGTAAATTGGAGTCTTGCTGAATGTTTAGGATTGGAGTGGGACAGACTGGAGTGGGGTGGGTTGTTTTAGATTGGAGAAGGGTGGAGTGGGGTAGATTGTGGTGGAGTGGGTTTCCTGGATTGGGGTGAGATGGACTGAATTTGATTGGGATAGACTGAATTGGGGTGGATTGGACTGGCTCAGATTGTGGTGGAGCAGATTTCTTTGGATTGGAGTAGGTGCATTGGAATGAGGCAGATTGGAGTGGGGCAGATGGGAGTGCGGCAGATTATTTGGATTCGAGTTGGTCAGATTGGAGTGGACCAAATTGGATTTAGGCAGATTGTATTGGATTCAAGTGAGGATTGTTTTGGATTAGAGTGGGGTAGACTGGATTGGGGTGTATTTAAGTGGGTTGCATTGGACTGGGGCAGATTGTTTTCAGGCAGATTTTTTTGAATTGTAGTGGTCGGATTGGAAGGGGACAGATTGGAGCGGGGCATATTGTTTTTGATTGAAGTAGCACAGACTGGAGTGGGGTAGCTTGGAGTACAAGCCCGCCAAGGTTGCAATGAGGGCCAATGTGCGTTCAAAATAACCAAGCATATCAATGTCTTGACCTAGGGGTGTTCTGGGGTGAACAATCAACTCAATCAACTCCTTGCCAAACTTATTGTTGTAATAGGTGACATCAGACTCAATAGTTACGGGTGATCCAGAATCAGTCATAACCTCTAAACAAACTTCACCTATTTGTGCTCTGAAGGACATAGCTGTATTCTCAGCACCCGTGGTGAACACCAAATTGTTAATCATACCATCCTGCAATTCATCTGCATTGCATTCACTCTGATAGGTGTATTATGAGATTTAACAAATGATCTGCACACACTCTGAAAATGGCCTTGCTTTTTATATTTGTTGAATTTCCTACCAATGGCAGGACAGTTTGGATTATTTCCAAAATGCAATTTAGATCCATATCTATAACGTGAGTTTTTTTTGGATGCCTAATAGTAAAGGTACTCATTTGTTTCAAATAGCACACACAGAGTCACTGCTAAAATATTCACCAGTAATAGCTTTAGCAGACATAGAAGAATGTTCTATGCTCTTAGAGGTATCAAATACTTCATTTAGTGTAGGATTCCTGCAAGCTATCAAAGGTTCTTGAATTTTCTTGGGGTGACAACTGAACACAAATTGATCACACATGTAAGTGTCTAAATTCTCACTAAACTCTCACTTTGAAGCTAATATGTGCAAATTAGAAAGGCATTCCTCAGTGCTCTCCTCTGCATATTCGTTTATTTGACAGAAACTGTGCTTTTCAACTATTTTATTTGGTTATTCAGTAAATCTTCTTTCCAGTTGCTTCACAGCTTCAGTGTACACATCCCATGGTATGAATTGCCCTGATGGAGGTTCACTTTCTAGGAGATTATCAAACATCTCTTGTCCAGTATCTCAATGTAACCCAAACAACATGTTGTTTCTTTCAGATGAATAATCCTTTCAATCAATGGAAATAATATAATTTTCAAATGCTCTGAACCACTGTTGCCATTCAACAATTGATTTCCCTGGATTAAGTAGAAATGTATTTATTTGGGAATGCTGTAGATGACTTGCCTTACTGTTATAGTGAAAAATAGAGAAGAGAGAGAAAAAGTGAAAAAATAAAAAGCACCGCACCCACCCCTGTCTGCAGACAACCATTGTTAACCCCTTTGCTGCTAAGCCTTTTTCCCCTCCTGTGCTGTCTTCTTTTGGCAATTTGCGGTAGTTTGCGTTTAGGCACCTATACCTTTTTGTCCACATAAGCTATCCATGCCAAATATGCGTCCTTTTTTAACAACATCCTGGGGGTTCCAAAGATAGCCAGGGATTGTGGACCCTTGGTGGGGACTGCGAATTTAGCCAAAACACAGCTAAAATGTGAGGGTTTTCGGAAAAATGGGAAAAAGTGCTGCAGAAGAAAGCATCTGTGTTTTCCCTGCAAATGGCATCAACAAAGGGCTTGTGGTGCTAAAATCACCATCTTCCCAGCTTACAGGCAGACTTGAATCAGAAAACCAAGAGGCAGATTTAAGGAAAGTGGCAATGCACCCAGTGCAGCGCCACTTTCCTTGTGCCCCTTAGTGTTCCCCTACCGCCACCATGTGTGTGTTGTATTTAAAATACGGCGCACCATGGCGCAGAGTAGGGGCAATAACATCATTTTTTGTGACGCTATTGATGTACTCTGCAGGAGTAGTGCCAAAATGTTGGCGCTACTCCTGCAGAGTATATAGGGGCCCATTATAATTAATGGAATGCCCCCTTCAACGCCTGCTCTGAGCAGACATTGGAAGTAACAAGAAAATGGTGCAAGGAAATCTTTTAGATTTCCTTGCACCATTTTTTCGGCCCCCCTAATGAGGGAACGTGCCCCTTCCGTACATTATGCCTGGTACAGGCATAATGTGGCACAAGGGTTTACAAAGTGGCACAATGCATGCATTACGGCACTTTGTAAACATGTGGGGAAAATGCTCCTTAAACGCCAACTTAGTTTTAAAAAATTGACACTATGGTGGTACTAAGATGGCCCTAGAGGCTCCTAAATCTGCTCCCAAGTTTTTCAACTCAGTTTTGGCATTTTACTGGAACATACCCCATTTCTCCTATTTTTTGTGCTTTCATCCTCCTTCCAGTTAGTGACAGAAATGGATGTGAAACCCATGATGGATCCTGAAAAGCTATGCATTTCTGAAAAGTAGACAACATTCTTAACTCAGCAAGGGGTCATTTGTGTAGCTCCTTCAAGGTTTTCCTAGAGAAAGTAACAGTTGAAATAAAGAAATATTGAAATTGAGTTTAAAAAAAGCCATTTCTGTTCACATTTTCATCGGTAACTTTTACCAGCTATGGTAGATTTTCAAAAGCAATATACTGCTACATCAGTTGGACCCATCTGGTTGTGGGTATATATAGAACTTGTATGTTCACTAAGAATCAAAGGTATCCAGAGCCAATAAATGAGCTGCACCTTGCAATGAGTTTTCATTGTGTACAGGATATACAGCAATTCATTTGGTAAATTATAAAGAGGAAAATATTGGTATCAAGTAAACCTATGTATTTCTGAAATGGGTACAAGATATGGAGTTTAGAAGCGGTGGTTATTTGCACATCTCGGAATTCGGGGTAACCATACTAGCATGTGTATTATAGGGCATTTCTCAAAATGGCTTCTCTCTTACACACTGTCTAACATTTGGCAGGTGCAAATGCAGAGAAAGACAATTGTCTGCTATTCTGTGTTCCCCCAAGTCTCCCGATAAAAATGGTATCTCACTAGAGTGGACAGGCCTAGTGACTGAGACAGGAAGCAGCCCAAAATGCAATGTGGACAAATCAAATTTTTCTACAGAAAATTGACACATATTTTGCAAAGTGCCCAACTGTGGATTTTGAGCTCTAGCTCAGCCGGCACCTAGGGACACCTAGTAAACCTGTACATTTTTGAACACCAGATACTTAGAGGAATCTAGGATGGGATGACCAGTTGGGTTCGCACCAGGTTCTGTCACCCAGAATTGTTTGAAAACCTCAAAGTTTATCTTAAACAAAACACATTTTCCTCACAGTTTGGTGATGACAAGTTCTGGAATTTAAGAGAAGCCACAAACTTTCTTCCACTCAGCGTTCCCCCAAGTCTCCCAATAAAAATCATACCTCACTTGTGTGGATAGGCCTACGGCCTGCGACAGGAAACACCAGAAAATGTAGCATGAATACATCCCACTTTCCACTGAAAGCTGACACTTTTTTTGTAAAGTGCCTAGCTGTGGATTCTGGGCTTTAGCTCAGCCAGCACCTAGGGAAACCAACAACCTGTACATTTTTGGATACTAGACACCCAGGGAAATCCAGCATGGGGTGACTTGTAGGACTCTCACCAGATTCTGACATCCAGAATCCACCATAAACCTCAAAATGTGTCTAAAAAACATATTTTCCTCACATTTCTGTGATGCAAAGTTTTGGGATCTGAGGGGAGTCACAAACATTCTTCTACCCAGCATTCCCCGAAGACTCCTGATGAAAATGCTACCTCACTTGTGTGGGTAGTCCTCTTGCCTGTGTCAGGAAATGCCTCAAAACACAGCACAGACACATCATGTTTTTCCACTGAAAACTGACATGTTTTTTGCACAGTGCCTAGCTGTTGATTTTGGGCTCTAGCTCACCCGGCACCTAGGGAAACCTAGCACACCTGTACATTTTTCAAAACTAGACATCTAGGAGAATCCTGGATGGGGTGACTTGTTGGTCTCTCACCAGGTTCTGTTACCCAGAATACTTTGAAAACCCCAAAGTTTGTCTAAAAAACACATTTTCCTCAAGTTTTGGTGATTCCAAGCTCTGGAATCTGAGGGAAGCAGCAAACTTCCTTCCACCCAGCATTCCCCCTATTCTCTCGATAAAAATGGTACCTCACTTGTGTGGATAGGCTTAGAGCCCGCGACAGGAAACGCCCCAAAATGCAGCATGAATAAATCACATTTTTCCACTGAAAACGGATGCGTTTTTTTGCAAAGTGCCTAGCTGTGGATTTTGGGCTCTAGCTGAGCCGGCACCTAGGAGAAACCTAGCACACCTGTACATTTTTAAAAACTAGACTTCTAGGAGTATCCATGATGGGGTGACTTGTTGGGCTCTCACCAGGTTCTGTCACCCAGAATCGTTTGCAAACCTAAAAATGTGTCTAAAAAACACATTTTCCTCACATTTCCGTGATGCAAAGTTCTGGAATCTGAGGGAAGCCACAAACTTCCTTCCACCCGGTATTTCCCCAAGTCTCCTGATAAAAATGCTACCCCACTTGTGTGGGTGGGCCAACTGCCTGAGACAGGGAAGTGCCCAAAACACAACGTGGACACATCAAAATGAACTATTACAAAACTACCTGTTTTTGCAAGGGGGCACCTGAATTTTCGGTCCTGGGCTAGGTGGCCCTCTAGGGAAACCTACCAAGCCCAGACATTTCTGAAAACTAGATACCTGGGGGAGTCCACAGAGTTGAGGCTTGTGTGGATCCCCCAATGTTTTCTTGCCCGTAATCCCCTGCAAACTTCAAATGTAGCTTACAAAAAAATCAAATTTTCACCACATTTCTGTGTGGGATCAGAGCACCAGCACACATTTCCTACCACCCAGTGTTCCCTGATCTCTCAATAAAAATGATACTTCACTTGTGTGGATGCCCAAAGGTGAGTCAGCCTAAAAACGTATTTAAACAAATGTGCTTATCAACACGCCCTGGTGCCCCCTCAGTCTCTACACGTTTTTGGCCCTTCCCTGTCACAGGCACTTGGCCCATCCACATAAGTGAAGTATCATTTTTATCAGGAGTTTAAGGGAAACTCTAGGTGGTAGGAAACTTGTGCCGGCAAGCTGATCCCACACAGAAATGTGAGGAAAATGTTATTTTTTAGCTACATTTGAGGTGTGCAGGGTGTACTGAGTAAGAAAACATTTTGGGATCCATGCATGCCAGCCTCCCTGGACTGTCTCGGGTGTCTAGTTTTCGGGAAATGTTTGGGTTTTGTAGATTTCCCTAGAATGCAGGTGCCCCTTTGCAAAAAAAAGGTCATTTTGTGAAAAATAATTCTGATGTGTCCATGTTGTGGGTGGGCCCATCCCTGTTGTTAGCACTTGACCCACCCACACAAATGTGGTAGCATTTTTATCAGGAGGCCAAGGAGAACATTGGGTGTTGGAACATTTCTGGTTTAATTCAGTTTCCGAAAGAATATGGCACAGAAATGCAAGGAAAATGTGTGAATTTAGTTAACTTTTGAGGTTTGCAGGGCATTGTGGGTAAGAAATCTTGTTGGGATCCTCAGGAGGCACACCACCCTGCACTCCCCTGGGTGTCTAGTTGTCAAACATATCTAGAGTTGGTAGATTTTACCTAGACAAGAAGCAAGCATGCTACCAAGTCCATTACTTCTGTGATGTCCCAAACACTCATATTGTGAAAAAACACACCCTTAGGTTTTGTTAAAAAAAAAACTCACCCACCAACCTTGTTGGTGGCGTGCTTCATCATTGGGGTCCCACCCGAGACACCTAGTGTGCCATGGGTGTGCTTCGATGCCTGATTACATAACAAGAGATGTCACCAAAATGAAATGCACTGTTAAAAACTGATAGCTCAAAAACTGAACCAATGACTCACAGCTTGTGAGCTTTAAAGCCATGACAAGGCACCAACCTCTTTACAGTGACACACACAAGATCATTCTCACCACCAGCCGAGGGTCCAACACATCACAACATTCACAACAAGAAACAAAGTGGAGAGAATCTACACCCTGGCAGAGAATGACAGAAAAGACAATTAGTTTTGCACAACCATATGTTCATCAAGTATACACACACACACTGGTTGTATTTGGCACGAGGGTGAGTGATGGTTCAATAGATCAAATCTTATTAACAAGAGATTTCACAAAAATGAAATGCACTGTTAATAATTCAAAAGTAAAAAACTGAACCAATGACTCATAGCTTGTGAGCTGTAAAGCTGTGTCACGGCACCAACCGCTTTACAGTGCATTCACACACGTTTCAGATGTGACGCACACAAGACCATCCACGTCGCCAGCCGCCGGACCAGCATGTTACAACACTCACATCAACAGACAGCACCATTCAAGGGCCCATCACTTTCATATGCACACGTATGATACAACAATCACACCAGCTGATGGAGTGTGTGGACAGGCGTTTGGCTAGCAGTATGTTGTAGTGACCAGCAGAAAGCCACTACTCACACACTGCCAGCCAAGCATCAGCTCACACACACCACCAGCTAAGCGCCAGCTCACACACACAGTCAGCAAGCACCAGCTCACTCACACCGCCAGCCAAGAATCAGACCCATGCACACCACCGGCCATGCGCCACTTCACACCGCCAGCAAAGCACCAGTCCATGCACACCACCATCACATTTTGTTTAACAAAAATAAAATGCAATCAAACTTTAAATAAATACAAAACTGCAAACACACCAACCTAACTAAATACATCACACTAGTGTCAACCGTGAAACTGAACAAAAAATATAAAACGATACAGACCAGGCAACGCTCACAGGTGCTCCCAAAAAAGTATTTTTCATGTGATACTGACAAAAACAAGCAGGCACACACAGCCTGGTTTAGAAGGGCAATCAGGGAAGTGCATACGACTTTCCTTCCACATGCCTCTTCGCATGCAGACTCTACATCGCTTACAGAGATTGTTTGTTTTGGGTGTGGGAGGAATGTGATCAGGAAAGTGGTGATCTTTCAATCTAGCCTCATCCCCCACCACTTCAACTCTAGGAACACTTGCCTGTTCCACTACAAGACTGCGGTTCACAGATTCCTGAAACTGAGCACAAGACATCTTTGACTCTGGTAAACAATCCTTGAACACAATAAAGGCCTTAAAGTTGGTAAATGGAAGAGATGGATAGCCAACTTCATATGCCAAGCCTTATGAACAGCAGTGTAAGGTTTCAAACTCTGATCTACTCTAGCTACACCATCCATGTGCTTATTGTAGTCTAAAATACACACAGGTTTGCGCATGTAAGCAACCTAACCCCAAACAGTCACAGGCAAAGTACTTTCATCATGGATGGTAGTCAGCATGTAAACATACCTCCTGTCTGCAAATTTCACATTCAGCAGTTCATCGTTACGCAAGGCACTGCACTGCCCCTCTAATGTTTTTTACACAGAAGCTCCTTTGGATAACCTTTACGGTTAGAGTGGAGTGTGCCACAGGCAACAGTGTCCACTTTGAACAATTCCCTGAACAACTGCACACCAGGGTAAGAGTTATCTAGGTACAAATGGTGACCTTTGTTAGTTGTCTACCAAGTCCCCACACACATTTCTCACTAACTCCATAAGTGGATGGACAACTGGGGGGTCAATAGTGGATTCCCTACCAGTGTATACCAAGAAACTATAAGCATATTGTGTACTACTCACAGGCAGCAAATACATCTTAATTCCATAAAGTGCCCTCTTGCTAGGAATCTACTGCTTAAAAACCAAATGGCCCTTGAACAGGACCAAAGCCTTTCTTTCCCTGGAACATAGGTCTCTGAAAGTCCATCTACAAAGTGATCAAGGACACACCGAATTTTAAAGAGGCGGTCACAATCAGGATGATCTCATGATAATGCTATAGCATTATCAACAAAATGCAGCATCTGAAGCAGAGGCAAATACCGATCACGACTCATGATTATATAAAATATGACCAGTGCCATCAAGGGATTGGTAATCCAATATGAATACAGCAATGGCTTCCCTATCAAGCCCATCAAAAAAGATAAACCCAAGAACTTCTTCAGGTCTTCTGGATTTGTGGGAGTCCACCAGGTAGCTCTAGAGTGGGGCCCAAGTCTGACACTGTTGTCCCTCAAATTCTGTTCAGCATACAAAAATAGTCTTCTCAACAATCTCACTCAAAAATAAATTGTCCATGAACAAACTCAAAGAAATTTACAGGCAAAACGTTTTCAGTATTCACTCTACACCCTGCGGCACCAGTAAAGGCAGGCAACGCCAGAAGCACCATATTTGGGGCAACCCAGAGAGCAGATCCTCCAATGGGAAACCTTTCAGCCCCAGGCTGCTGCACTATCGCCACATCAGTGTCCTCGTCTAAAACAGGCACTTCATCTGCACTGAGAGTGGCTTCATCATCAGATGACTCCTCTTGGACAGTACATTTACTGGCAGGATCTTGCACTTCCTCTTCTGCCTCAAAAGGTGAGTCAGTGTCATAATCGGAGGAAGATTCAAAAAGTATACCAGCAACCTGCTGAGTGGTCATCCTGCAGCTAGCCCTGATCCTTCCTACTAAAAGTAACTCAATAATACGTCAACAACAAACAATAATGTATAAATGAGTAATAAACAAAGGGCCGTATTTATACTTTTGGGCACACAACTGCGCCAACGCAGTTGTGCATCAAAAAATTTAACGCCGGCTAACGCCATTCCAAAGCGCCATGCGGGCGCCTTATTTATGGAATGACGATAGCCGGAGGAGCTGCCTGGTGTGTGTAAAAAAAAATGACTTACACCAGGCAGCGCCGGCGTAGGGGAAAATGGAGCTCGGATGCCATTAAATGGGGCAAGTCAGGCTGAGGCAAAATTTTCGCCTCAACCCGATTAGCGCCATTTTTTTTTACTCCCAACCCCCATTTAAATGACTCCTGTCTTAGCAAAGACAGGAGTCATGCCCCCTTGCCCAATGGCCATGCCCAGGGGACTTATGTCCCCTGGGCATGGTCGTGGGCATAGTGGCCACCTGGCCACCCACCCTATGCCACCCAAAAAAAAAAAAAAAAACATACTTACCTGAACTTACCTTCAGTTCCCTGGAATGGGTCCCTCCATCCATGGGCGTCCTCCTGGGGTGGGCAGAGGTGGCAGGGGGTGTCCCTGGGGGCATGGGAGGGCACCTCTGGGCTCCTTCCGAGCCCACAGGTCCCTTAACGCCTGCCCTGACCAGGCGTTAAAAAATGACGCTAAAGCGGCTGGGCGTCATTTTTTTTGACCCGCCCACTCCCGGGCGTCATTTTTGCCCGGGAGTGTAAATACGGCGCACATGCCTCGGAGTAATTTTTTAGACGGGAACGCCTACCTTGCATATGATTAACGCAAGGAAGGTCCCCACGCTAAAAAATGACGCAAACTCCAAGATCTTTGGCGCTAGACGGGTCTAACGCCAAAGTATAAATATGGAGTTAGTTTTGCGTCGGATTTGCGTAAAAAAAAAACGACGCAAATCCGCCGCAAACAGAGTATAAATATGCCCCAAAGTGTGGCTTTATCACAAAGACCTGTATACTCAAAAATGATACCACTCACTTGACAGCTATACTCACCATCACCTACTCTGCACACCCACAGCAAGCACCAAAAATGTCCCACTAAAAATGAAAAACAATATAAAATTACGCATAGTACAACACAATTCACATCGTGCATAAATCTAAGGAGAACTTCACACACAATAAAACATAAGCTAAGTATGCTGCTATTATTACATCATCTACAAAAAACTCATTTGTGCATGGGAACGATACTCATTTGGAGTAAACAGTACATAAAAACGTTTTTCTAACCAAACACGTGCAACTATGCAAACTGTACGTCTTCCACTTCCCAAAACCGCAAGCAGGAGTCACAGCAAAGGAATCAAAAGCTTTGAACTCAAATAAAAAGAAGAAATACATGATTACGCTCATGAATGCAAATAATGCGCCAATCCACAAACATCCCACCCCCAAACGTTCAGAAACTTTCTCTAGTGTCTAGTGATTTTGTGCACCCTTTGGCAGCAGACAGGCCTAAAAAAGGCCGATCTGTCGCAAAGGGGGGCAGAAAGGGGCAAAATATGTGCTCCCCAAAGGGAAGCAACCCTTCCTCAAGGGGAAGCTCCCCAAACACAAAAATAATGCTCCATTTGAAATCCCTGGTGACTAGTGGTTCCTGCCTCTACTGGGGGCAAATGGGCCCAAAATAAAGACCTTGATCTGCCCTCAAGAGGGGCAGAAATGGCCAAAATACATCTCCTCCAAAGGGGAGCAACCCTTTCTCAAGGAGCCGCTCCACAAACAAACAAAGCACTGAAAATAATCCCTGGTGTCCAGTGGTTTCAACGGCCTAAAAAAAAAGAGGCCGATGGGGCAGAAATGGTCAAAATACATTTCCCCCAAAGGGGCGCGACCCTTGCCCAAGGGACCATTCCCCAAACAAACAAAACATGTGCCACAAATCATCCCTGGTGCTTTATGGTTTCTGTCCTCCTTGGGGGCAGATGGACTTAACATAAACAGGCCGATCTGTCCCAAAGAGAGGCATAAACAGTCAAAATTAATTACCCCCCCCCCCTTGTCCAAGGGTCTGCTCCCTAAACAAAAAGATAAACATGTGCCACAAATCATCCCTGGTGCCTAGTGCATTCTGCTCCCCTTGGAAGCAGATGGGCCTAACATTAAGAGGCCAAAATTAATGCCACCCCAAAAGGGAGTGACCCCTGCAGAAGGGGTCGCTTCCCAAACAAAAAATAAACATGCAATAAATAAACCTTGATGCCTAGTGGTTTCTGTCCCGCTTGGGACCAGATCAGCCTCTTTATATTAGGCCCATCATGCAAGAAATAATCCATGGTGCCTATTGTTTTCTGCACCCCTTGTCGCCAATTTATGTTGTAATTGCCTTGTAAGAAGAAACAATCAACAGACCAGACAAAGGGGGTTATTACAACTTTGGAGGAGGTGTTAATCCGTCCCAAAAGTGACGGTAAAGTGACGGATATACCACCAGCCGTATTACGAGTCCATTATATCCTATGGTACGAAGTTGTAATAACCCCCAAAGTCTTTAAGAATAGGCTTATTCCAAATAAGCCGATCAAAATGATAAGCCCACGAAGAGCAGGCAGGAGACACTGCTGGAGACACTGCTGTCCAGTCAGGCATCCAAGGTCTGAATGCCCACTGGACAACAGTAGAGGCCAGGGTAACAGAATGCAAGCATTCATGCCATTCAAAATAATACATGCCATTAAATAAATACAACATATTTAAATACAATATATTTCAAATAATACAAGGGGAAACCATGGGTGTCTCTACACCCTGGAACAATCAGGACTACATAGGCGCTGGTCAGACCCACGGGACAGTGCTAAATGACAGCACCCAGCTCCCTTAAAGGAACCGAGTGCTATCTCATAGCACAGAGGGGGCCGACCAGCACCCTCGGAATGAGCACTGTCGGTAAAACAGACAGTGCGCACTTCAGTGGTCCTGGGCAGGGACTCTTGCACTGCTCATGCCATGGGCAGCCTGAATCCCTGCCACTCCATTCATCAATTAAGAAAGTTATGGAGAACGAATGGAAAGAGGTGGACTGAACTCTGGAAACTCCAGGTTTTGCGTAATGTGTTGCAGGACTTCTTTCAAATCTTGGCCTTGCACATATCTCCCTTTTATTTCATGCTCCTCTGTGTTAGACTCTGCAGGGACCGCATTCTCCAAATGAGGTCTCTTAGGAGAAGGCACTACCTCCCTTTCTTGAAAAGCAGCAGCCACTGCTGCCAAGATCATCTGCTGTATTACAGCCACCTTTTGAGCTCCAGGCTCCTCCACAATGTGAGTCTTCTCAGTAACTTTACATCCAGTCTCCTTTTATGGTTGCTACGAGATTCTCATGACAACTGCAGAAAGCATCATAAGGTCCTAATAATCACAGAAACACATATCCAAAATGCAATGCACCCCTTCACCGAGGTGTCTAAATCAATAAACACTTAGGGCCTACAGTAGTAATATTTATAGCCCTCTCACCCTAATTAGGGTATTATTTGGAATTATCTAGCCCTGCAGAAAAAATGCCTAACAGTTGTTGGGGGGACTTGTTGGAGGTAAGCTATTTTTGTGCATGATACGCTTATGGGGGAGGTTAAATAGGGAGTAATTGAGGCTTAGAAATGCACTCACAAAAGTCCTCAGGTCCTTTGGTGGAGCAGAGGGTGAAGAGATACTTTCTTTATCCAAGGGGGAGTTGGTATACCTCATTAAGGAGACAGTGAGTTCTGCATTAGCTTTGCCTTAGGATACACTACAAAAGTTGGACTCTGATGAGGTCAGTGAGGATGGTCCTAAAGGGAAATATATTAAAGGGAATCAGAAGTTCTTAGAAGTGACAGTCCATATGAGAGTTATTCTAAAGTTGGGCGATTAGCCCTTAATGCACTGCTCATGCAGGGCAGTTCCTCAGTGGAGACCGATCAACACGCTCCTGCCAAGCGGTTATCCTCATGCTGACATGATCTGCCAGAAATGTGCTTGCTTATGCAGAGCTCTTTCTCGTGGCAGCCCGGTCAATGCACTCCTGCCGGGTGCCTCAGTCCCAGCAATTTTCCTCACTATGCTTGTTCCCGCTTAGCACTTCCTTACAAACTGGCCAGTACAGAGGCTAGTGCCCCCAAGTCCGCTAAGCCCGCTAAGCAGGACCTCAATCAGGTAATGGGAGAACTGGGGCCATGCACTTTGCTGTACAGTAGGAAATGACTCTTGAACAACTCCGCTACAAACAAATAACAACTTTGTTTAATAATTAGTGCTGGGCCTGCTAGTTCTAGTCCTCAATTTGCTGGGCATAAATGAGTCTGCTAAAGCTAGACCTCTGCCCCTATACACTTACCTGCTTAACTTGTTTAAAGAATCACTTGAGTTGATATTTCGCATAAATTAAAAAACTGGATGCTGGTGGGGTTGGCTTTCTTTTTATATAATGAAGGGGAAAGGGAAATCAGCCATATTGGAGGGATGTGAAGCTAGTAAGCTAACTTTTGACTTTGAAGTTTTCTCTCAGGGAGGCTAAAGCTCATTGAATAATTACTAGGGAGAGAAAGACGGATGAGAAGGTAATGAATACAGGCGAACCAAAGCTAGAAACACCTTTTCATTGTATGGTAACGTTGAGTGGCACGTTTTCTATCAAATAAAAACTTTAATTTCACAGACTCCACCTATCTTGCAACTTTGAAGACCTGAGTAATCTTGCTGTGTTGGGGGTTGCCACTATCAACATATTACGATAATACTCTGCATTATTTACCCATTAAGAAGTTGACCAACCTGGCTCATGTGAATGATAAGGGCCTTGATTCCCTGCAGACTCTGACTCAATAGTTCTTGAACCTTCACCTATGAGAGGACAATATCTCCTCATTATCGCTTCTCGTCCCAGTTCTATTGAAGCATTGTCTACCAACCTTCTTACTCACCAGAGATAGATATACGCCCTTTCTTAGCTTTTATGACTCCCCATAAATCTCCTACCCGCCCCAGGGCACTTCCTGCTTGAAGCTTGATGGCATCCTGTTTTTTTTTCCTAACAGGTTTATTTAAAACGAGGTCTGCAGTGCATTAACTCAGCTTGGAGGAGCCCGCCATACTCCCCACTCACGCTGGTCTGGGAATGGGGGCAGTGAGAGGGGGGCTTTGCATAAGTCTGTGGTCCTGGCTAATTTTCAGCAACTTGCATTAGGCATATGCTGGATTTGAATTTTGCACAGCCGGGGGTGGGGGAGGGTTATTACATTTTGTAGCCTATTGTGCAGTGCTTAATTTGTAAATAAAAACGTGCCGGTGCCCAATAACATGCAGATGTTACATTTAAATGTGCGAGTCTCTTTAATCCATTTACAGCCACTCGCTGCCCCTTCAGCTCACTCTTGCAGCCTTCTGCTTTCTCCCTTTGTGACGCTTTGTCGTTTTTTATTTCCTCCACCTTTCCCATTTGTGTATTTTGCTCACAGTAAATGCCTTATGCAGGCAACTAAGTGCCGGCTCTCAAAATTAAGTGCCAGTGCCCCACACCAGAAACCACCGGCTCAAATTAAGCACTGCTGTTGTGTTTTATGAAGTGTTACAGAAGGTTTTTTAAAACCTTCAACACCAGTTATTTCTGTTGTTAATTCTGCATGTTTTGTCGTGTTTTACTTACTTTTAAGACCTGTTCCTTGCTCTGAGCGCAGTGTCCAGCACTTTCTAAAAAATAAAAAGGAAGGATTTATAGACACCTCACCTAAATTACGGTGTTTCTTGTTAATATCTAGCCTTGCAGAAAAATTGCCTACCTACCTACTGCTGGGAGGACTTGTTTGAGTTCAGCTGTTATTGCGCCTATTAGCTGATGTAGAGGGAGCCTATGAAGTTAGTAATTGAGGCTTAGAAATGCATTTAAAAATAGTCCACAGGTCCTGCAGTGGAGCAGAGAGTGGAAAGATGCTTTCTATTTCCGGGGGGGGGGAGAGGGGAATGAAATCCATTATTATGGAGGTAGTGAGTTCTGCAGTATCTGAGCCTCAGAACCATCTGCAAAAGTTGGATTCTAATGCATAAAGAGTTAACACATATTCTGCTTATGTTTCCCAAGCAATGTTGAAGGATTTTCTGTTCCTTTCTGCCTCTTTAGAGGAACGAAAAGTCCCTATGGATATACTAGGAAAGATAGAACTTTCGGGACAGTTTTTTCAGATACTGTGTTTGACTCTTTGTGGGCAGATTCTACAGCATCAGGTGCCCGAGTTGCAGATAGACGATTAATGTGGAAGTTGTGAAAAGTAGATCAAGCATAATTATATTTAATCCTTCATCTTCAATTTTGTTGGGCAAGTAGTTTGACTCTCATTTGGATGATATGGTCAAAAACTCTGCAGAGGAGAGGAAGTTACTTTTCCTTTTCATGCTTCAGTGGAAAATAAACTTTTTTTCTAAAGATGCAAAATCTGGATGCCAGGAATTAAAAGTATCCTGAGGCTCGGCCCTAGGCCAGCGTGCTGGGCTTTTCTCCAAAACCCACCACAATCTGACCCTCAGCAGTGAAGTAAATCCTGACTATATGTACCTGACAATGGGTGCAAGGCTAAAGAAGTTTTATTCACAGTGGTGCCATGTGGTGACTGACAATTGGGTTCTGAAAGTCGTACAAATTCACTGCCACAGCTGAAAACCTTAAGGGCCATATTTATACTTTTTGACGCAAAACTGCGCTAACGCAGTTTTGCGTCAAAAAAATTAGCGCCGGCTGACGCCATTCTGAAGCGCCATGCGGGCGCCGTATTTAATCAATGACGTTAGCCGGCGTTAGCCGCCGGCGCTGCCTGGTGTGCGTGGAAAAAAACAACGTACACCAGGCAGCGCTGGCGTAGGGGGATATGGAGCTTGGGCGTCAAGAAATGGGGCAAGTCAGGTTGAGGCAATTTTTTCGCCTCAACCCGATTTGCGCCATTTTCTTCGACTCCCAACCCCCATAGAAATGACTCCTGTCTTAGCAAAGACAGAAGTCATGCCCCCTTGCCCAATGGCCATGCCTAGGGGACTTCTGTCCCCTGGGCATGGTCATTGGGCATAGTGGCATGTAGGGGGGCACAAATCAGGCCCCCCTATGCCAAAAAAAAAAAATGAAAAAAAACACTTACCTAAACTTACCTTAATGTCCCTGGGATGGGTCCCTCCAGCCTTGGGTGTCCTCCTGGGGTGGGCAAGGGTGACAGGGGGTGTCCCTGGGGGCATGGGAGGGCACCTCTGGGCTCCTTCAGAGCCCACAGGTCCCTTAACGCCTGCCTTTTGCAGGCGCTAAAAAACGGCGCAAAAGCGGGCGTACGTCATTTTTTTTGACCCGCCCACTCCCGGCCGTGAATTTTGCCCGGGAGTATAAATCCGACGCACATGCCTCGGAGTCGATTTTTTAGACGGGAACGCCTACCTTGCATATAATTAACGCAAAGTAGGTGTCCACGCTAAAAAATGACGCTAACTCTATGGACTTTGGCGCTAGACGCGTCTAACGCCAAAGTATAAATATGGAGTTAGTTTTGCGTCGAAATTGCGTCAAAAAAAACAACGCAATTCCGGCGCAAACGGAGTATAAATATGCCCCTAAATCTCACGGTTTGGAGACTGAAGGACAGGTTTTACTGCTTTTCTGCTGGGTGTCTTCAAACTTGTAAGAAACCACAGCTCTGGGTTATATACTGGGCATTGGAAACATTTTGGTAAATGGTACAAGGGCATGGGTGTTGATTCAAGCTTTTGTGACCAGTTTCTAGTTTTGGATTTTTTTCGTGATGGTTTTGTGTTGGGTCTGCCCCCTTCAACACTGTTAGAATGGATGGAAATGAGAGTCTGCAGAGAGCCAGTTCATGCTGTTCATCAAATTCTTCCTTTGGTTTTTAAACTCTTGAGGAGTTCTAGATTGCATTCTACCTCGGCTACATGGGATTTGTCCATAGTGCTTAAGAATTTGCAGGAGAAACCGTTTGAGCCATTGGAGTCTACAGATATGGTCTGAGTCTCTGCAAAGGTAGCTTTTCTGTTGCCAACTACTTCTGAGAAGAGATTTGGGGAACTAGGGGCGTTCGCTATTAATTTCCCACACTTGAAGTTTTTTTATTGATGGAAAAGTTGAACAGTTTTGAGAACTATCCCTAGGTTCATGCCAAGGGTGCAGAAGCGGCTTAATTGTTCACAGGAGATTGTGTTGCGAGTGGATAATGTGGAAGGGGGCTTGTCTGAATCCTGAGATGTCAAAAGACGTTTGATAATTTATGTAGCCAGGACAAAGGATACCCGATTATCTAATAATTTGCAACTGCGATTTTGACCAGTGGGTGAAACAGACCATCACTTAGGCATATGTCTCTGCTGAGTGTGAGGTTCCTTAAGGTCCCCAAGGGTGGTCTACAAGGCTAGTGTCCGCATCCAGAGCAGAATCTGCGGAAGTGTCTCTGTAAGAAATTCATAGAGCTGGTACTTGGTCCACTACTTGGTCCTCTCCTAATGCTTTGGTGACACATTATAGATTGGATGTAAATGATGCTGATTCCTTAAAATTTACCACGAGGTCCCGGCTATGCAAGAGCTATTGACTTTGCCAATGTGATTTAGCAGTGGCGGCTTGTGGTAGGGTAAAGGGGCGTGTTTTGAATCAAATAAAATAATAAAAAATATTTTCCCTGTTTTCCCCATTCCAGCTCATATATGGACCTTTTTGTTCATTGACCCTCCTTTCTCTGGTATGGCAGTGCCTTTTGTCCTTCCTTTCAGGTATCTTCTGATTCGTTTGACCACAGTGATACCATCTCTCTTGTGAAATATTATCTTTTGGGGTGAGTAAAACTCTTCTCATGCAGCCGGCATCAGGGCTATTCCCCTCTCTATGGTTCAGACAGCCGTCACCTAAAGCAGTGCTTTAGTTGAACCGGTACTGTTAGGCACTTAGGCCCATATTTATACTTTTTGACGCAAAACTGCGCCAACGCAGTTTTGCGGCAAAAAAATTTGCGTTGGCTAACGCCATTCTGAAGCGCCATGCGGGCGCCGTATTTATTGAATGACGTTAGCCGGCGTTAGCCGCCGGCGCCGTCTGGTGTGCGTTAAAAAAAACGACGTACACCAGGCAGCGTCGGCGTAGGGGGATATGGGGCTTGGGCGTCAAGAAATGGGGCAGGTCAGGTTGAGGCAATTTTTTCGCCTCAACCCGATTTGCGCAATTTTTTACGACTCCCAACCCCCATAGAAATGACTCCAGTCTTAGCAAAGACAGGAGTCATGCCCCCTTGCCCAATGGCCATGCCCAGGGGACTTCTGTCCCCTGGGCATGGTCATTGGGCATAGTGGCATGTAGGGGGGCACAAATCAGGCCCCGCTATGCCACAATTTTTTTTTTTTTTTTAACTTACCTGAACTTACCTTAATGTCCCTGGGATGGGTCCCTCCAGCCTTGGGTGTCCTCTTGTGGTGGGCAAGGGTGACAGGGGGGGCCCTGGGGGCATGGGAGGGCACCTCTGGGCTCCTTCAGAGCCCACAGGTCCCTTAACGCCTGCCTTTTGCAGGCGCTAAAAAACGGCGCAAAAGCGGGCGTACGTCATTTTTTTTGACCCGCCCACTCCCGGCCGTGAATTTTGCCCGGGAATATAAATCCGACGCACATGCCTCGGAGTCGATTTTTTAGACGGGAACGCCTACCTTGCATATAATTAACGCAAAGTAGGTGTCCACGCAAAAAAATGACGCTAACTCCATGGACTTTGGCGCTAGACGCGTCTAGCGCCAAAGTATAAATATGGAGTTAGTTGTGCGTCGAAATTGCATCAAAAAAAACAACGCAATTCCGGCGCAAACGGAGTATAAATATGCCCCTAAATCTCACGGTTTGGAGACTGAAGGACAGGTTTTTCTGCTTTTCTGCTGGGTGTCTTCAAACTTGTAAGAAACCACAGCTCTGGGTTATATACTGGGCATTGGAAACATTTTGGTAAATGGTACAAGGGCATGGGTGTTGATTCAAGCTTTTGTGACCAGTTTCTAATTTTGGATTTTTTTCGTGATGGTTTTGTGTTGGGTCTGCCCCCTTCAACACTGTTAGAATGGATGGAAACGAGAGTCTGCAGAGAGCCAGTTCATGCTGTTCATCAAATTCTTCCTTTGGTTTTTAAACTCTTGAGGAGTTCTAGATTGCATTCTACCTCGGCTACATGGGATTTGTCCATAGTGCTTAAGAATTTGCAGGAGAAACCGTTTGAGCCATTGGAGTCTACAGATATGGTCTGAGTCTCTGCAAAGGTAGCTTTTCTGTTGCCAACTACTTCTGAGAAGAGATTTGGGGAACAAGGGGCGTTCGCTATTAATTTCCCACACTTGAAGTTTTTTTATTGATGGAAAAGTTGAACAGTTTTGAGAACTATCCCTAGGTTCATGCCAAGGGTGCAGAAGCGGCTTAGTTGTTCACAGGAGATTGTGTTGCGAGTGGATAATGTGGAAGGGGGCTTGTCTGAATCCTGAGATGTCAAAAGACGTTTGATAATTTATGTAGCCAGGACAAAGGATACCCGATTATCTAATAATTTGCAACTGTGATTTTGACCAGTGGGTGAAACAGACCATCACTTAGGCATATGTCTCTGCTGAGTGTGAGGTTCCTTAAGGTCCCCCAGGGTGGTCTACAAGGCTAGTGTCCGCATCCAGAGCAGAATCTGCGGAAGTGTCTCTGTAAGAAATTCATAGAGCTGGTACTTGGTCCACTACTTGGTCCTCTCCTAATGCTTTGGTGACACATTATAGATTGGATGTAAATGATGCTGATTCCTTAAAATTTACCACGAGGTCCCGGCTATGCAAGAGCTATTGACTTTGCCAATGTGATTTAGCAGTGGCGGCTTGTGGTAGGGTAAAGGGGCGTGTTTTGAATCAAATAAAATAATAAAAAATATTTTCCCTGTTTTCCCCATTCCAGCTCATATATGGACCTTTTTGCTCATTGACCCTCCTTTCTCTGGTATGGCGGTGCCTTTTGTCCTTCCTTTCAGGTCTCTTCTGATTCGTTTGACCACAGTGATACCATCTCTCTTGTGAAATATTATCTTTTGGGGTGAGTAAAACTCTTCTCATGCATCCGGGCTATTCCCCTCTCTATGGTTCAGACAGCCGTCACCTAAAGCAGTGCTTTAGTTGAACCGGTACTGTTAGGCACTTAGGCCCATATTTATACTTTTTGACGCAAAACTGCGCCAACGCAGTTTTGCGTCAAAAAAATTAGCGCTGGCTAACGCCATTCTGAAGCGCCATGCGGGTGCCGTATTTATTGAATGACGTTAGCCGGCGTTAGCCGCCGGCGCCGTCTGGTGTGCGTTAAAAAAAACAACGTACACCAGCCAGCGCCGGCGTAGGGGGATATGGGGCTTGGGCATCAAGAAATGGGGCAAGTCAGGTTGAGGCAATTTTTTCGCCTCAACCCAATTTGCGCCATTTTTTACGACTCCCAACCCCCATAGAAATGACTCCTGTCTTAGCAAAGACAGGAGTCATGCCCCCTTGCCCAATGGCCATGCCCAGGGGACTTCTGTCCCCTGGGCATGGTCATTGGGCATAGTGGCATGTAGGGGGGCACAAATCAGGCCCCCCTATGCCACAATTTTTTTTTTTTTTAAACTTACCTGAACTTACCTTAATGTCCCTGGGATGGGTCCCTCCAGCCTTGGGTGTCCTCCTGGGGTGGGCAAGGGTGACAGGGGGGGTCCCTGGGGGCATGGGAGGGCACCTCTGGGCTCCTTCAGAGCCCACAGGTCCCTTAACGCCTGCCTTTTGCAGGCGCTAAAAAACGTCGCAAAAGCGGCCGTACGTCATTTTTTTTGACCCGCCCACTCCCGGGCGTGAATTTTGCCCGGGAGTATAAATCCGACGCACATGCCTCGGAGTCGATTTTTTAGACGGGAACGCCTACCTTGCATATAATTAACGCAAAGTAGGTGTCCACGCTAAAAAATGACGCTAACTCCATGGACTTTGGCGCTAGACGCGTCTAACGCCAAAGTATAAATATGGAGTTAGTTTTGCGTCGAAATTTCGTCAAAAAAAACGACGCAATTCCGGCGCAAACGGAGTATAAATATGCCCCTTAGTACCTGCGGTCTTTTGATTTGAAAGGCAAATTTTCTGTGCTTTTCAGCAATACATCTAACAGCAGAGTACCCGCACTGCTCTGTAGCAAGCAGGTACTATAGTGAGTACCTGCACTTTAGATTTCCCTTGACAGTGTGCCGAGAACTCATGTTTGCCAGTGAGCATCCAGAAAGCCGTTCACCCCAGTACACCAGCTATCCTTGTTACTTTGTTGGTATATATCGGAGTTATTATCAATAGGTCTGATGAGGAGCTGCTAGGTCCAGGATATGTTGACCGTAGGCCAGATGGTAGCCCTTTGCTCAAAAGAGCTTTAAACCCAACTCACAAGAGTTGATTAGATATGAAAATAGATTGCCTTGGCATGTGAGGTGTTTAGTTCCAAGGTGTTGAAGCCAAGATAATTTTGTGTTTTGCTCAAACGTAATTTTGCAAGTGAATAAAACATTATTTTTAAAACAAAAGCTGTTCCTTCCTGCTGTGTGTGCTGTAATGCCTAAAGCTGTGGAGCAAACTATTGAGATATGTATAAATAATACAGCTGTGCCCAGAGTGGTTGCGCAATGCTCGGGGTAAGGGCTCCGCCGTCCGCATCTGGCACTCGGTTCATTATTTATCTCGGGAGCGGTAGCCTGCATCTCTGTTTTCAAAGGTTGTTTTCCTCTTGGTCCACTTCACGTTGCATTAAGTTGTGTGACATTTTCCTTGCGAGTGTGGCGTGCTATAAAATACATCATTTTGTTCCATTCCGGAATGTCTTGTAACCCCATGCATTAATAACTACGCGACTTAATAATACATGCAAAAAAAATCTCACATTTGCACATTTGTCAAGAAAACCGGAAAAGAGCCTGATGCGAGGCGAGTCCTTGGTCCTGGGGGATGGTAGGCCTCAGGGAGCGTAAAATGCACAAACCCGAACTTAGTGGGGATTCTCTCCTGAAATGCATTAATTGCATTGTACATTTATAAAAGTGACCTGCATTACGCCTCTACTGCTACCCTATGCGCTAGAGCTTGGGGAGGACTGCTGCGCCTTATCCCATGGAAGTTTTGGGCCAGGTATCAGTGCCAGGGGCATAGCTTAGTCAGTGAGATTCGAGGGGCAAGTGGGTCTGAGTAACAAATTTCTCAACTAAACAAGCACTAACAAAGCCAATAGGTCTCGCCTATGCAAGAGCTATTAACTTTGCCAATGTGATTTAGCAGTGGCTGCTTGTGGGAGGGAAAAGGGGCAGGGTGGGAGAGAATAAAATAAAATAATAAAAAAATAAAAAACTTACCTTAATTCCGCGTACCGCGCTGCTCCTCTGTCGTCGCTGCAGGCACAGGCTCCCAGCCTGCCCTGCGGCCAATCCTGATGATGCTCACAGCAGCATCAGGATTGGCTGGGAGCACCCAGCCAGGGCACTCCCAGGCAGGCTTGGGAGCATGTGCAGGCTCTCCCCAGCCTGGCAACACAATGCAGTGACGGACACAGCCCTGTGCACATGTGTGTTTGGGCAGCCTGAGAAGGCCGGCCAAACATACATGCGCACTGAGGGGAGTGCTCTGTGCACTCCCCTCAGTGCTCGTCACCCCAATGCCTCCATTGTAGAATGGAATGGCAAAGAGTGGAGCAGAGTGTTGTAGAATGGAATGGCGAAGAGTGGAGCAGAGTGTTGTAGAGTGGAGTGGCAGACAGAGTCTTGTATTGTAGTGGCATAGTGTGGAGTCGTCTAGAGTGGCATACGCTGGAGTGGCACAGAGTAGAGTGGACTGGTATAATGTGCATTGGCATAGAGGTGTGCAGAGTATAGTGGTGCAGAGTGCAGTGGCATTCAATTCAGCAGAGTAGAATGCAGTGGCGTAGATTAAAGTGATGTATAGTAGAGTGGAGTTGAGTAGAGCAGAGTGGAGTGGTACAGAGTTGAGTGGTGCAGAAAAGTGTCATAGAAAGGAGTGGCGTAGAGTAGTGCAGAGTGGAATGGCATAAAGTTGAGTGATTCAGAGTGCAGTGCTGCAGAGTAGAGTCAAGAGGCAGAGAGTGCAGTGGCACAGAGTGCACAGTAGAGTCGAGTGGCATAGAGTACAATGGTGTAGAGTTGTGCAGACTAGAGTAGCTTAGAGTGGTGCACAGTAGAGTATAGTGCCATAGAGTGCATTGGCATAGAGTGGAGTAGTGCAGAGTAGAGTGGTGGAGAGCTCAGTGGTGGAGAGTGCCGTGTTGCAGAGTAGAGTGTCAGAATACAGCCATGTAGAGTGGAGTAGAGTGGCGTAGAGAGCAGTGGGGTAAAGTACAGGGATGCAGAGTGGAGTGCAGTGGAGTAGAGTGCAGTGACAGCGTGCAGTTGTGTATTGATGTAGAGTGCAGTGCTTAGGAGTAGAGTGACATTGAGTGCAGTGGCGCAAAGTGGAATAGAGTGGCATAGAGTGTAGTGGCGTAGAGTAGATTGTTTCAGACTAGAGTGAAGTGGCATAGAGTGGAGTGGTGCAGGGTAGAGTGCAGTTGCGTGGAGTGGCATAGAGTATAATGGTGTAGACTAACATGGTGTAAAGTGCAGTGGCATAGAGTGCAGTGCTGCAGAGTAGATTAGAGTGGTGTACAGTGGATTGACATAGAGTACAGGGGCATAGAGTTGAGTGTTAAGAGTACCGGGTATTGGGGAAAAGTTTATTGGCATAGAGTGCAGTGGTGTAGAGTGCAGTGTTGCAGAGTGACATAGATTGGAGTCATGCAGAGTAGATTGGTTTGGCCTAGACTGGAGTGGTGTAGAGTGCAGTGGCGAAGAGTGCAGCGGTGCAGAGAGAATGGCAAAGAGTGCATTGGCATGGGTAGAGTGGTACAGGGTGAAGACGAGAGGTGTTGCCTCAAGTGGCATAGAGTGGAGAGGTGCAGAGTGCTGTGGCATGGAATGGTGTAAAGTGGAGTAGTGCAGTGTTCTGGAGTGGCGCAGAGTAGACAGGAGTGGCGTAGAGTGGAGTATTGATGGTGTGGTAGCACACTGCCATTCCAGACAACACATTTTCAATTGAAATGACCATTACATTTGCACAGACATACAGTTGTAATAATAACTTTTTGTAATAAAAAAAATATACAGTGCATGGATGAAGATGTGTGGAAGTTGCATCACTTAATTTAATGGTTTGTTTTGATCATATTAAAGTATTTGTTTCCAACACACTTTAGAAGTAAATAAAAATGTGATTCATTTGTGCATTTATAATTCTAATATAGTCTGAAATAATTGCAGAGTTCATTTAAATGTTGTGTGCTAGAGCACAAGTATTTCCTACCGCCAGTATCCAGCAAGATTCTCACATTAATCCTTCACTTTGAAGTCAGAGGAAAGAAAAGTAAACAAGTGCCCTTGGAGGACAGCATCTGATATTTGACCTCTTTGAATGCACAGCAAATATGACAAGATCAGTCCAAGATCTGAAGGGCTATTAACAGAAAGCGAGTTTGTGGAAGAATACCTTAAAGACAGTTTAGGCAACAGAAGGGAGAAAGTGAACCTGGAGAGCCTAAAGCAAATAAAGACAGCAAATGAAAGCCAGAAAATGTGAGTTACAGAGCACAAAGCCAGTGGTAATCAATGAGTGGAATGCATTCCTACGTCAACGTTCTGAAAGCCCCTAAGATGTCTTTAGCGAACCAGACAGCTGGGTCACAGAGTGAATGTGTGTGGTGAACAAGGTTAGGGATGAACTGTTCCCATGAAGAGCAGTGATATAAATGTACATTCTCTCGCCAAAGGTGCATTTAGGTGACAGCAGGAGCCCTTGTATATGCCAAGTGTTTTTACAGCATTTTTTATGGGCGAGCTCAAAGTGCTCCGTCCATTCTGTTATCTCTCTCTGGGCTTGAAACCACACCCATGCCACAGCAGTCACCTACATTGGTTCGTGGGCTTGCCTTTTAAAATCCGCTTGCTTTCATTTGTGAAAGGCATGCATACGTCATGCCTTTTCTGGTGTTTAGCCCACCTACACAGCACTGGTAAAGTACCAAAAACATACGAGGCTCGATGTTTTCAGCCTGGAGTGTCCGGTCTACTTTATCTGTTTATTTTCCACACCGGGCGATCGCGCTGCATTTTACATAGTGCGATTGCGCTGCTTTTTTTTTTTGCTTTACAACGCTAATAGCTCTAACTCGAACAAATGCGAGACCCGTTGCACTGAAAATGCTTGTTCTAAGTTGGAAATGCCAAAAGTGATAACATATCTCACAGTTCATGCCGTGCGTGCTTTTGTTTGAATGCATTTAAGAGCCTGGGTTATGCTTAAGAATGCCACATGCTGTCTCTGTACACCCTTATTTGACACATATTATATATACCTTGTTTTATGTCAACTTAAGTAACAGGTGTATTGCTTTTATAATGGAGTTCTCCTTCTAAGGAATCTTTTACAGGGCCCGTCTGCTGTTAATTGAGTTGGGTAACACTAAACATCAGTTCCAAGATGCCCTTCGAGGTACGCAGGTGCTACATATGGCACCGGACTCTTTTTTTTATTTTGGATGGAGCACATCTTTTTCTCACACTCTGTTGGCAGCCTCAGCTTTCTGATAGCCGTCATGACCTGTGTTGCAGTTCACAGTATTTCCTTTGATGCTACTTGTCAGAAGGCCGCAGACTGGTACGTGTTCACTACTCAAGAGTCCCGCAGTTAGATTTTGAGGAAAGAGAACACTGGAAAAGTAATGGCAGTAAAACAGACTGAAGAGTGCTCATGGCCGATACAGAGTTTACAAAAAGGCCTGCTGCTTTATAAAGGACATGCCTCGTGCGGAAACTACATGCCACATCCGATCTCTTGTCACATCTCTGTTCACATCCTCTGCCGCCATTCTCACCTGAGGACCGTACCTACAGCGTGATAAGTTTGAAGTGTGCACGTTAGACTCAACTAACACAAGATAACATACAGAGCTCCCATCTCTATCGGTCTCTATAATCATTCTGTCCCCTCTCTTGAAGGCCCCGCAGACGTCTTTCCTCTGCTTCTCATCTCTGACCCTCTCCTCCTAACAGGGCCGTAGCTAGAAATAGTTATTTTGTGGAGCATCGACCCCAGTAATGGCATCTAGAAAAGGTTCCCTCTGAGTGCACAAGGAAGGTATTCTTTTGCCTGAAAGATTTTGAAAACATGCTCCAGCTACACCACTCTTAAAACGCTAAGGTGATAACTACCTGTTTGATGGGAATCTCGATTCAGGCAGGAAAAGGAGGTCTGATCAAATCAGGATGTTTCCCTATCTTATATTGCTAGTAAAATAAGCTTTTGGCTAGGGGTTTGGCATTCGCTGTCAGTCTTACAGCTTTTTCATTGCTTGTTTTGCAATTTTATTTGTAACACTTCATTGTATGGGAAACTACCAGGATAAATAAATATATATATATATATATATATATATATATATATATATATATATATATATATATATATATATATATATATATATATATATCCATAGTAGTCTCTGGTACTGAAGGAAACTACTCTGTGTGTAGATATGCTCCCTGTGAAAGTTTTTGAAACACCAGAATACGTTCACTTGCAATGAAGTTTGCCAGTGAGCTGATTTTAGTTTGTCAACAAAGAGTCTAGGAGTTAAGTGAGCATGAAAACAGTAGCCCTATACCTGCTTATCTTTCTTTCTGCCTGTTGTTAATTCTTAGTCTCCTATGTGTGACTGTTTGTGTGCTATGTGACTGTATCTGTGTTATAAGTGATCTTGTCTGTGGCTTCAGTTTTTGTGAGTAGACATAGGTAACATAATAAATCACATTCCCCCTCTTTCTCTGTGTACAGGTAACAGCATATCAGGCGAAATGTGTGTGTGTGTCAGTTGTTTTTAGTTTATTGGTGTGTTTGTCTGCTGACCTGCACAAGCGTTTGTTTGTAGCGATTTTTTTTTTTTTAGGTCTTGTGGTCTGTGCATGCTTGTATGCCTGTGTTAAATTGTTCTGTTTGCATATTTTGCATGCATCATATCTTTCTAAGTGTATGGATATTTATGCACATTCATTAATACAAAAGTCACACATATTGTCAATGTTTGTGTAAACGGCTCTCAGGACTTCAGTTTCAAATTCAATATGCTGTAAATGTCTAGTGTTACTATTACCAATTTGATAATAATGTAGATTTTCCTAGGAAATTACGAAGGAAAGTCTTAGTTTTATTAAAGACACGGAGGCGAGTATTATGCTTAGTCTTTTCTTTATTTTTAAAAGCAGCTGCAGTCAAGACTAAAACTACCGATCCCATAAGGCAAACAAAAGTGGCCAATGAGGATCAAGAGGTAGTTCAAAGTAATGGACCAATCACTAACTATTTGTTCTAATAATACCTATCTTGACTGAGAACAGCCCTCTTTTCTTGTGTGAGGTTAAACAGTAACAAACAATGGAATAATGAAACCACAAATACAAATAGCCAGACAAAGTGCTAACATTTCTTGTAGAATGAAAATAAGTCTCTGAACAAACTCCGGGAGGGAGTTCTGATCCAACAATTGAGAGTTCATGAATGCAGGTGTAGTAAAAGACGAAATAGTCGAAGAAACCAAGGAAGGAACCCTAAGAAGCAGTCTGTTGCGCTGATGTAGATGCTGAAAGGGAGGGAGACAAAATAACACTGTTAATATTTGTAGAGGCGGGATAATACTCGCCTCAGTGTCTTTAATAAAATTACGACTTTCCTTCGTAATTTGCTAGGATAATCTGCATTTTATGGCAAGACCGGAGGCTCTTACAATAGAAAACTTAAAAAACATTGTCATTAGACCAGTCAGCCGACCTGAGAATATCCTCCAAACGAGAACCGGTCCAAAAAGCCTTGGACGCCATGGCTCCGCTAGCCGAATGGGCACCGAAGGCCGAGTTATCAATGCCAGCTAGGGACATAACCCAACGGACCCAGCGAGCTAAGCTAGGAGAGGACACAGGTTTGAAAGGTTTCCTGAAAGAAATCAGGTGTTGGGTGGAGGAGGAATTCCTCAGACCGGCTGCCTGTTGTTCATAGACTTTTAAGCATTAGCCTACACAAAGCTTAGGGTGATCCGGAAAAAAGCAATAGAAAACTGAAGAAAGATTAGTCTTTGTACGCCTAAACAAATTAAACATAACTCCAGAGGGTGTAAAATGACGAGCTGTAACATCAAGAGCTCTAACATCAGATAAACGTTTGAAAGACACTAAACATAAAAGCCTGGTGAGCTTAGCAGAAAGCTGTTTTAATGATAAAAAAGTATTGTCTGGCCAAGACACAAACAATTTTAGCACAGCATTAACATCCCATAACAAACTATATTTAGGTTTCAGAGGATTGGAAAATGTTACTCCCTTTAAAAAACGGCAGACCAAGGGGTGCTCTCCAATAGTTTTTCCCTGGAAAAAAGAGTGTGAGGAAGAAATTGCGGATCTATACAGGTTAATAGTACGAAAAGATTTACCTTTGCAGGCTTCCGCCACCAGGAAGTTAATATTCATCGTTACATTTGCTGTAAAGGGATCAACTTGTTTTCCCACACACCACCTATGCCAGAGAGACCAAGCTAATCTATATGCTTTCCTTGTACCAAGTCAATGAAGTTTGAAGCTTCTGCCGAAATAGAAACGCCAGGTTGGGATTCCCCAAAATTTTCCAGGCTGAAAGGGTGAGGACATTCTGTAGTATTAGGTTGTGGCGGAGACCTTGGGGATTGGTTAAAAAATCTGGGAACGAGGGGATTAAGAACGGAGGCTCTATCGACAGTTCCAGAAGAGAGGGTAACCACACCTGGAGTGCCAGAAGGGGACTATGAGCACTACCAAGGCTTGTTGACGCCTGACCTGTGCCAGTACTCTGGAAATCAAAATGAAGGGAGGAAAAGTGTAATTGAGGGAGGATGACCAGTCCTGAGAGAAAGCATCGAAGGCAAGAGCTAGAGGATCCGTATGCCAGCTGAAGAATTGTGGGAGCTGTGCATTGAGACATGATGCAAAAAGATCTATGTCGAAGGGGCCCCATTTGCGGAGAATGTTGTTGAAGACCTGCACATTGAGCATCCAGTCGCGGAGTCCTGGAAATGTCGAGAATACCAATCCGCTACAAAGTTGAGGTTTCCCAGTAAGTACTCCACTTGAACGGAGATCCTGTTTTGGAGACAGAACTCCGAGAACCCTTTTGCCAATTCTGCTAAAGGTTTGGATTTTGTGCCTCCTAAGCGGTTGATGTAACGAACCGCGGAACTGTTGTCCATTCTGAGAAGAACTGAACAGGAAACTCTGTCTCTTGCGAGGCTCCTGATTGCAAAGGAGCCGGCAAGCATCTCTAAACAGTTTATGTGCAGTTTTGACTCCTCTCGAGACCATGAGCCTCCAGTCGAGACTGGACCATACCGGGCTCCCCAACCCAGTAGACTTGCATCTGATTCTAATGCAAGATCTGGGGCTGATGTGAAGATAGTTCTGCCGTTCCAGTCGTCTAAATGGTTAACCACCATTGAAGTTCTGAGCGAGAGTCTTGGTCTAGAACTATGGAATCTGTATAGGCTAGCCCCCTTTGGAGATGACGAATTTTCAGTCTCTGCAATGTGCGGTAGTGAAGTGGACCTGGAAAGATAGCTTGGATTGAAGAAGAGAGGAGCCCTACGACTCTTGCAAGGGATCTGAGGGAAATCCGAGAGTTGCGTAGAATGAGTAGAATTTCTAACTTGATGGATTTGATCTTTGAAGATGGAGGTAGAAGAGTAGCTGAAACCGAGTCTACCAGGAAACCTAAGATTTCGATCTTTTGGATCGGATCTAAGGAAGATTTTTCGTAGTTTATGATAAAGCCTAGATCTGAAAGAAGAGTATAAGCAAAGTGCACCTGGGAAAAAAGAGAGGAGCGATTTTGATTCATGATCAGAATTTCGTCCAAGTAGATAATTAGTCTGACGCCTCGAGCCCTGAGAAAGGCCGCTACTGGTTTCATTAGTTTTGTGAAGCACCATGGGGCGGAAGACAGACCGAAAGGAAGGGAAGTAAAACGGAAAGTCTGACCGGCCTATTGGAATTGGAGAAAGTTTGGGAAATCTGGGGGTATAGGTCCCGTAAGGTATGCGTCTTGAAGGTCTAACCTTACCATCCAATCTCCTTGGAGCAAAGTATCCCTGAGATGCAGAATGGTTTCCATCTTGAAATTACGATAAAGTACAAACTGGTTGAATTGTCTTAGGTTGATAACCGGGCGCATCTTTTTGTTCTTTTTCTGGACTAGAAAAACTGAGCTGAGAAAACCTGAAGGATCTAGAGAACAAGGGGTTATTGCCTGTTTTTGTAGAAGAGATTGAATTTCTGAAGAAATTAAGTCCTTCCTTTGAAGAGAGAAGTGAGGGGGGGGAAACTTGTTTGAAAAGGCTCTGAAAAGAGTTCTATAACATATCCCTGAATGGTATTCAGAACCCAGGGATCTATTGTGAGTTCCCTCCATTTTGACAGGCAAAGAGAAATACGACCCCCTAGAATAGGTGAAAGAAAATGCTGATTTACCGGCTTGCGTAGAGAATCTGGAATTACGGTGCCCCTTGTTCCTGAAGCCCCTGATCCTTTGGGGGTAGAATTGCGGCCTGTGATCCTGTGTTGAGGTGTTACTGTAGAAACCGCGGGAACATTGATTGGCATAGGAACGGCCGGCAAATCGGTTCCTGCCTCTGCCAGCCCTGGCAAAAACACGTGCTGAAAACATATTTTTTAAAGATTGTTGTGCTTTGTCGAGGGATGAGAAAGTTGACACATACTTGCTCAACTCTTTAATAAAAGAGTCACCAAAAAGCAGACCCTCTGCTTTGACAGCGGGATCTGATCCTGCAAGGTTGACCAGCTTAGGATCCAGTTTAAGAAGGAGTCCCTTCCTGCGTTCGTGTGTGATGGAGGAATTCGCATTCCCTAGCAAACAAATGGCTTATTGGGCCCACAAGGAAAGTTCGACAGGGTCAACAGAAGCTTGTTCCAAACGAACAGTTTCTGCCAAATCGAAAATGCGGGTTAGGGGTCCTACTATGCCCAACAGCTTATCTTGGCAAGAAGACCAAGCTTTGTCAACTCCCTTCCGTGGGTCCTTGCAATATTTAGTGAAGAAGGTAATAAGGGAAGTATCAATAGTCGAAGTTGCAGTGATTTTGGAAGAAAGGGCAGGACGAGGACATTCAGATTTGAGCTTCGCCCGCACCTGTTTATCTAAGGGAGTATGCAACCTGGCCGTCACATATTCTGCTACATTGTCAGTGGGAAACCACTCAGTAGAATTGGGATGCTGGATGTTAGTCGGATCAAACATAAGCACCCCTTAAGCATCCAGAATTGTGCAAGAAACCACAAAGTCTTGGGACCCAACTTTAAATTTTTTGTGAGGAGGAGGGGAAAGAATATCTCCAACGTCCTTGTTGGAAATATCCGAATCCGAGTTAGGGTCTTGCACCTCGTCGTCAGTGTCTAGAATTTTAGATATAGGGATAGGGGAAGATATATGTTTGGATTTTACAATGCATTTCTTAGAAGGTTTAGCAGTTAACGCCTCCTTAAGAGGAGGCCTTTGAGGAACCACGTCCTCCGCCACATGTGAACTTTTGTCACTAACCAATAGCGTCGCTTTAGTATTTTTTGATGGTCTAGGATGCTTTCTGCATTCCCCCGCAGATTGGGCCAGCATGGTTTTAGACACTAAATTGATGACAGAATTCTCCAATTTTTTTGATAATTTTTGCCAAGAAGCTGAAATAGCTTGTTCCACAGATAACTGAATAAAGTCATTAAGGTTCTTCTTAAGGACGTCTTCCTCCTCCTCCTGTGTTAAAAGTGGATGAGAAGAGCTGTCCAGGGTGTCAGCAGCAGGTTAACAATGGAACAACAAACTATCTAGGAAGGAATAGGTTAAAGTTCTCACAGAAGTGAGACTAAACAGTTGGTTCCGCCTCTGGGCGGATCAAATTGCAAGAAATTAAAGAAACCGGAAACCTCCACAGAGACGAGGAGTCCTGCACTGGGAGAAAACAAGCAGTCAAAAAGGGGAATCTCCAGAAGCGGTAAGCGTTTCCTTGAGCGTTTGATAAAGCATGTCGCTAGGCAAGTGAATCTTTTCAGCGAGCGGTAGAAAACTGCTTCCGCACGCTAAGGAGAACGAACGTCGTTGGAATGACAGTTAACAAGCGGCGCGTGCCACGAAAGGAGAGAATGGAATGCGGCTACAAGCCGACTGTATGAAAACAACCTAAAACCAAAGGCATGATAATGGCAAAATAACACAACAAACAATAGTGCATACGTTAAACACAGAAAACGTTGGTAATGTTAAATGAATATAAGAGGGAAATAATACTTATCTTGACTGCGAGCAGCAAGAAAAGAGGGCTGTTCTCAGTCAAGATGGGTATTATTAGAACGAATTGTTAGTGATTGGTCCATTACTTTGAACTACCTCTTGATCCTCATTGGCTACTTTCGTTTGCCTTATGGGATCGGTATTTTTATTCTTGACTGCAGCTGCTTTTAAAAATAAAGAAAAGACTAAGCATAATAGGAGCCTCCGGTCTTGCCATAAAATTCAATTAAGAACCAATAATGGACATGCTGACCCTTTTAGAGATTCAGAGTAACTACCTGCAGATTGCAGCAGTCTTGAATGGGTCAATAAATGCCTCATTACAAAAAGGTAATAAAAGCACAGCACTGAATCAGGGAGATAGTCTACTCAAATAGAGTTTGAATGTTTGAAAAGTGCTGATGTGGACTGCCTACCATGCACAAGTTCTCAATGATGGCAATCAAAGATGCATCTGGAACCTGTCCTCCCCTAATCATTAGAGTGGGTGAGTGTAAAGCTGATACATTCCTAACTTGGTGAATACTATGGTTCATGCAACCCATGCACATTCAGTACAACTTTCAGAACAACTGTCATGGCTTCTCAGGTACCTAGGTCTCTTGCCAAAATCATGACTCACAACCTCCAAGACCAGCAAAACGAATGGCAAGACCTTAAACCAAACATAAGCATAGCGCAAATATGGGAAGGTAATTATAAACTAGATACGGACACAGCCAAATAGAGGCAGATCTGAGGGGACTAAAGGGGAAGAGATGATCTGCAGGCAAATGTAACAAATCCTACAAGGTGAAATGAAATGTCAGAAAAAGCTGCTAAGTACATAGCACTGCATACAAATGTAAAGTAGCAAAAGGCTTAAGAATATGTAAGAATGCTTGATGTGGCTCTGACCACAAAGATTTTATGGAACATACTACACTGCTGGAGAACCACTAATGGTCCCACTTTAGCCGTTCTTCCTTCAGTAATGTCTGAATCATGTCTCAGGTTTCAAGAAATGTTGCAAGACGCAAGTGTCTAAAGTGCTATGGTGAGACCACAAACCAATCAGTATATTTTGACAGTAGTTGCTCTGCAAAACCACCATCATTGTGAGAAATACAGATGTACTAATTTGCAACACAAAATGCCATTTGTGGGAAGTAGCAAAAACTCCAGACTCATTAATGTTTATGAGGTAAGAATCTGTGACATTCTGCAAATAGATGTGAATGCATGATGGCGGCCTGCGGGGTACAGCACACTGCCATCCATCCATTTACATCCACTAAACGCTGCCCCTAAATGAACAGCAGCTGTATTTAAAAATGTGTTACTAAATTGTACAAGAAAGTGCTCACCTGTCCTCAGCCCTTCCAGACATTATCCATTATGATCTGTATGTTTTCATCCAAGGCAGGCAGATATTTGATCTGCAAGGAGAGCAGTACACCTCATTAAGAAATCCAGCAAAAAAGATGTCACTTGCCCTGTTGGCACTGGAAGCTGAGAAAGCATTTAACAGGGAAAACTAGTAGCTCTTGAAGAAAGAGATGGTGATGATGGTTCTAGGAGAGGATTATATTTGAAAAGTAAGGGCATCATATATAAATTCTATATCAAGAATCATGGTAAACAGGATATATTTATGGAAACTAAGATGTGTAGTAGCATGAGGAAGGAGTGCCCAATTTTCACTCCTGTAATTTATAGTGGCAATCTACTCTCCAGCTAACACACCTTAAAGAGATAAAAGGACTGACCTTGGGGTGATATAACACAAAATATCACTATTTGTGCCCTATGTATCGTTGATCCTGACAGATCTTGATTCCTCTGCTGTTTAAACTGCTAAAGACATTTAAAGGAACTTTATGGATACAAAGTCAATCCCGAATAGTTGGAATTAGTGATAATAGAAACACCTAGTGAAATAGAGGATGAAATCAAGAAGAGGATTCCCCTTTGAAAGTGCCACCTCTTCTTTCACTTACAGGTAGAATCACATGCCATTTTCAAAACCAATACTATCCTACTAGTGGAGGATGTTCTCGAGGCACTTCCAATGTGAACAGAACATGTCACACCCCAAAGAACTACATTAAAAGCTGGAGATCTTTGCATTGCAAGGGCAGCTCTATAGATGCCAAGGAAAGTCCTTCACAAACCTAAATAGGGGGTTTAGAATTTCTAGACATTGAAACTACAACCATGCCTCCCAGTTACGTACAGTATGGGAATGGTCCAAAGACTACAGATGCACATGGATAAGGCAACAGCAGGAAGAACATTGTTGGATATTTCTCACTGTTGAAAATAAATAGACCTTAGAGGCTATACTATAGTACAATTACGAGCACAGCCCTCTACATCTGGGACTCCAAAGGAATCAACCAATGGCTGACAACATTCCTTTCACTGCTCACTCCAATTCACAGAACAGAGATTTTTACACAAGCTAGTGAGGGCATGGCTTGCATGGTCTGGCACGAGAGGGTTTGGAAGACCCTAGCATACTTACATGAGAAATATCAGATTTAATCCTTTCAAGACTGTAAAAAGATATATGGGGTGACAAAGAAAGAACACTTTTGCTACCAGCAACTACAGCACTGGGCATACCACATACCGAACAATCTGGCAGTCACCAGACAGATGACTGGCTTCAAAAAGTAGCTAACTACAATTGGCAGAACCAAGAGACTTGTATCTAAACTGTACAAGACACTGACAGAGGGGCCCAATCTGAACAGTCAAACTATATGAAGACATAGGAGAAGATTAAAAAAAAGAATATTTCTTACATGAAAAGGGAAGAGTCTCTGGAGGGAAATGAACACATTTAACACATTTGGTCCTATATAGGGAAACCTCCAATAAGATAACAACATACAGGTATTTAACAACATACAGAATTTATATGATGTACAGTGGGGTTGATGACGCCTGATTGTGAGACTTCCGCTGTAACAATCACCTTAATCATATATGGCGGACCTGTTTGGTCCTCTCTATTTATTGGAATAAAGTAATGGTGGCTATCAAACAAACAGTAGACTTTCCAATCTTGTCTAAAATCTGAGTGACCATTCTGGAGCAGATGCAGAAAGGTATGAAGGTTTGAAAACAGGAGAATGGTCACTAATTTTCCAGCTGGTAGTAGCTAAAATGGTGATTGTGGGTTAATGTAAACAGCGAAATCCCTTCAGACTAAACTTCTAGTACGCCAGGTTATGGGATACTATGATAATGGAAAGATTGAACAGACACCTAATCAGGAACAGAGATTATTTTTTTTCTCTGTGTGGCAGCCTATGTCAGAGCATATGGACAAAGAATGTACAGAAGTCAAATGCACTCCAAGATTCAAAGCACTACAACAATATGATTGATCCACAAAATGAACCAGAAACCAATAAAGACATGAGGGCAGAAACCTGAGAATTCTGCTCGCAACCCTTTCACTCCTTAATATGGGTAAGTCATCCTGAGCCTAGGGTGGGATATGCATGGGGTAGGTGCATTACATCAAAGGGGAACTTGACACTCTTTGTAACAGCCATGAACCACTCATTACTAAGTTTTCTATATTCATTCATGTCAACAATGTTCAATAAAAACATTTTAAGTAATTAAATAATTAAATGTTACATTCAGTGAACAACATTGTGGGAAGCACTGCTTGTTTCCCCAGAGCTAAAAAGACACTATTCTGAAAGAGGGCACTGTTCCCTAGCAACGTTTTCCACTTTGAGGCACTTATCCCTTCCCTATAGTTTTGGGATTCAGTAACAGATAAAAAAATGTACATCTGCAATACCAATCATGATTCATTGATCATTTGCATAACGACAAAGGCGAAGGAGATTCCCAGTGCTCACTCTCAGCAGCAAGCAAGATGGTATTAAAGTTTGAATTAATGTCAGCCACTGGCAAACACTCAGGCTGCATTTCAGTGTACTTTTTATGAGTGTTTGGTCTGGGGAAGGATAAACTCAGGATTCAGAATGTAACACAGTGGTTAGGGTTGACTTTACTACTAACAATTTATTTCTACCCAAATGAACCTTTTTTTTTAGCAAAATTGTGATAATCAAAGACTGAAAAAACATAACTTTATAACCTGTACCATGCAGTTTGCATGCAGCTCTTTGCTGCCAGTTCATAACTCACTGTGCTAGATTATGATTGTAACTTATGAACTGCATAGTAACAAAAGGAGGTGTGTGACAAAAGCAATATCCCACTGAGCTATGCACAAAAAATATTGTTCTGTGATCTGCATGCATAGTACACGTTCTTTTCAACAGGCTTATTAGCCCTCTGCACTACATTAGATGAGTCAAAACTGCAACTAGACAAAACCCTGGTCTCTCTCCAGCGGGTACGTTCATCACTAGAGTAATCTTGGCACTTTTATTGTTGCCTGAAAACTGTTGGATATACAAGGAACTTTGTAGTGCTTTCTAAACTACTACAGTGCTACAAAACCAGACCCCAGTTACAAAAGAGGCTCTCCACCCTTTCAACCTCTCTGGGAAATGCCTGGTACCTGGTAAGGCGAGTCCGGCCTTGTGTGCACTATGCCAACCTCAAGTCAGTCTTGTTAGTTTGGGGTGGACTGGGAGTAGGATCAACGCTAATTTGTATATGGCTCTTCTTTGCAGCCCAAGTAATTTCCTATCATTTAGCCAAGCTGATAGAATGATAATGTACTACCATCTTGGATGTAGCATATCTGGTTGGCCTCAATTAACCCATGGATCACACTCGCTAGGTCTCTTTTGGATACTTCACAGTCATCCTTAAGTCGGCTCAGCAAGATAACTGTTCAGATAGAACAAATAGAATGATCATTCTAAGTCAAACTGGTTTTCATTTGACTTTCCTCTAGCAGCTTCACAACGAATCTGCTTTTGTGCATGTGAAGAGGAGACTGGAGTACATCACCGCACTGTGGCCCATATTTATACTTTTTGACGCTAAACTGCGCTAACGCAGTTTAGCGTCAAAAAATTTAGCGCCGTCTAACGCCATTCTGAAGCGCCATGCGGGCGCCGTATTTATGGAATGGCGTTAGCCAGCGCTAGCAGACCGGCGCTGCCTGATGTGCGTGGAAAAAAACCACGTAGACCAGGCAGCGCCGGCGTAGGGGGAAAATGGCGTTAGGGCGTCTTAAAATGGGGCAAGTCAGGTTGAGGCAAAAAAATCGCCTCAACCCGATTTGCGCCATTTTTTTCGACGCCCAGACGCCATTTAAATGACTCTTGTCTTAGTAAAGACAGGAGTCATGCCCCCTTGCCCAATGGCCATGCCCAGGGGACTTATGTCCCCTGGGCATGGTCATTGGGCATAGTGGCATGTAGGGGGGCACAAATAAGGCCCCCCTATGCCACCAAAAAAAATTAAAAATATAAAAAATAATACTTACCTGAACTTACCTGAATGTCCCTGGGGTGGGTCCCTCCATCCTTGGGTGTCCTCCTGGGGTGGGCAGGGGTGGCAGGGGGGGGTCCCTGGGGGCAGGGGAGGGCACCTGTGGGCTCATTTTGAGCCCACAGGCCCCTTAACGCCTACCCTGACCCAGGCGTTAAATAGTGGCGCAAATGCGGGGTTTTTTGACCCGCCAACTCCCGGGCGTGATTTTTGCCCGGGAGTATAAATACGACGCATTTGCGTCGCCGTCATTTTTTTAGACGGGAACGCCTTCCTTGCATCTCATTAACGCAAGGAAGGCGTTCACGCCAAAAAATGACGCTATTTGCCCATACTTTGGCGCTAGACGCGTCTAACGCCAAAGTATAAATATGGCGTTAGTTTTGCGCCGAATTTGCGTCGACAAAAACGACGCTAATTCGGCGCAAACGGAGTATAAATACGGGCCTGTGTATTTAAAGCTGCCTTTTCTTTCTTGTTTTTTTGTGTTGTGCAAAGGTAGCTTTGTCCCTTTATCGATATATAATTAAGTTCAGGACAGTAGTCCATCCTGCAGTCTCCGTGTGTGGTCACCGTTAGAAGGATTCTGAAAACACAGAAAGTGGATGCTTAACTTTGTGTCATGTTAACGTATTGGTTTTGGCCACTGAAGTAAACGTTATTGAGAAAACAGAGATTACGTTCCACTAGTTAATAGAAATGGAGGTCTGCTAAACACTTTGCTCATGCTCCACAGAGTCGTGGCAGCAAATCACTGGGCCAAAACACTGTTTACAGAAAATGTGAAGGTAAAGAGACAAGGATTACTCCGAAGTCTCATGCATCTGCTGCAGAGAACTTGAAGGTCACCGGTTCATGACCAAGAGGTCCAGCTAATTTTCGGAGATATTCTAGAGTCAATGCAACAATTACCAAACCTGCCACCAACTTTGTAAGATGGAAAGAAACATCAGAAGCTATAAAGATTAGTATTTTTGAGTATCAATAATATCCCTCTCTAAATTGTTTGCATTTTGTCATCTGCAAAGATGGTTCTCCTGTCTTGCTTGTTTCGCTTTTTTAATCTCTTGCCTTACTATTTTTTTTTCCACAGTTCCAAAGGACTCTCTCCTAGTTTTGCTTTCTGATTTAATTTCTAGTTTTGAGGAGTATAAGAAAAGTTTCCTGTCTGTGGCATTTGTTGTGCTTCTTCAGGGGAGTAACTGTCATTAGTGCAGCGGGTTAATGGCTCCAGGACCCAGTGGTCTGTTGGAACCACACTACTGATTATGGATGTCTTTATCACACAACGTGGAGGCACTGAGAGTTATTGACTTCCATAATGACACTTAACAGCCTTGCTACCCCACTAATATCTCTTTAAGAAGGAGAGACATTGGGAAGAGTGTGTAAGGGGGTGCAGGAATTCAGGCTTTATAACAGGGTGTGTGAGCATAGTATGGTGTGAGCACAACATAGTGACGTGTGTGCAATACCGTAGCTGATCTGAAAGATTATAGATCCGATGCATGTGAATGCATACCCTGTCTCAAAGACTGACACTTCAGACTTATGAAGAAGAATGAATTCGTCAGTTTGTGGCTCAGGTCACAGACAGTGCCAGTAACCTTGATCAGAAGGTTCAGGGTGATCCTTTGACACAGTACAGCTCACCAGAGAGTCAAGGGACTTACAGGCATCAGGGAGAGGCCGAAGATATAGGGTGGAGATAGGTGGACTTCGAGAGATTGCACCCAGGCATTCAGAACTTGGGAAACTTTTAAAAGCCAAGAGAAGTCCAGATGGGGAAAGAAGAGACATTTCAAGAGAAGCTCTTCATTGTTGGCATGGAATCATATAGCAGACACAGTGATGAAACAACTCCACCAGTCTCTCACTCCTCCCCTAATCTATCAACTAAACTCCCCCAACCCAACATCAGCTTCTGGCCTATGTCTATCTGATCTAGTCATCAGACCAACGTTTCAAATCCTGGCAGGAAAAAATAAGCACCACCAAAGTAACCAAGTAATAGCAACACCTGCAACCAGGATGAATCAGTAGACCTACAGATTCAAGCACTATGGGGGTCATTCCGACCCCGGCGAACCGCCAGAAGACCGTACCGCGGTCAAATGACCGCAGCGGTCATTCTGACTTTCCCGCTGGGCCGGCGGGCGACCGCCAGAAGGCTGCCCGCCGGCCCAGCGGGAAAGCCCCTTCAACAATGAAGCCGGCTCCGAATGGAGCCGGCAGAGTTGAAGGGGTGCGACGAGTGCAGTGGCACCCGTCGCGATTTTCAGTGTCTGCAAAGCAGACACTGAAAATCTTTATGGGGCCCTGTTAGGGGGCCCCTGCACTGCCCATGCCAGTGGCATGGGCAGTGCAGGGGCCCCCAGGGGCCCCACGACACCCGTTCCCGCCATCCTGTTCCTGGCGGTAAGAACCGCCAGGAACAGGATGGCGGAAGGGGGTCGGAATCCCCATGCCAATCCTATGGCCAGGGGAAAACTGGCGGGAAACCGCCGGTTTCCCTTTTCTGACCGCGGCTTTACCGCCGCGGTCAGAATTGGCCAGGAAGCACTGCCAGCCTGTTGGCGGTGCTTCCGCGGTCGTTGGCCCTGGCGGTCGATGATCGCCAGGGTCAGAATGACCCCTTATATGTATACATGTATCGCCATCACTGAGGCCATCCCAAGCAAGCATTATCAGATGGACACTGGAGTAAGCAAGTTGTTTTGATATATCTTCGAAGTTCCAAAGGTACCACACAGAGAGGGACTTATACCAGAATTTTAATGTCCAGGACTGCAAAATAAAATAAGAAAATCACCTAAACCTGTCATATTTTGCCCTATATGCTTTAAATAGTACCAATAATAATACATTAATTCAAATGTGTTCCGCCGCTGCCTTTGTAACCCCTGAGTGATAATTAAAGTAAACAACGAAACCAAAAGGCCATATTAAAAATGAATACAGGCGATTTCATTCATGTTCGGGCCTCTGCAGAACCTTAAAACGCGCCCCCTACTTTTCTCACTGAAATGTTGCAACCATATTTACTCACTGACGTTAAATGTTATTGCAGTAGTGTTTCAGAGTCCTCGAGGTACCTTGCAGTTGGAGGGCAGGGCCCGTACTTTGCGCAAAAACACAGTCCTGTTCCAGGAGACGGGCCACTATTCCCAACCCCAGAAGGCAGGAAGAGCTGTATGCCAGTGAGTGCCTTTATTGACAGGGTGCACAGACGAAGAAAAGTTGTATCTTCAGCAACAAGGGGTGAAAACAGCCATGGCAGCGCCAAGGGGCCTGTGATTGGGCATTGGCACGCAGGGCGAACAGCGTGCTGCGCCAAGAAGAGAATGGGCGTGAGCCAGCCCGTACTCCCTGCACAGCTTATTTCCCAGTCGGAGTAGAAACTGTGGTGTCCGGACATTAAGGGTCTGACCCTTCCCCCAACCCGGCCCATGTCAAACACACACGATGTGACCTTGGTGTAAAAATGTCACCTGTCCTGGCTGAAGAAGATGAAGGCATGTTTTGCAGCTAACCTGCTTATAGAGCAGCTGTGCTTCTATGCCATGACAGGGCAAGCTGCGCTTCCCGCTTCATGGGCACAGAATCCAAGAAACAAGCATTAGCAAAGCCAACGGGTTTCACCAACGCTAGATCTATAGGCTTTTTCAATGTTTTTTGGTTATGTTGCACAGCAGGTGCTCCTGTGCAAAATAACTAAAATTAAAAATATGAAAAAGTGCACTCTGACGCAGTCCATGCTAGCCGCGTCAAAGGGTTATTTTGTTTGTTTGTTGTTGTACAACATAGCTTAACAATCATTTTCAAAGCCAAATAAGAGAGCTATGTGGTTTTGCCAACTTTTTGGCATGCTGTCCAGCAGTGCAGCTGCTGTGAAGCATAGCTCAAAATAAAAAATAAAAATCTCGTGACGGGCGTTGACCGCTTTGTAACTCTTTTTTTTACTTTTTGCTTTCAGCTGCACTTGTGTACAAGACTAAAAGCATTGAAAAAGCCAAGATATCTCACATGGGCGCGAACTGTTGACTTTGAAAATGCTTGTTTTCTTTTTTCCTGTTCATGATCACGTTGTATATCCTGGCAGTGAGTGTGAATGAAAGAAAAAATAAAAATACAACTTTCGCTATGGGAGAAAACGGTTGTGGGGGTTATTTTAAAAAAAAATTATTTTCTAAAAATAAACTCCTGGTTTGAGAGTTAGTTTTTGAAAAATAAAAAAGCTTTGGAAAAGTTTGATGGGCAGGCGTTATGTGAGGGCGAGCCATCCGTTAAAGTTTTCCTATGATGACAGAAACCGCAGTCGTGGTGGTTCCTGTATATCTGTTGAGCTGTCTGCCGAACTGGCAGGCATACCTAGATTTGGGGGGCAGCGTAAAGGCAGTAAAATCCTCCACCACCCTGCCTGCCTTTATCATGCTTAAATCAGGCCTTCAGTCTAGTGGCACAGTAGGGGACAAACTGTGGTTTGGAATGCTACCGTGAGGGATTGCCATTTTTTAGACTATTTCCAAGGATTTGCCCCATCAGCTTTTGGGTGTTTGATTGCCTGTAGTAAGCCTGGACACCTGAGACTTGCGTAGCTTTCCAAGTCTACTACTTCCAATGTTTATGAATTTTCAAAGTAGTTAATTTGCATCCATTCAAGATGGTCTTCTATGGGTGAAGATTTGCTACTTTTTTGCAAAACCGGTCACCAAATGGCATCTTTACAAAGCAGTAGGGCAGCACAGAGCAGGAAGCAAAATTGCTGCACTGTGCTGTATTGCATCACATGAAGAGAGCAGGACTGCACCATATCTTCAAAGAAATCGTGGAGTTCTGCTCTGTTTATGCACTGGTGCACTTAAGGGCTGCCTAGTGCCAATGAGAAACCCTTGCGCCATAGTGCAAAGCTGTCTGCATTACGCTCAGGATAGTATTGGTGCACAAACGTGTACCTTCCTGCATGAAAACTATCCTTGGAGACTTTTTCCTTTTTGTATGTATGCTGCAGAATGCAGTATACATTCAAGGAGTAAAAATAAATATATTTCTCCTTGTTACACCAGCCTCAGGTAGGTGCTCCATTTTGGCGTAAACCAATGTGTAACAATCTCCTGTAAATATGGGTTTCTGTCAAAATCTATGGGTGGATGCACAGGAACTCCCATGCACCACCCATGTAACGCCTAACTGGTGCAAACTAACACAAGGCAGGGCAATACCCTGCGCTACTTTTCGTAACAAAGCCACCCAAGTCAACATTTGTGTGGCTTTGTAAATACCGACATTTATTTTGCGTCTGGGCTGTGTCAAAAAAGTGACACAACCCTGACCTAAAATTATTGATCATTTAGGCCTTAATATATTTCAGTTCCTGATAAAAAAAAGCAAGTTGAAAACTCGTAGTGAAATCAGGATGACAAGAAAAACTGACACAGACCCGACTAAGTGTCCCCAGACGCAATTATCAAGCCAAGAACCTACTTAATTGTGTGGCCTCAAACACCAAACACATCCCTTGAGGCTACACCCAGGTTAGTGCCCCGGATTTCTACCTTTTAAATCCAAACCTCCCGCCACACACTCCTAATTCTCACACCCAGAGTAACCAGTTCAGACTGGTGGGTAGTCGAAGCAACATGGGTAGTGGAGTGGGAAGAAAAATCAACGGGCGAGTGCAATTTAGGGAAGGAAAGTCACACAAAGGAGAGAGCTGGGAAACACATGCATGTTCTTGGAGTGCATTTATAAAAAAGCAGTTGCCTAAAAGCAAGAATGAGAACATTGTAAAGAGGCGATGCTCAATTGGAGAGGCAAACACAGGTTTGATGGAAATACCATCAAATAAGAAGCTAGAAAATGAGAGTGACAGTAAAGCCCAACCTGTGGTTAGGAATTGGTGGGCTCCAAGCTCTTGAATGTCGTCAATACACCCACAATATTTCTTGCAAGGAATAGCACATGTGCTGGTTAAAAGAATCGACCTAAAAAGGCGAAGTGGAAATAATAAAATAAGCATATTTGTACCCCAGTCCTGCAGTTTTAGGAGACTATTTGGATTAGAAAAATAGGAATGAGGGGCCTCAGAGTACCAATAAAGTGACGTGCCAACCTATATGCTGCTGATTGACTTCTGTCACTTTCAGTCTGTCATATTACTTACTTACACTCACCCCTCGTCCACCTTTTAAGGAACAGATGCATGGATAACCTATATATATTAATGTCAGCATAGCCAACTCTATATTATACCCTTCCGTGTTGAGAAAATGAGTACTGATGATTTTGGTCACGGTATCTCCTTACTGCTATTATGCTGCAACACCCCATCCTGTTGTGTGTGATATATAAACTGTAAACATTCACATTAAGGTCCAGTGACTATCTTGAAATTACTGCCCCCCAACAATTGTCATGTTTTTGTTTTCTGAGGCGATTAACACATCTTCACACGAAAGGTTTGCCCTGGTCTTTTGTAAAACAAACAGGAGTGATCACTCATCTTCTAAATTAAAGTCGATTTTAACTCAATTTAACTGACTATTTATAGGCCCATCACTTATCTCTCAGTAATAATCAATATTATGAACAGCATTTAAATTAGGGTCACTGCAATTATGCAGCTATGGCCTTTTCCTCAAAATATGGATTTTCTGCATCCACCACAATTTTTTTCTAGATCAAATGGATCAAAAGCTACTAAAATCCCAGCGACCTGTGTTGCCACACAGTGGAAGGCCCTGGGCAATGGTTGACTGGCCATCTTGCCCAAACAGTACTAATATGTAAATCAAATTATGAAGTAATACTACCACAAAATGTGCCATGTTAGATTGTATATTTTGCCATTTCGTACCACATAATTCAGTCAACCCTACTGCATAATTTGGTTCACCCCGTCGCAAAATTCCAGTGGCCCTGATTTAGCTACATAGCTCTCTGCCACTCTTCATGTCAAGTGTTTTCCCAGCTGTTGATGGTCCATGACCCACCAGGCTTCTCATCTCTAGCTCTCTTTCACTCTTGAATATGCCGCGTTACAGGACAGAACGCAGCAGAGACAGAGGTTGTTTTTTTAACTGGCCTGCAAAACTTGGAATTGTCTGCTCATGGACTGCCAACAGACCTCTTACTTTTAGTCGTTTCGCAAAAAATATGAAATGTTGGATATAATGCTACCTCCAACCCTCTTTCTCTCGCTTTTTTTTGGTTACAAAAAATAAATACATAAAAATTATATTTAACTCAGATGACCCGGTACCCTTCCAGATCAGAAATCAATCAGCAGTAAAAACGACAGGGAGAATAAACTTGCTGAGGTATGAGGTAAACAGAGGTGATATGGATTGGCAATAACGAAGGATGAAGATGAAACAGATTAGCGTGGTGGAGAGAATAATAATTCATGAGGCAGAAGCTGGATGATAATGAGAAACAAGCATGTGCAATGCAGTGGGTCTCACGTTTGCTGGTGTTAGAGCTATTAGGGTTGTAAATTCCTAACTAGACTTCTCTTGCCACATAAATTGAAAATGAAAAGTAAAACAGTTGACATTAGCAAGCCGATTCAAACCCCCATGGCCGCCATGAGCTTGAAGAAGAGACACAAAAGGAAAAATAATTTCGCTCGCAGTCAAATGTATCATCAAAAGTGCAATTATCCATGTAACAGGGTTGGTGTCCAAGGCAGTAACAAAACTGCCCCAAGGAGGGACAAAAGTAAAGCACTTACCAATGATAACAATGGAATTTTGAAAGTCAAGATAATGATGGGCGTGTGGTGGGTGTGGTTAAAAGCCCACAGATAGATTACAACTGGCCAGCATGCTTGAGCGCTCGACCTAAAAATGGATAAGGCAGATGATATTGAAGGGAGGAAGAAGGAAAGCATGAGTAATTGAGGTGGAGCAAAATACGGATTTGGGCATTGAAGCAAATGAATAATGGATGGAAGGGAGAGAGTGAAGATAGAAAAGAAGTTGGGATTGGAGTTTGGTGGAGAGTGTTGGAGGATAAGAAGGGGGAGAGGACTGGTAGGAGGGGTTATGATGAAAATGAGACAAGATGTAGTGGCTGAATGGGAAGTGGAGGTAGGGGCAGGGGAAAAGGGGGTATTCATGATTGAGAGGATAAAGGAAGGGAAAAGGGCAAATAGATAAAAAAGGGAACAAAAGGACGGAAGAGGGATAAAAAGGAGGATTAATTACACATAGTGGATCCAGAGTTAGAGGATGAATAATGTCGAACGAGGAGAAGCTGTTGAGATTTGGAAGCAAGGACAGTAGATTGATGGAAATGGTCTTAATTAGTAATTGTTACTTGAATAAATGAACACGTTGCTGGATCACTGTCTTGAGGCCTTTCTTAAAGATGTCTTGTGAAACAGAGAGGACACAGTGCTCTGTGATCAGTATTGGTTGTTCAGCAGCCTAACACCATGTTCTTCCTGTCTATCAGAGATATGAACTCCATTTGTATGTAATTTCACCGCTCTTGTCGGAATGCCAAGAAGGGGTAGATGAATATGGAGTGAAATTGAGGATCTGAAGGATTGTTTTAATAAGAGAAAGATAAAAACTATGCCTTGTGACACTTTTAAAATCACTGCCTACTGATCACTGATGTCTGTCACAAATGTTTTACGTAAACCCCTTGTAATCATGAACAGTAGAACGGCACACTTGCATCCAGTGGGGCATAGGGCGTGTAACAGTTGGCTATATTCCACACAAGATCACCAATCTTTCATCGCTTGTTCATTGCCAGTCTGTGCAATCACTGACTGCACAGACTGGCAATGAACAAGCATGGGTTTCTCGGAATCTTGGTTGTAAAACAAAGTGCCATGATAATATTCCATAGAATGAGTAAGGCTGCTTCATCATGTAGGTTTTCACAAGCACTAGCTTGGTACTCTTCCATAGACTGAACAGAGGCACCCAAAACCAGTGATAACACCCACCACTAGAATTATAGGGTCAGTGTGGGTGCCATAGGGCCCCTGGAGATTGCTGGCAATCACCATGAGCAAAATGTCAGTCTTCTATTGGATGACTGATAATTAGTAAGTCTGCAGATAAACACCAGCACATGAGTGTCAGTCTTCCTTTGACTGGACTTTGGAGTTTAAAACTGGTGCCAGTCACCAACACTAGTAGAACACAATTCCTTTTGATCAGTCAGGTAAATAGAGATAATTTTAACATTTTGCCAAATTATAGCAAGGCAAATTTAACATGTGAAATCGCCACTTCCTGGTCGGGGATCCATCTCTTTTCAGTCAAAGCATTGCCCACTGGTCAAGCCTCTTCTGCATGTAGTCTTGAACACTGACATATACTTTCTGGACCGGACACCTGGTCTCCGTTGTAATGCGAACCTTATGTTATAGTCCATGTTCTATGTTCTTGGAGGCTGGAGGTTCCGTCAACAATCAGTTGAAGTGGACAACTGGCTGGAGAGGGAGCACTGACAGTGCCAAGATTCACCTATCAATAAACCTTCCTATATAAAAGCAACAGCGGTGTACGACATCAAATTATTACAGTCTCCTTAACCACCAATTTGGGAGATGAGAGGCTACAGTGTGCATGGAACATCGTCAGGTAAATAATTGAGGTGGAATCTATTGTGTGACTAGCAGGATATGATAACCCTAGTGACGTTATGGTGTATGTCTATCGATTGGGCTTCCCTTCCTTAATATAAGCACCTAGCTTTATTCATGTTTACCGCCTTCATTTTAGTTCAAATGGTGCTAATACTCACTCATTCTTTTCCACTCGACCCTTCTTTTGTGGCAACTGGAGTACATATTAATCTGATTGGAATACTCTCATAACATGCACCCTATATTACTAGTATCTTAACCGACTATTGAAGAGAGACCTATGGCTATCATTTTACTCAGTCTAAATATTGTATCTAATCTACAACATATACTTCTTTTTAACACCCCCTTGAGCAAGTAACCCCTACAACCTAGGGTAAGGGATAGTTTTTAAAGTTTTCTTATGTGATTGCTTGATAGGTTCCTGCATTTTGTTATGTATCATAAATGCAGAACACAAGGCTGAGATTTGTAATTTTACACTTCCACGTCGATAGTTTAGTACCAGTAGTAATACAAGTCTGTGTAGACAGGAATGCATGTTTCCAGCTTTTGCACAAGTTGCTCACTTGGCTTGCAGTGATTTGCAGTGATTTCTCCACTTGCATGTTCATGGTTGTGGGTGTTATAGGACACAGTAGATGGAAAGTAATGAATTTGATCTAAATAACTATTTTATTTTTATTTTTATTTTTAAATAGGTCGTTGTTAGAAATGGGGTTTCTGGTTGGCTAGGGTATGCACCTCAGCCAGGCAGAACTTACCCACTCTAGTCAGGGCAAGGGAGTTACACGTCCAAGATAACCCCTGCTCACCCCCTTGGTAGCTTGGCATGAGCAGTCAGGCTTAACCAAGCGGCAATGTATAAAGCTTTTGCACAACACACACAACACACGTGACGCAATATCCCCACCACAAAGGAAACACAACACCAGATTATATGAAAATATACTGTATTGTACACAAGGCAATTATCAGACCAAACATCACATATCAGTACTATCCTGCTACCTTAGCAGTTGTCAGAGCGTTACACATTAGTTACTCTGCAACCTAGCAGTAGTCACACATTACACACAGGTTACTCAGTATTCTGCAACATAAGCAGTAGTCAGGAAAACACGTTATTACATCACAGCACTTGTCATAAGAATATCATAAAATGCCCATAGTAGGAACATTAGAAAACATATGGCAAGTTAGAAAAACATATTAGCAAGCATGTCCATAAAAGGAACATTTGCATACACATATGTAAAAACATCAAACGCAGGTAGGTAATATATGAATCAAACAAAAGTCTGTAGAAAGAACTTTGGATTGGAACTAAATTGGTCCTTTAAACAGTACCTGGTTGGATGAAAGCACCTCCAGTGCCTAGAAGGTGAACAATGGGGCCCCCGGCGCTCCTGTGCGCAAAACAGGGGCCTCCCTTATACTCTGGGGTCAGAGGAGGGCGACATGCACCTCCTCTCTTTTATAGACAGGCCCCTCTGGGGACCGTGATTACTGGGGGCCCCCCAGGGCCTCAACCGGCCCTCACGAGGGGGGCCAAAGCAAGCAAAAACAACTTAGGGCAGGAGGGGGGCACCACGCACCCCTTCTGATTTAATGACAGGCCCCTCCCGGGACCCGTGATCTCTGGGGGGCCACCCCGGGCCTCCACTGGCCCTTCCACCAAGCTGGGGGGGGCACAATAATGCCCGTTTTACCTAACAGCAGAAAAGGAGCGTCCTGCTCCTAACGCAGAGGCCAGGGGGAAGGGGGCACTCCCCGCGCCGTCCCCTGGTCCTGCCATGAAGCCACAAGAAGATCAGACCCCTCCTGGGGCCCGAGCCTGCACCCGATGCGGTGCGCGAGTGTTCTTCCAGCTTCCCGGGCTGCAGCGGTGATCTTATTTGAAGGGGCACAATGCAGCAAGGAGCCTACGAGCTCCCAACGCTCCATAAGCGCGCTGCAATCAGCGCTATGGCAGCCGCAACCACGGAGAAGCACCCCTCGTGAAGAAATGGATGCAGGGGTCAGGGGCCACAGCACCCTGCCCCTGGGGAGCAGAATCTTAAGACAAGGTCCTCAGGTGGAGGTCCCAGCTACAGGCCAGCACAAGGGAAAGGCAGCAAGTGGCAAATCCTTCACAGTGACCAGGCAGGTCACAGGTCAGCACAGCAGCAGCAGTCCATGGCGGTTCCTGGTGAGTCCTTTCAGCCTTTGGTGTCCAGTTCCAAGATGATTCCAAGAGTCTCCAAATTGTGGGGAAAATTCCCCTGTACTTATAGTCAGTTCTTACATTGTTTTACAATGGTAGGGAGAGGAGGTTCCAGCCAGTTACAACTGGTTCTGGGAGTGCCCCCTCTCTCCTTTCAGCACAGGCTCCAAACATCAGTCGGGGGTTAACGACCCTATTGTGTGAGGCCAGGGCACAGCCTTTACAAATGTAGGTGTGCCCCGCCTCTCCCTTCTCTCAGCCCAGGAAGACTATTCAGTATGCAGATGCACCTCTGTGACACTTCCACCCTCCCTGTTTACGGGCTGTCTGAAAAGTATGCACAAAGCTCCAACTGTCACTCTGCCCGGACGTGGATTGGAGTCAAGCTGCAAAACACCAGAGTCATAAGCACAGATAAATGTGCACTTTCTAGAAGTGGCATTTCATCTATAGTAATAAAAAATACACCCACACCAGTAAGCAGCATTTATTATCACCATTACAACCATACCAAACACGCCTACGCTACCCCTCATAAATCAGACAATACCCCTTACACATAAGGCAGGGCATTTCTAATGCAATCCTAAGAGAAGGCAGCACTCACAGCAGTGAGACACCAAGTTAGGCTGTTTGTCACTACTAGGACAGGCCACGCAACCTGGCACATGTTCTACCTTTCTACATACATGGCACCCTGCCCATAGGGCTAGCTAGGGCGTACCTTAGGGGTGACTTACATGTAGTAAAAGGGGAGTTCTGGGCCTGGCAAGTAAGTTTAGATGCCAGGTCCCTGTGGCAGAAAACTGCGCACACAGGCCCTGCACTAGCAGGCCTGAGACAGGTTTGAAAGTCTACTTCAGTGAGTGGAGCAAGCAGCACTGCAGGCCCACTAGTAGTATTTAATTTACAGGCCCTGGGTATAGAGATACCACTGTACAAGGGATTATAGGTAAATTAAATATGGCAATTAGGTATAAGCCAATCATACCAACTTTAGATGGGAGAGCACCTGCACTTTAGCACTGGACAGCAGTGATAAAGTGCTCAGAGTCCTAGAGCCAACAGCGAGAGGTCAGAAAAACCACGAGGAAGGAGGCAAAAAGACTGGGGATGACCCTGCATAAGGCAAAAAGTCCAACAGTCATTGTACCAGAATCATCACTATGGTAGGACTTGAGTGTGTACACACTTAATTCGTTTTCTGCATTAACACACCATTTCTGATAGGGATCTGTAGCCCTGAGGAATGCCCCAGACTTAGTTAGGCTCTTTGTGAAGGCAGAAACATGTTGGCTTCCTGAGACGGGCTGAGCCATTATTCTCAGCATGACCATCAGACTCTGGTTTTAATCGTACCTGTGGACACCGTCAATAAGGGTAAATACACCCATAGTCCTCAAAGTATTTTTAATGTATCTGGATCCCTCTCTTGTCCAGTAGCTATTATCTAAGAACTCCCTCTGGTCTAGATCAACCAGGAGGTTGAGTCTGCCCTGGTGGCACTGACCTAATAGGTTGGGGAGAGGTCGCTGATGATAAAACATGACACAAATATGTGTGTGAGGCTTCCTCTTCCATAAGGAGAATCTTTCCTTGTGTTCTGTTTGGACGGCAATTGTGTCATTTCCCACATTGGGCCATTAGACTGCTGACCCCTTCAGGGCAACAGTTTATAACATTTTTATGCTACCATACCTGTTGTGTTCAGTACATTTTAAATCCTGAGTTTTTGCTTCTCCACACCACTCATAAAATGTACAGCCTTGTAGTATGGTTGACATGTGATTCCTACACCTTGTACTCCTCATTGTTTTACATAACATTTCCTGTAGACTGATTTACACGTGTATGATACATTGTCTTAGTATAATAAGGGTGTGTGATGGGAAGTGCTCTGACACCCTACACTTGTATTTGTAGAGTTTTAAAACAAATGAAATACATGTAAGAAAGAGGCTATGGAGATATGAGGGTTACTGTTGGAGGGTGGTAGTGAGGGGAATTTTGGAGAAGGAAGTTATTGGAGGGCACCAGAAAAGATTGGCGCACTAGGTTCCTCCAGCCCTTAAACCAGCCTTTGCTGTAAGTGTGAGTTGAATCTTTGCAGACAACACATCTCTCAGTCTGGATCTTTGGATTCTTTGTATTGAACATATATAATCCCTGATCAATGGTCTAGGGTCTCTGCACCATAACCAGTAGCCACCAGGATAGGACATAAATATAAATCGGAGTGCCATTTCCTTTCTCAAGTTGATTCTACAATGTAAAATTATCTGACATAATTGTATTCAGAAAGACTTCTTATGAACTTTTTTTTTTTAAAAGAGATGGTTATGAAGCAAGGTCATCAGCATTCCACATCAACCTTCGGCTAAATAGCCCAAATCATTACCATTATTCCTTAGAATGTTTGCTTTTGTTTTACTGGAGGTTTTTATTATAGTTCTATGTAGACCAGGAGATCTTCCTTGTCTAATTTTTTCAAAACCCCTTGCCTGAGGCAGAAAGAACCTTTTGTGGGAACATTCATAGGCAACTTCAATTCTATTTAGATCTCTTAGAAAGTCAGGTCTTCTGAAAGACTGTGTCTATCAGGCCTATTTCTTCAGAAAACATTTGAAAAATGAATTGCTTAATATCCACTACCCACTCAAGATTAAGGCCCAGATTTATAAAACTGTCACGCAACGCAATGCAGCAAGACATCTTAGTGCACTGTATGAAGGGGAAGGGCAGAAATGCACCATATTTAACATTATATGGTGTACTCCTGTCCTCTCCTTGTGCTGGTGCACAATGTGCTGCCTTCCACCAATGCAGGCACCCTTGTGCCATTGTTTCCGGATGCCTGCATTGTAGACAGAATTGCTTTTGTGCAGCAAGGGACCCCTTGCTGCACAAAAGCAATCCTCCGAGACTTTTTCCTCTTTCTACGTGTCCTGCAGAAAGCAACACGCATAGAAAGAGGAAAAAGAAACGAGGAGAAATAAACATATTCTCCTCGATATGCCTCCCCTTGGAAGGCTTAGCATTGTGACTTATTCCCACGTCTCCAACTCATGGGAAATCTGGGGATGTGCCAAAATCCGTGGATAGGTACGTGGGAAAACCCATGCTTTAGCCATGGATGCATTCTCATGGCAGCATAATGCAACAGAGACTTGTGCTGCTTCTGTTACTCCAGACTTACCAAGCACCACAGGGCTATGCAAGGTGGCCTTGCTTTGCTTGGTAAACTTTATATGCACACACAGGCAGGCATCAAAGTTTGCTTTGGGACAGGGGAAAAGGTCTGTCCAAGTATTGATGAGCTAGAAATGGAGTGTTGCCACCACTGGTGACTCCTCATTTACCAGGGACAAAGATGGTAGTCTTGTGTTGCTGGAGAAGTATGCTTTGGGTGCTTCTCAGTTAATCTCAACCAGGCTCTGGGTCTCCGGGTCAGTTTCAGGCCTCGACTTCAGCATGCAAGCAGAATTTTCTGGGTGCCAGACAAAATAAACACAGGATACCAAATTCACTTGTAGTTAATTGGGTAACCCTGGGCGTCCTTTTACGGTATAGGTGAGCTTCCTGTCCCAACATCAACTGCAGTCACTGGTAATCCCCAGCACTAGTGTGTTATTTTTTTTTACACTAGTGAGTTGGTGAATTTAAAACTGATGATAGTCACCAATTCTGCATTGCCAGCCGTTTGCAAGAAGAGCTGCTTTGTTTGAAAGTACAGGTAATCACGACACAACAGGATTCCATTGAACAAGTTCAAACTCTTGGTAATAACCAGCACTGTGTTTACAGTCCTCCTTTGGCCGAGACAGATCACTGTTATTTGTCAGCACTATAGACTGGCATTCACCTATTTGATAAACCCTCTGAACTGCCCCCACCCAAGCACTCCTTTTTTGTTTTTCACACCTTCTCACACAAAGAATAAAACTGTTAAATACATCTCCCAGATGCCAATAAGAGGTGTTGTTGTGTAAGTATCGCTGGCAGTCAGACGACCCGCCACATTGATTTTGCTGTCCAATGGCTGAAAGAGATGTCTGCGTGATTAATTGGAAACCAAAGAAAAAACGAATGCGTAAAACGCGTCTGACTTTTATTAGAACTGCTGGCACTTGCTTTTCCTTTTCATGTAACTCTACATTATTCTAAGGAGCCTGGAAGGACTTCAGATAATATTTGTCACCAGGAGGCCAGTATTCCTTTTATCTCTGCTGCAGAAACGATTGTGAAAGGCCTGTTCAGACCTTCCATTATAACGATCCCAAACATCAAAGCATCTCGTTATCAGAGAATGAAAGCTCGGATGATGGGTGGACGCAGAAATAGCATCCCGCAAACTTTGACCCTTGATGACATCACCATGAACGTCACTTCGCCGAAACACCTGGGGTAGCAGAAGTGGTATCACACGCCATTTGACCTTTACTTTTATTTACACACACACGCACACAGACGCTTTTACAAATTCACACATACACACACTCTCTCACATAAACAGTCTCTCAAACCGCAAGCACGCAGTATGTCTACTTGTCTCAAATGCCAAATGCCAGTGAGGGCCATATTCCAGCTAATGTACTTCATTCTGTATTGCACCAATAGTGAATAATATATTATTATATATATATATATATATATATATATATATATATATATATATTTATATATATATATATATATATATATATATATATATTATTTTTTTCATGGGTCATAGCCACGTCCTTTGGTGACCCTTAAATGACATCCATGGACATCACCAGTCTGATAATTTGTCTCATGGTTAACCCCGCAAAGCCTCATATTTGATACTGAGGGGCTGGGAACCAGGAGAGGGTTGGAACTTCAGAAAGTAAACATAAAGCTCTCAAGTTTCCCAGTTTCTCAGGCTCCTGGGTGAGTAGTTCATGCAGCCTAGTTTTTAGGGTTGCGCCTACCTGACCCATTCGCTAGCACTTGCAAAACAATATTGTTTACAAATAGGGTTTGGAGCCTGCTCATTCCTTACTACTTGTTGGCCTACAAGGCACTCTTCTTTGTAGCCTCGTAGTTGGCCACTTCAGGCCAAGCATCATTTCTTTTCTTTCTGTGGAGCAGGGACCAAGCACAAGCTGATTCAGCATAATCAGTGCCTGACCTCTGCTCCCAAAGTGATTGAGATACTATTTTTATTATTATTTCCTCTTTCCATAAAGATTGTTTCACTCCTATCTTATTGCTTAAAGCAGTATGTGTGGTGAACACTATTATGGCTTTGCCTGAATTTATGGAACTTTTGTGCAACCATTCCACTCCACTCTAATACACTCACTCCAGGGCACTCTAATCCACTCAACTCTAATCGCCTTCACTTCACTTCACTTCATCCACTCCACTTCAGTCTACTCCAATTCACTGCATTCTAATCACCTCCATCCTACTCCACTCCAATCCACTCACTCCACTCCAATCCACTACACTCCACTCTATTCCACAATGATCCACACCAATCCTCTCCATCCACTCCACTCTAATCCACTGTAATCCAATCCACACCAGTCTATGCCACTCCACTCTTTGCCACCCCACTGCATTCCACTACACTCTATGCCACTCCCCTAAACTACACTCTACTATATGACACTCTACACCACTCTATGCCACCTTACGTCACTCTACCCCACTCCACTCCACACCCCACCACTCTATTGCACTATATGATACTGTATGCCACTCCACACTATCACACTTCTCTCTACAACACTCTATGCCACTCTATACCACTAACATTTGGCCATGCTGAACGGCAACCACACCTATGTACAACATGGGTAAAACACATTGCGAAAGTCAATAGCTCTTGCATAGGTGAGACCTATTTGCTTTGCCCATGCTTGTTTCCTTTGCTTCCTGGGACTCGTACTTCTAAATTTCTATGGTGGGGGGGGACAGGACTGTAAGTCCCTGAATGCAAAGAAAAGCCCTGAACCAAATGAACTGCTGATGCAGGAACCTGGGAAACATGACAGCTCTGTAAACAGGGTTTTATAAGCCCTATTTACTGTCTATGCCTTCATGACCCCTAAGACTCAAAGTTAGCAAGGGCAGGGCCAGGGGTACCAGTCTGCAAGCCAGGAGTAGCAGGCCAAAATCCTGGTAACGTTAATTGAGAAGTGTGGTGAACTAACTCCTACTTTCTTTTTGTTAATACTGGGATTCATTGTTTCTTCGACGCAACATTGACATCTTCGAAAGCATATCAATCAATGCCTACGTCTGCCTTAAACACGTAGGACTCATTGTTCCAATTTTAATGTGAAAATGGATGGAGCATCTGTCAACCGGCCCCCAGATATGAATGCGACCTTTAAATGGTCCCAGCTTTGTTTTAAGCGATACTTGGAGTTGTAGGCCCGTACTTATTTTGTGATTTAAAATAATATATATTATTATTATTATTATTATTAGATTTTAATGATACAACAATTTCATATAACAGCCAACAACGGTGTTTGTTGCGAGGACATGGAGTATAGACACAGATGCGAGTACGAATATATGAAATCCAAGAGCAAAATTATACAGGATTCATTATTGTCCCCCATTTACAATATCAGCATATTATTAGCATTCACCCCAAATTCCCTCCCCGAAATTTGGCATACCTCCCCACTCGATCATGGCCAATCATCCTATTATTCCTCATATCTCTCACTTTGGGCCATCCAGCATTGTTTCATTATAATATTTATCCTCTCTCGTGGTAAAAACCATTTCCTCGCCTGCATCTCTTCTGTAATTGCTTAACTATGTTCATGAAGGCCTAGTAGCTGGGTAGGGTGCAGGTATCGAATATGTCCTAGATTGTTGTTTTATAGGCAGTTAGATACGCAATACCCTATTTCGATCCTCGTGTGGTTTATCAAGGTTTTCTTTACAGTGGCCCATAGCATCAAGAGTCGCGTCCCACAACATAGTTGTGGGACCTGTGACCTCAGCCAGTGAGTAGAAATGTGTTTCTTACTCACTACCACTCACAGAGCAGCAAACTCACATTTCATTTTGCCATTTTTTCTCAGGGGCCACCTCCAGGGAGCATTGTTTCAGTATCAATGTGGGTATTACTAAGCTAATCCCCACTACCCAAGTCCAAAATGTTTGAATATAAGGGATCACAATCAAAACCAGTTGCGGGCCATCATTACTTGTATCTGGGCTCCCACCCCCCCGTTTTCCAAAACATGATAAGTGTCTGCCAGACTGAGCAAAGGTCAGTTTGACAGACATGCATCATGCCCGAGTTAGTCAGTCTGGACCCTTGCATGCGCTAACGCACAGGCACCTGATAGCCTGAGGCTGAAGAACTCACCGCCCTGAGGGTAGTCAGTCAATCAATCAGTATTTAAGGAGCGCAGCACTGTCACCCCAGGTGTATCTGAGCGCTGGGGTGTGAGGTCACTGTTGAAGAACCAGGTCATGAGTCTCTTCCTGAAATCCACAAGAGAGGGTGCTGTTTTTGGAGGGGGAGAGGGAGGTGCAGGTCATTCCTGGATTTGGCTGCGATGCTGGAGAAGGAGCGCCACTACTGTGATGGATTCGGGGTGTGTGTGTGTGAGGAACAGTGAAGAGAAGCGCAGGTGTCTGGGGCACTGGTGAAAACTCACCCGATGGTAGATGTAGACCGGTCCTAGATCATGTAAGGCTTTGTGTGCGTGCATGAGGAGCTTGAACCTGCATCTCATCTGGATGGGAGCCAGTGGAGGATTCTGTGGTGGGTGCTGATGTGGGTGCATCTAAGGAGGTTGAGGAAGAATCTGGCTGCTAGGTTCTGTATCGTCTGGAGTCTTTTGAGAAGCTGAGAGGAGATGTCAGAGTAGCGTGCATTGCCGTAGTTGAGGCGGCTGGCAACGAGGGCCTGGGTGACGGCTTTCCTGCTGTTGACTGGGACACATCAGAAGATTCTGTGGAGCATACGGAGAGTGTGGAAGCAGGAGGAGGTGACTGCATTGATCTGCTGCTACATGGTCAGTTCACTGTCGAGGATGATGTTGAGGTTGAGGGCGTGGTCTGTTGTAGTGGGAGTGGTTCCAAGTTCGGCTGCCCACCAGTTATGGTCCTGTGACAGGTTGGTCGCCCTGGAGCACTGCCAGGATGACTCCTCGAGCTTGGGAAGGCCATCCTCCTGGGCCCGCGGGGGAACTGTGGAGAGGCCGCCACCCAGATGTCCTTCTGACTTACAGGTGAATAGGCCGGGGAAAAGGCATCCGTGCAGACACGGAGCGGAGGGGAGATGCAGAGTGGAGGGGAGACACAGAGCGGAGGAGAGAAGCAGAGCCAGGGAGAGAAGCGGAGGTGGAGAAGGGCGCAGAGCAGCAGAGGACAGACTAGGAGTGAACGGAGACAGAGGAAAGGAGAGAAAAGCAGGAGACAGAGAGAGAGAGGAGACGGAGGCAAGGAGAGGCAATCTGGAGAGAGGTCCCAGAAAAGGAGACACACTGCAGAGGCCCAGCCACGTCCCAGAGGGACATGGCTATCAAAGGTTGATGACCAACCAAAAGTCAGCAGTCCAACACCTAGAAGAAGAAGAGGCACACCATAAGAAAGGAGAAGAAGACCTAAAAAAAAGAGAAGCTACCCATTAAAACTTGACAGAAAAGACAGTACAAAATAAAAGACGTTTGTGAAAAAGGTGGTAGACCTGGTATATTCCTGCTCACACAGGAAAAGTGAGTCTCTCTCCGCCTTGCACAGTGGCAACCACGAAGGGACTTGAAGAACATGGATAACCGTATCAGCTTGGACGATGTAGTGCACCAACTGGCCGAGGGGCAAAGACAGCTACAAATAGCGAAGGAAAAACAGGTTTGTACATCGCAGAGAGAACAGTTACAGGAGCCATTGAAGAACCAGCTAACACTGATTGCCAACAACCAACTGGTTCACGAGACTGCTCTACAGAAATTAACCTAGACTATTGCGAGCTCTAAAGTCCACCCCAATGTTCCTAGTTCCGTACTTCAGAAGTATCAAATGGGTGAAGATACAGATGTGTTTTTCGTCAATTTTGAGAGAGTAGCCACGTCTGCCACTTGGCCAAAAGAAAGATGGGGACAGTAAATAGCACCTTTACTGACTTGCGAGCTACAAACCACCTACCAAGCCGTTAACCAAGGAGGTGATACACCCTACCCTTAGATAAGAAAATAAGTTACTTACCTGTAACTGTGGTTCTCCAGTATTGGTATCTTTCATAGATTCACATGCTTGAATCATTCCCCGTCGTCGAAGTGGGAGTCCCACGGTACATAGAAAGCAATAAATAGATAAAGAAAAACCTTTTTTTTTTTTCATTGTAGTCAATAGGAAAAAACACATTCAGTTTTGTAACTATCAGCCTCATTAGAAAAAGCCCAAACTTCAGCCAATCAGGCGAGACCACCCCTTTAGAATCCTCAGCACAGAGGCTCAGTCTCTCAGATTTCTCTGCACTAGCGATTACAAGAAAATAAAAGAGGTGAGCCCCTATGGGGAGGAGGGTGGGTCGCATGTGAATCTATGAAAGATACAAATACTGGAGAACCACAGTTACAGGTAAGTAACTTATTTTCTTCTACAGTATTGTGGTATCTTTCATAGATTCACATGCTTAAATCAGAGTAGTCAGCAGTAAGAAAAATGGTTGAGTTCTGAACACCAGAAGCATGTCTGTTCACAATTCTTCCTATGTGGACTCATATAGGTAGTTAAATTATGCTAATCAACCTTGTAAAAGATTATATACATGAATATATACATATACAGATATATATATCTACATGAAAAATATTAGTCTGGTAATACATAGAGGATGGAGGGTAAAGAGATTATTGGCTCACCTTATGCAAATAAATTATGTAACACTGCTTGTCCTACCACGGCATCCATCCTGTCAGTAGCTTCAAGGCAGTAGTGCTGGGTGAAGGTTTGGGCACGTGTCCACGTTGCCGCTCTGCAGATCTGGTTCAGAGGGACTCCTGCGAATAGAGCTGCCGAAGTGGATACCGCTCTAGTGGAGTGCGCTCTGACACTGGACGATAACGGCTTCCCTGCTAACTGGTGGCAGAGTTGTATGGCAGAAGAGATCCAGCGTGCTATGGTCTGCTTAGTAACGGCCTTGCCTTTATTAATCCGCCCATAACTAATAAACAGTTGCTCAGATTTACGGAAACTGCTAGTCCTTTGTATATAGAATTTTAAACATCGTTTAATGTCTAGAGAATGTAATGCCCGCTCCGCTGGAGTTTGTCGATTTGGAAAAATTTTTCTCAAAACCACCGGCTCATTTAAATGAAAAGTCATTGGAACCTTGGGGATACATTTTGGATTAGTTCTTAGAATGACCACCTCTGATTTGAATTGGAGAAAAGGTGGTGAGACTGTGAAAGCCTGGATATCACTAACCCTCTTCGCTGAAGTGAGGGCCAGAAGGAGGGCTGTTTTCAAAGAAATATATTTGAGGTCTGCCTTATGAATGGGCTCAAACGGGTGCTTCATTAATTGGGAGAGCACAATATTTAAATGCCACGGAGGTGGAAGACGGTGAATCGGCGGGAACATCCTGAACAAGCCTTTTAGAAATTGCTTTATTATCCTGGATGACCATAAAGATGGTGAGTGTGATGTTTGTCGGAAACAGGATATAGCAGCGAGGTGGACCGTGATAGACGAATGGGAAAGGCCTGATTTAGCTAAATGCAACAGATATGGGAGAATCTGTTCAGGAGAGGACCTTAGAGGATGAACGTTGGAAGTTGAACACCATATTGAAAACATTTTCCACTTGAACTTATACGTCCTGTTTGTAGATTGAGCTCTGGCACAGGCAAGTACCTCCCTGCAATCTGAAGGGATATCTAGGCCGTCAAATTCATAGAATTCAGGAGCCAGGCTGATAATCGAAGAGATGTCGGGTTGGGATGACGGACCTGTCCCTGATTCGTTGTTAACAAGTCCGGCAGTATTCTCAGCCGTATGTGAGGCTGCTCCGAGAGTAATAGAAGTTCTGTGAACCAAAACTGGCATGGCCATTTGGGAGCAATTAATAGAAGCCGGCATGGCTCCCTCTTCATTTTCTGCAGAAGTCTCGGGATGAGTGGAAGCGGGGGAAAAGCGTATGCATAAATCCCTGACCATTTGATCAAAAACGCATTCCCCTTTGATCCTTTCTGCGGTCGCCAGCTTGCGAAGTGTTGGCATTTTTTGTTGTCTCTGGTCGCAAACAGATCCAGGCTGGGCTTGCCCCAACGACGAAAGAGGCGGTCGAGAACTGTCTGATTGAGCTCCCATTCGTGGCAGCTGGTTAGAGTCCTGCTTAAGGCATCTGCCCAGGTGTTGGAGATCCCCGGGAGATGTTCTGCTCCGATGGATATCTGATGCTGAATCACCCAATGCCACAGTTTCTGTGTTTCTAGCAACAATGCCTGCGATCTTGTGCCCCCCTGTTTGTTGAGGTAATGCATGACTGTGGTGTTGTCTATTCTTATCAAGACTGAGGAACCCCTGATGTTGGTGAGGAAGGACTTGAGCGCCAAGGAAACTGCTCTTAACTCCAATACGTTTATGTGAAGAGTCGACTCCTGAGTGGGCCATTTCCCTCTCACTGATAGATCTTGTAAATGTGCGCCCCATCCCTCTAAGGATGCATCTGTTGTTATAATATGCACTGGCTTGTCCTTCAGGAATGAGAGACCTTCCGAGATGAGGGGGTATCCTTCCACCATTTGAGAGCTTGTTTTGCTGATGGGGTTATTCGAACTACATAGTCGAAAGATCCTTCTATTTGTTTCCATTGATTGTCTAATTGCTGTTGTCTTCTCATGTGCAGACGACAGTTTTCTATCAATGGAATGCAAGACGAAAGCATCCCCAGAAAAGACTTTTAAGTCCGAACAGAAGGGGACCTTCTTCTGCTGAGACGTGTTGCTAGATCTTGAAGTCTCTTCCGTCTGTCGTGCGAAGCAAAGGCTCTTGCTTGGACTGTGTCCAAGACGGCTCCTAAAAAGGTGATGTTCTGGGAAGGATCTAGATGAGACTTGGGGTAATTGACTGTTAATCCTAGTGTCCCGAAGAGAGATAAACATGTCTTCGTGTCCCTGGCAGCTTTTGGCGTTGTTCGTGCTTTTTATTAGCCAGTCGTCTAAGTACGGGAACACCTGAATCCCTAGTTGCATGCAACTGGTGCCAAAACCTTGGTGAACACTCTTGGGGCCGATCTGAGGCCAAAGGGCAACACTCTGAACTGGTAATGAGTGCCTGCAACCCTGAATCACAAGAATTTCCGATGACTGGGGTGAATGGGAATGTGGAAATATGCGTCCTGGAGATCTAAGGATGTCATAAAATCACCCCGGTTGAGTAGGCGTAGGACGTCTTGAAGGGAGATCATGCGAAAAGATTGCTTCTTGAGGTATTTGTTGAGAGAACGAAGATCTAAAATAGGTCTCCAGTCTCCTGTCTTTTTCCGTATAAGGAAGAAGCGGGAGTAAAAACCTGTTCCCCTCTGGTACCTTGGTACGATCTCTATTGCTCCCTTCTCCATTAAGATAGCAATCTGCGCCAGAAGTTCGCTGAGATGGGCCGGCGGGGGACCTCTTGGTGGTACATGAGGGGGAGGCTGATTGAACTCTAGTGTATGTCCTCGGTTGACAATATCGAGCACCCATTTGTCTGAAGTAATCTGGGACCACTGGTGGAGGAACTTGGAAATTCTGCCCCCTATTAGAGTGTTGGTATAGGGGTTGGATGCAGGCATCTGATGAAGGTCAGTGCTTCCTTGCTGCCTCTTTGGCTTTATAAGTCGACTTTCCTCTCGCCTGCTGTCTGAAATTTGTGGATGACTGCTGTCGAAAGGTATGTGGTTGTTGCTGCCAAAGGTGGAACGAAACTGTCCCTGGTAAGAAGAATATTGACGGTATTGATGTGCGCCGCCTCTATAAGAAAAGCCTCCTCTCCCTCTCGCTCCCCGAAAGGGCTGTCTTTTGTATTGTAATGCTCCCAGAGATCTGGCTGTCTCGGTGTCTGTTTTAATAGATTGCAAAGCATCATCTACATGCTTTCCGAACAAGAGCTCACCATCATATGGCATGTCCAGTATCTTCAATTGTACCTCTGGTCTAAACGATGTAGCTTTCAGCCACCCTTGACGCCTGAGTACGGCTGCTCCGGCTGCTCCGGCTAACTGACGAAAACCTGTAGACGAGACGTCTATGGCGCAGTCTATAATCTCAGCCGAGATCTTCTCACCCTCCTGTAAAATCTTGCGCGCTTCTGCTCACTATCTTCCGGTAATAGATCTATAAACTGTGACATATCGGACCACATCTGACGGTCGTACCTTCCCAGGATTGCTAGGGAATTTGCTGCTCTGACTGTAGTGGCCGCCATTGTTGAGAACTTTTTCCCAATCGAATCCAACCGTCGTCCCTCTTTATCTGGGGGGGCAGTCAAAGATGAAGATGGATTTCTGGACCTTCTCTGAGCTGCCTGTGATATGACCGAGTCTGGCTTAGGGTGACTAACCAAACATGCTGGAGAATTGTCCGGTGCTTTATATTTATTTTCAAGTCTTGGTAATACTGCTGGTATAGAAGATGGGGTCTGCATGACCTTAAGCCCCTCTTCCCAAATGAAGTCAACAATGGGTATAGCTCTTACTGACTTCCTAGTATGCTCTTTAAAGTCATATAGAAAACAGTCTGACTGCTTTGATATTATTGGCAGTTGAAATCTTTTTGCAGCTCTTTTCATCACACTATGAAAACCACCAATGTCCTGCGGTGGAGAGTCGACTGGTGGAGGCGTAGAAGGAGATGGTGTTTGAATCTGATATTCATCCCATTCTGGAATGATTTAGTCAGTGTCCTGAATTTCACCTTCTTCCTGCTCATCTTCTGACGAAGGTGGATCAACATCCTGTCCAAATGAAGGACCTGGGATACGTTCCGTAGACTCAGATGGCCGAACAGGGGTGGATATTGGCGTATGCGGAGGTTGCACCGGGGTAGAGGAGCCAGGTGGAGGAAATCTAGAATAATAGTCCTGCATCATTTGCTGTAAATTAGCTATCAAAGAAACAGGCATCGGAACCGTCTGCTCCTGCTGCTCTTGAGGTTGCAGGTGACTCTGCCTCTGCTGATCTAAATAAAGCTGGTCACTTTCCTCTTCATTCTCCTCCTGACATTTAATACGTAGTTCTGAGGGGCTACGTGCCACCGGGAAAAAAACGTCATCCGAATATACATCATCCTCCTCCTCCTCGTCAGCAAAGAGATGCTGCGGAGGTACTGGTGTTACTTTACTAGGTGATGTATGGGATGGTAGTAGGACAGAAGACTTGCTTTTTATTGGTAGAATTCTCTGAGGTAGGTAAGGAGATGCTCCGAAATGCTTGGGTATAGGATCAGGAAATTGAGCCGTCGACAGAGTCGTCGTCAACGGTACGTTCGTCGATGGTGTTCTCGTCGACGGTGTAGGCGTCGACGGAGCCGTCGGTAGTGGAGCCGTCATCGGTGATGCGAGCGTCGAGGGAGTTGCCGTCGACGGTGCCAATGTCGATGAAGTTTCCGTGGACGGGGCTGCCGTCGACAGAGGTGCCGTCGACGGGTGTGTCGTCGATGGAGTAGTCGTCTCTGAGGGCAAAATGGATTGCCGCCCGTCGCTGCTTCCGTCGATGGGATCGACGACGAAGAGCCCCGGAATTTACCCGTTGATGAGTGCGTCGACGATATAGACTTCATCTTCTTACCCGTTGACGGTTTCTTTGCGATCTTCAAGGTGTGAGCAGGTGAGGGACCGTATTTTAAGCTCACCGACATTATAGTCGTAGGTGACAGTGGAGATGAGGTAACAATCATTGGCGATGACGGAGCCGTAAACGTGGCCGTCGCTGTTGTCGTCGATGAAGGAAGACCTGCCGTCGACGATGCGCTTGTCGACGGTGTCGTCGACAGTGTGGATATCCTGGACGTCGACGGTGGCAGGGAACTCGAAGATCTTTTGAGCTTCTTTGAAGAGGAAGCAGGTGTAGATGGCTCTGAACGAACCTTACCACCAAGTTCCCTGGATGTTGAAGGGTTTTCCTCAGGTCTGTCTTTAAAAAAATGCAGCTTCTTGGCTGACTTACTGCTCTTGGGGGAGAAGCTCTCCACAAACCTTTTCCCCTCTTTGAGGCCACTGATGTGTCGCTGTCCTCCTCCTCAGAAAAAGCTTCTCTGGATTTCCTTTTCTGAAGCCAAAGTAGGAGCCTGGCTTCTCTGTCTCTGAGAGTCTTGTTAGGAAAAGTCCTGCAGATTTTACAGTCTTTGACCTTATGCTCTGGATGGAGACAGTATATGCATTCCTTGTGAGGGTCCTCACAATGAAGCCTTAACTTTTAACAGGTACCACAAGGTCTAAACAAACCTTTTCTTGCTGTAGACATGATGGAAGAAGTACTACAGCAAAAAACAAAAGTAAAAGCTGAAGAATATCTCTTGAAGAGAAAGTAAACTGAGCAGAGCTCAGGGAGACTCCCTTACACACGACGTGCGGTAGAAAATCTGAGAGACTGAGCCTCTGTGCTGAGGATTCTAAAGGGGTGGTCTCGCCTGATTGGCTGAAGTTTGGGCTTTTTCTAATGAGGCTGATAGTTACAAAACTTAATGTGTTTTTTCCTATTGACTACAATGAAAAAAAAAAAAAAAGGTTTTTCTTGATCTATTTATTGCTTTCTATGTACCGTGTGACTCCCACTTCGACGACGGGGAATGATTCAAGCATGTGAATCTATGAAAGATACCACAATACTGGAGAAAGAAAGCTATCCTAGAAAGTCTTGGCTATGATAGCGAACACTATCGACTAAAGTTCAAAAAAGAAAAATGGGCTCTCACGATAACCCCCGGGTACTGTCTTATAGGATACAGGCTCTTGGTTTAAGATGGCTAAAGCCTTCTGAATCCACTGAAGGAAGAAGTATTTGAGAAAGTGCTTTTGGAGCAGGTTTTAGAGGCCCTCCCGGGAGTCACCTGAACCTGGATTTGGCAACACATGGAGGTGTCAGTCTCAAAGACCATTGACTTAGCATGTGCTTATCACCAATTGAACGAACCCCAGGGTGTTGGTCCTCAGGGAAACGCCTTTTCTTTTCCCAATGTGAAGGTCAACGCACTGACAAAACCCGCACCCACAGGAAATATGGATACCAAAAGAGTCCTTGTCTGTTAGGGAGGTAGACAAACCAGGTTCCACAGTGTTTCCATTCCAAATGTGAGTAAATGATAGACGGTTTAAAGCACTAGTAGACTCAGGGTGTAGGCACTTGGTCATGAAAGGAGAGTCAGTACCCCCAAAACAGTGGAAGGAGGCTGAGAAAGCGGCCATAACTTGTGTACATGGAGAAACCAGAATATATCCAGTTGCATTAGTGGAGGTTGATTGGAGAGGATATAAAGAACACTTACGGGTAGGTGGAATTCCCCACTTAATTGAAGACATAGTAATAGGAACAAACTATTTGGATTTTCTGCAGTTACTACAAAAGATATTTCAGGGCCACTCCTCAAGTATTCTTTCCCAGGAGACTATACTTGGGGAAGGTAAGACAAAGCAAAAACAGAGCTACAGCAACAAAAAGGCAAGAAAAGAACAAACAAAACATACAACAGACCAGGGTAATGTTCTTTCTCCCCCTCCCTTAGCCTTCTCTAAGGAGGATAATCCTGTGAGTTTCCATGTGCGTCAGAGAGAAGTCCCCACCTTAAAGCATGCCTGGGCCGAGGTTGTTCGTGACCCTCCAGATAAGGTAGGAGTTTTTTTCCCAGAGAAAAGAGAGTTGCTCTATAGGAATGTCAAAAGCCAGAATACCATTCGGTCCCAACTGGTAGTTCCACGTCCTTTCCGGACACAGGTCCTACACTTAGCCCATATCCAGACAGGAGGGGGACATTATGGGAGGGAAAAGACTGAAGAACATCTCCTGACACTCTACTATTGGCCAGGACTATATTCCGACATACAGAAACACACTGTGCCTCATGTACTCTGTATCTACTGACTAAACCCCATACTCCCCCTAAAGCACCTGTTTAACCCCCTTCCTACCATAGATGTCTCTTTTTGTGAGTTGGTATGGATTTCGTCGGCCCCTTAGTAACGTCCACAAAAGGGTACCAATAAATTTTAGTTCTTGTTGATTATGCAACCAGATATCCAGAAGCGATTCCCTTAAAAAACATGACCACTTGAACGGTGGTGCAGGCTATGCTTGAGTTCTTTTCCCAGGTCGATGTCCCCAAAAAGTTGCTAACCGACCAAGTTACCTCTTTTATGTCCAAACTCATGACGGACTTCTGTCAGATGTTAGATATAAAGCATCTACGCACATCAGTTTATCATCCACAAACGAATGGAGTAGTCAAGAGATAACCGGACAATCAAATCCCTATTGAAGATAAACATTTTGGATGCTGGGCAGGACTGGGATAGGAAACTTCCTTTAGTCCTTTAAGTCATATGCACTCAAGTGCAATCCTCAACTGGCCATAGTCGTTTCGAGTTAGTGTTTGGTAGACAACCCTGAATGCTATTGTATATGGCAGCCGAACACTGGGAAAAGGAAGAGGAGGCGAAGGAGCTGTTTGAGTAACCTGAGATCTAAAAGAAAGGCTGTCTACCCTGTGGGGGGAACTTCATCAAAAGATGGAAAAAAAATCAGGACCAACAACAGCGATACTCCTTCCTACATCAGACAATAAGTTATTGGCAAAATGGCAGTAACCAAATACAGTGACTGAACGGATTAGTCCTGTCGCCTATAGAATATCAATACTGAATACCAAAAGAGACGGCCAAATATTTCATATCGATCTGTTGAAAGAGTGGACAAAAAACAGAGGGACCATCGCTAGAAACACAACCCATCTCTTTTATTAGTCTTACACAACCCCTTGAGATTCAGTTCCCACCCCATAAAAAAGGAGACTCAGAAAACTTACCTGCTATAGACTAGAATTTAACCAAGAAAGAGAAGGGTCAAATTATGAATTCAGTAGATCAAAATCAGGATGTTTTTTCACCTGTACCGGGTTGGACAACCCATATCCAACATACAATTCAGACTCAACTCGGTAAAGTCATTAAATTACGACCTTGTAGAATACCTGAAGCCCGACGGCTCACCGTAGAAGAAGAAGTGAGAAAAATGCTCAAGGGGGACATTATTGAATCGTCCAGAAGTCCTTGGTGTTTCCCTATAGTCCTGGTACCAAAACCTAATGGGACTGTCCAGTTTTGCATCGACTTTTGCCAGCTTAATACCCTGTCTAACTTTGATGCCTCCCCGATGCCGCAAGTCGATGAGATCATAGAACAACTCGGAGTGGCCCAGTTTCTTTCAACCTTAGACCTTACAAAAGGGTACTGCCAGATACCACTGGCAGAAAAAGATAGGGAGAAAACCGCTTTTTCCACTCCTGGGTTATATCAGTTTGAGGTGATGCCCTTCGGATTACATGGCGCCACAGCAACATGCCAAAGATTAATGGATGTGCTCTTACAGAAATAAAAAACCCACGCAGCTGCATATCTTGATGATATGGTAATATATAGTCTGTCCTGGGACTCACACTTAGATCACCTAAAAACAGTATTAGCTACCATTAGGGAAGCAGGATTAACAGCTAATCCTGACAAATGTCACCTGTCCAGAAACTCCATTCATTACCCAGATTACAGTATTTCAAAGGGTACTATTAAACCTCAGGTAGAGAAAGAAAGAGCCATAAGGGATCTCCCCCACTCCACCACAAAAAGGGAAATCTGATCCTTTCTGGGCATGATAGGATATTATAGGCGCTTCATTCCACAATTCGCAGACAGGACAGCCCCTCTGACCGATCTGTTAAAAAAGACCTGTCCCAACAACGCTTACACCATCAGATTTCCCCGATATTAAGAAGGTAGGAGTGGGAGGGGGAAGGTGTGGGGAATGAAGGGCACACCAGAATAGACAATTAAGTCATCTCTAGGCTTGTAATAACAATAACTCACGGGGACCCCCTTGTATTCACACACAGCCCCCCACCCCTCTTTGCATGCACAAAAGAGTTGAAAAGACCACTTACCTGACCACGGCCTTTATCTTCTTACTCTCCATGAACCCAGATGATGAACGATTCTGAGGGTGTGAGAAGAACCTTGAGGAGAGAAGACAACAAATAAGAAAAGGACTAAAACAAGGAAGGACTACAGAGTGGACAGACCACTGACCTTTATTTTTGAAACCCTGTCAAATTAATAGAATAAATAGGCTCTTGACTATTATCACCTCCCTGACTGGACTGAATATGTAATAAAACCCTTATAAGCCTGTACCCTCCGTGGCAACCCTATCACAGAGACACACTCCAGAGACCCAGCCACCTCACAAGAAGGACACAGCTATCAAAGGTTGACGACCACCCAAGGGTGAGTAGTCTAGACACATAGAAGAAGAAGAGGCACACCATAAGAAAGGAGAAGAAGACCTAAAATGAAGAGAAGTTACACATTAAAACTTGACAGAAAACACTGTACAAAATAAAAGACGTTTGTGAAAAACACGGTAGTTCAAGTGTATTTTACTGAGCAGTGGAAAAATGAGTCACTCTCCGCCTTTCACAGGTCCCATATGGATGTGTCTCTCCCAAAGATCAGCACTTCGGTTTTGTCTGTATTGTGTTTGAGGCAGTTTGATTTCATCCAGTCAGCAACATTGGTCATGGTGTTGAGAACGTTTGTTCTGGTGGTGGAGGGGTCTTCAGTGAACCAGAGGATGAGCTGAGTATCATCTGCGTAGGAGATGATGTTGAGTCCATGGGCTCTGATGATGTGGGCCAGGTGATCATGTAGGCGTTGAACAATATGGGGCTGAGGGATGATCCTTGGGGTATGTTGCATATGATGTTCTTGGGTTCAGAGGTGAAAGTAGGCACCCAGATGCTCTGAGTGCATTCTGTCAGGAAGGAGGTGATCCATTCGAGGGCGGCTGCCAGTTTACCAATGCTGTGGAGTCTGTTGATGAGGTTGTGGTGGGAGATAGTGTCTAATGCAACTGATAGGTTAAGGAGGATCGGGGCAGCGGTTTCCCCGTGATCAAGGAATGTTCTGATGTTGTCCATGACAGAGATGAGGGCAGTCTCGGTGCTGTGATTGGTACGGAATCCTGAATGGGAGATGTCCAGTAGGTTGTTTTCTTCCAAATAGTAGGTGAGCTGCTGATTGATGGCCTTCTCAAGTACTTTAGCAGGGTAGTGGAGCAGAGAGATAGATTGCACGCATTGCGCCACTCTGTAACCCTATGCGCTACATTATGCCTGCCCCAGGCATAATATATGCAAAGGGGCTGTTCCCCCCTTAAGGAAGCTGGAAAAAGGGCACAAGGAAATCTCATAGATTTATTTATTTATTTTATTACAGCACTTTTGGCTTCCATTCTTTAGAATGGGCCTCTGTGTACTGTGCAGGAGTAGCACCAATATTTTGGTGCTACTCCTGCAGAGTACATCAATAGCGTCATAAAAAATGACACTAGTGCCCCGTACCTTGCGCCTTGGTGCACTGTAATTTAAATACGGCGCACACATGGTGGCTGTAGGGGGGTGCTAAGGGGCACAGGGAAAAGTGGCGCTGCACTCAGTGCAGCGCCACTTTCCATATATCTGCCCCTTAGAGCGATATTTATCGAAGTGCTACATTGCCCTTGTTTCACACACAGTAATGGAAGGGCAACACATCACTAAAATCAGATTTACCAAGCCATGCAAGGCCACCACGTGTGGCCTTGCGGTGCTTGGTAAATCCGGAGTAACTCATGGCAGCTCAAGTTGCTGCCTAGCGTTACTCTGTCCCAGGGAGGCATTCCATGGGTAGAGCGTGGGTGTTCCCATGCATTCATCCATGGAATTCCCAGATTTACCATTAGTGGTACACCTGTTCTACTGTTGCACACCTAGAAGAAGGAAAAATCCTCAGAGGATTTTTTTTGTGCAGGACGGTGTCCTCACCTGCACTAAAACAATCCTGCCTACAAGGCAGAAATCCAGGGTGCCCTACCTTGTTCCTAGGCAGCAGATTGTGCTCCAGCGCAGGTAGGGATTATGGAAGTGCCATATAATGTTAAATGTGGATCATTCATGCCCTCTCCCTTTCATGCAGCACAGCAAGGTGGTTTGCTGCAATGCACTGCATGAATATTTGATAAATGTGCCTCTTAGTCCATATATTAATAGGACCCCAAGATTTCTGGTCCTGCAAACCTATGACCATTTGATCGTGATGTCTAATATTTTATTATTTATGTGCATCCAAGCGTCTGCTTTGCCCAAAGAGAGATATAAAGTACTGATCACATGTCAGGCCAAAGGAGTCTCCAAGTGCTGTTCACCAGCAACCTGACATGATGAATAAACATCTGAAGCAACCAAACTGAACATCGTTGCACCCCAAATTATGAAGCACCTCTTGGAAAGAATGGAGATCTGTTTCATCCTCCCTTGGAGAGAAAAGTAAATTGATTCTAACTTAGTTCTTCCAAATATGAAGAACTGTCCATGATCATATCCAGCATGAAAAAGACAGATGTTTTTTCCCTATTCATGATCCACAAGAGATATTTCTACCCACACACAAGTAACCTTGTGTTTATGTATCAATAAGCCCCCCTGGAGTTCGAATGTTTGATACATAGGATATGATTACATCTCCAAAACCTTCTCTTGAACTTGAACCTTTCCAAATGATTGATAATTGGCTAAGAGGTCAATGAACAAATCAGTAAATTAATGTAGTTTATAAGGAGCATAGTTAGATAGGGTGTCTTGGTGCTTAGTCCAGACCAGATGCTGCACGGAGTTAGATATCAAGAGAGGGTAACCAGGTTTTGAGATCTTTGCAAAATGGAACACGATTAATTTCAAGACAGAGAGGTATAGGAAGTGAGTTCCACCGTTTAGCAACAACATAGGAAAAAGAATGAACAAGGTGCTTTAGATGTGGGAAAAAGACTGACAATTGGAAGAGTGCTGCTAGCAATGTGAACAATACGGAGTAAAGTTGCTTCTTAAAATAGAAAGGTCCCTTCTTGCAAAAAGCATTTCAATATAGGCACAGGGTAAAGCCCAAAGGTAAGGGGCTATAGAGCCGCAGCAATGTAAACCAATGATCACAACAGCAGCAATTTGTAAGACCTGACACCAGTCAATGACACCCAAATCCAACATTTTCTTGACTTCTGTTTGGAAGCTGTCCCTGACATGGTCTGACTGCAAGTAAAATTATTGTTTGACAGGCAAGCTGTCACCAGTGTCCACATCATGGGCACACCAATCAGTATTCCCAGGGGTCAGGGAGAATAACTCAGCATACTGGTTGAGGACTTGCCTGCAATCAGCCTGCTGTTATTCTGTGAGGGTGTCCATCCACAGAACCATCTTGTGGGTTGCCGCAGAGGAGATCAGGGAGAGACTCACTCTTTTCTTCCTGTCCGTCATCTTTAACCATGAGCATTATCACATCAGCTCTGCTAATAATAGGGAATTAGGCAGTTGACATGGATAATTCTCTTTTGTTTTTTTAAACTTCTTAAGTCAACCAAGTAGGTGACTTCCCCTTTCTTTTCAAGAATGAGAAAGGGCCCAGACCACTTGTCTTGGAGAGCCATAGGAGCCACAAGCTCCAACACCCACACTTTCTGCCCTGGTTGGAACTCCACCATAGCAGCTTTTTTGTCATACCAGTGCTTTTGCAGCGCCTGGCAGGCCTCAAGGTTTTGGCCTGCTTTTCTTCATGTAATCTGTTATTCTGGAACGTAGGCCAAGCACATAGTCCACTATGTCCTGCTTGGGCTCTTTGAGAGGCCTCTCCCAGCCTTCCTTTACAAACCTCAGTGGTCCCATAACAGGATGTCCAAACTAAAGTTCAAATGGAGACAATCCTACTGCCTTTGTGGTCCTTCCATGTAGGCTAAAAGCAGACATGGAAGTAAGACATCCCATCTCCTTCTGAGGTTTTCAGAGAGTCCTCCAATCATCCCTTTTAGGGCTGGTGAAATCTTTCAACCAAACCATTTGTTTGTGAATGGTATGGTACAGTTAACTTATAAGCCAATCCACACTCCTACCACATGTGTTTTAAGTATGCAGACATGAGGTTTGAGCCTCTCTCTGATACTACCGCCTTAGTGAACCTAACACTGGTTAAAATACCCAGGAGAGCTTTTGCTCCTGTGTTGGAACAAAAGGGTATAGCTTCAAGATATCTAGTGGCATGATTCACTACTACTAGGATATGTCTAGTTCTTGATGCTGTTTGAGAGTCAAGTAGGCCAACAATATCAACCCCAACCCTCTCAAAGGGTACCCCAAACACAGGTAGTGGAATTAAGAGGGCCTATAAGTAGCCACCTTCTTTGTCACTTGCTTGGCAGGTTACGCAGGACTCGCAAAAGCCCTTAACTTTCTAGGACATTCCAGGTCAGTAAAAATGATTTACTAGTCTGCTCCAAGTTTTATTTTGCCCAGATGCACAGCTAGGGGAATGTCATGGGCTAGCGTGAGGAGAAACTCTCTGAATTGCTAAGGTGCTTCTACCCTCCTGGTTGCACCAGGTTTGAGGTCTCTGGCCTCAGTGAACAGGAGGCCATCTTCTCAATAAACCCTGTGGATAATACTGACACTACCCTTGCTGCCTCAGGCCTTCAAGCAAGAATGTGACAGGTTCTTTGTCTTTGGTACAGATCCTCCCTGGATGGCCCTTCTGGGCCCAAGAACTCTGGATAGTAAGGCCCAGGCTCTGCAGGCTCAGATCCCTCTGGGACTAACAAGCCATCTTCCTGAGAAGAGGGGTTCTGACTTGGGATCTGTACTGAAGCTGGCTCCCCAATCTTCCTGCCTGTTCTCTTGCCAGGTTGGCCACTATTTCAGGATCCAACTCTACTTTTTCTCTCTGACGTTTGCACTTTGCCTTAGTCTTAACACAGGTCCATTCTGGGATCCCAAGCATGGCTTCATGGGTCTTCAGTTCTACTTCATCCCAGGGGGAATGCTTCAGGTCATTCCCAAGCAGAACAGGTCATTTCCAAGCAGGCAATCTACTAAGATGGATGGGGACACAGACATTTCTTTTTGATCCACTACTCCCCACAATCAAATGTTAACATAGCCATGGGATAGATCTTTGTCTCGTTGTAAGCACTGGTAACAGGATAACACTTCCTTAACAGGAACTGATTGGAGTAGACCAAGTGCAGGTCACCACGGTGACACTAGCTCCTGTGTCCCTTGGGGCTTCAACCTGTTCCCATTTATCAAAGGGTGCTGCCTGTATTTCCGCATATTGGTAGGCCAGGCAGAACAGGCTAACCCTACCCCTCCTACTGAGACTAGTGTTGCCTCTGTGGGTTCACTGACATGGTCAGGCAACAACTGTGATACAATCTGGAGATTAGCAACTGCATTTACTGCAGTTTGACTAGAGGTATCTTTCTTGTTTTTACTGCTACGTTCTCCAGTTAGGTGCCCTCTATTCTTGCAATCATAGCACCAAGCCTTGTTGGGAATCAAAGGTATTCCCTTTGTACCCACCCTTAGACTGTGAGGAGTCTCTGGGCCCGGCATCCTGTGAAGGTTTTTGGGGGTCTTGAGAAGACTCTATTTATGTTTTGGCTCCCATCTTTCCTTGGGGGGGGCTGTTTGGCCTATTTTGTTTCGTCTCCCCCACCAGTGGTAGTTTTGGTCACCCTTGTGACGCAATAGTCTGCTTTCTTTCCCAACTCTGGGGGAGAAAGTGAACCTAGGTTTACCAGGTTTTGATGTAGCTTCTCACTGTAACAAATACTCAGCAGATGCTTTTTCATGAATAGGTTATATAGCCTATCATAATCTTGTACCTTGTTACCAGCTAACCAACCACCCAGCATTTTTACAGAAACGTCTATAAACTCTGGGTTTTCTGAGCCTCCCTGAACTTTATGCAGTACTCTTCAGTTGTAAATTCAAAACCCTCAATCAGGGTACCCTTCATAAGGTCATAGGATTTAGAATCTGCCTCATTTAGTGTCAGGAGCCTATCCCTGCACTTTCCTGAGAATAACACCCACAGTAGTGTGCCTCAATGTTTCATTTCAATTTCCCACTCAGTGCAGGCACTTCAAAGGCAGAAAGCCATTTCACTATATCATCCCCTTCTGAGAAGGAAGGGACAACACCTTTTGGGAGTTTTAGATTGAAGAGTTTCTCTCTTAACTCTTGAATGCTGCCACCAGAGATGGGTCCTAGGCCCAACTCTTTTCTTTTTGTTTCAATCTCCAAAGGCTGAGCCTCTATGTTCCGTCTTTTGGTCAACCTGGCCAAGGCCAGGTCTTTTTCTGTGGGTGGACTAATGCTAAGGAAAGAGAAGCTACCCTGATCCCCATTGTCCACATCATCTTCCTCTCCACCAGAGGTTTCATATCAGCTTCTGCTGTGGAGTGGGCTTTCTCATGCTGAGCTTCCAGAAATCTAAGCTGATCAACTTTAGCATGTTTTCCATTAGGAATTGTGTATAGCTTAAAGAGTTTCCTTAACTGGGCATAGGCATACGCCATGTAAGGGGCCAGGTCGAGCTCATGGCTCTGGTTCTCTGAATCTGACATGGCTACTTTACTAAAGTTTGGACCTTCCTAGAAATGTGGACCCCCTTTTCGGATAAGACCAGCTAAACTAAGCACTTTTAACTCTAACTATTGTTATAGAGACTTACAGGGCGCTAGCAATTAGTTTAAAAATTTGCAAAACAAATGTAGCCAATTGGAAAAAATGCAATTAAGCTAAAAACAATTTGGAGAGTTATTCATGTGCTCACAAATTAACAAAGTAGTATCAGCAAATGCAAAGCCTTTTCCAATTGCTGAGACAACAAATGTAGGAGGCTGGCTCTTTCTGTGGTGTGCAAAACCAGACACACTATGCAGAGAGCCTGGGCAACCACCACATGTTGGCTTACAGAGTTAAAAACTAGATCACCTAATGCTCTAGTTTTATGGCAGCTTGGTTGAGCAGTTCGGCCAGTCTTGGAGAAGTGCAAAGCATTTGCTGTACTCACAGTATCAATAAAGCAAGACACATACTCAAAGGAATAACTCTCGGGCTGTGGAGTTCCTATTGCCTGATGCCCGGGACATATTGTTTGGAGTCAAGGGCAACAAGTTTTCATGTTTATGTTGTCATTGGGACAAACCCTTTGGCTGCCAGTTTACAACAAAGGGAAATGTCTGCAGTGGAGGTAATGTGTGTCCATATGTTAATACTGTTCGAACTTGTATTTATGGTTCATTAATTAAAAGCCTTCATTATTAGGGTGAGCGCCCTAAATAAACGTTTTAAGGTCACACTGCACTTCTGACAGTAGTTCCCGTAAAATAAAATAAAAGTGTAAAAACGTTTGAAAAGTTTAACAATACGAAGCTATGTATTATGCTCCCAGAATGCTCATTATATGCAAAAGCTTGTGAGCAAGAGCGATGATTCTTTGCTTTTAAAATAAAATGTTCAGAAAAAAATGCAAGTGGGGAAAAAAGTGCTTCACTACAATGAAATCTTAGGTGCTATTTCTTTATTTATTAAAATGTGTTGATGCATGCTAGTATTTCAAAAAAATATTACTGATGGAAAATCAGTGTAACCAATTTCAACAAGATTTTGGGAAGCATGAAAATAAACAAGCACTGGCAAAGCCAACCGATCTGTCATTTTTTGTGACTCTTTTGGTTTCGTCAAGGCGAGTCTTGTTTTGACATAGCTTTTGTAACAATTTATTGTTGTGGGAGCTGCCAGGCCCTCACCATTGTAACAAACAATGACAAAAATTTTAAAAAGTATTTGGCCTCAAAAAGCACACATTGCAACCAGTGGTGTAACAAAAGCCCCGCAGCCCCCCTCCAGGGAGCTCTGTCAGCATAGCACCTGCCCTGAGTGAGTTTGGAGGGCAGGAGGCCTCGGTGTTCTTTGCAGGGAGGCCCCTCCAGTTTCCTTACCCCACAGTAGTTCCTAACACTGAACAAAACGACTTTGTGTGCCAATATTCTCTCTGTGATCACTCACAGAAAAGCCACCCTATAGAGAAAGAAAGAAAAGTTGAAAGAAAACAAAATGTCTTTGTTAACGCCAGACCTATTTAGGGACCCATTTCTTAAAGAAAGTCACAAAAGTGCACCCATAGTATACATCTTTGGATTAGTGCTTTTCATTAATTCATAAGAGCGTACAGAAGCAGACCAGGAAATCATACCCCTAGAAAATATTTGTGATCTGTATTTTAGCATGAACAAATATACATGTGTAGATTTGCTCACGTGAAAATCTATTGAGTGTTTACAAGTTCACTTTCCCTCCATCCACTTTTTTCCCCACCCTGAAAGAACTTCTACTTCTGCCATTATCAGGAGTAAATTTCCAACCTTTCTCATTATGGGAAAAGATTAGAGAAGAGCTGGTGAAAATCCTTAAAACATGCAGGTTAGTAAGTTTGCAAACTCAAAGACAATCCAGCCCTAGAACTATTGCTTACTGCTTCCTTCAGCCCCATTATGTAGACCTGCGGAAAGGTGGCAAAATAAAGAAATCACTGTAGAAGGAATTGAAACTACAAGTATTCAAGTCCTACTATATTAGTAGCCCTGGCATAATCAGAGAGGCTATTATCAAGGCTCTTGCACAGAGATTGCTGCCATAATTTGTCACCATAATGAATGGCACCAAAGGAACAAGTAGATTTGTTTTACAAGACAAGTAGATTTAAGAAGCAACCTGTCCCATGGGCAAGTAGATATTTTATTAAATTCAACATAACTGAACTCGATTTACAAAAATACTTCAGCTTTTTAAAAAAAAATTAAGACTAAGCTCATCAAAATCGGGTAAGAACTTTTTAAGTTATGGTTTTTCAAAGTTTAGCAAAAATAGTATTTTTGTGCATAATTACGCACCATAGGAATCAGCAGGAGAAAACTTTAAAAATGTATATAAAATCAGGCAATATGCTTACCAATGTCTCCTTTTGTTCTTAGGTTGAGGTTGTCCAGAAGTCCTGTGGGCCAGCCGGAGGAGTTCAGGTGGTTCCCAGTTTTGGCAGGAAGAGCTGCTGAAAAGTCCTTGGAGCTGGTGCAGGACCACTTGGAAAAGCAATGCACAGGTGGACTCAAGGTGAGTCCGGTGGGTCCCCTTGGAGTGTAGAAGTTGCAAGGGGTGGGGGACCCTTAGAGCACACCTGGTTCTCCGATGCAGGGCCCAGGGAGGCCAGGTGAAGAGCATATAGATGAACCAAGAGCTGTGCACAAATGTGTCCTTGGAAGCAGGAGGGAGGTCAATTTGAGGGTCACTTGCAGGTCAACAGAGCCACTCTGGTGGGATGTTCTGGTGGTTTCTGAAGTCCCTTGAAGTCCCTTGACTAGGATTTCCTCATGGTTCTTTTGGAGTTTGGCGTGGCCTTTTCTTCTTGGTGTCCGATGTTGAGTGACCAGTACCCCGGGCTATTACACGGTTCAACCACTGGAGGTTGCAGTGCCACCAAACTTAGCAAACTTGCAGGGTTTGTCCTCCAAGTATGTTGGGTGAAACTTAGTCTGGCTGTGGTATCCGGTCCCTTGGTCAGCAGTGGGTCAGTGACCTGGACTTCACTGGTCTTTGGGTCTTTGCTGCAAAAGAGTGATGTCTTCACTCTGGAGGGAGATCTTTGGCGATTTGCAGAAGAGTGGAGGTCATCTGGAGATTTCAGAGTCCGTCTGATGTCCGAGCAACCCCTCAGCGGCGATTGTTGAGTCCAGTGTACAGCAGAAAGGTTTAGGCACTTTTTTTTCTTTGTGCAGCAGGAATGCAGTTTTCGAGCCTTGGGTCTTCACTATTGCTGGTCTTCTTGTATCCTTGTAATCCGATCTGCAGGTCTAGGGGTGCTCACTAAATACTGCATTTAATGAGCGTTTAGGGGACCACCTAGTAGAGACCAATGGGTCATCTACCTTAGGATGGCTATACCCACTATGTGACCACTTCCTGTGGGCAGAGGTCATTTCCCTACCCTGGATAGGCTATTTTGGTATTTTCCTGCCAGGCAAGATAGAGGAAAATGAAATAAAGAGGTCCCCTCGCATGCAGCACCTTACGGGTGGTGCAAGCTGGGGGTGGCCACTCCTCCTGCCCTTTGTGCATTTTCCCATCGTTGCTCCTGCCAAAGGTAGGGGTTTGCAATGGGGTAGCCATCTGCTGCTAGCAACAGGGCTGGGGATCAAGTTTCAAGAGTGGTAAGCCCTTTGAAGGTCATAGGCAGTGCTCTGCATATTCCTGGGGAAGGAGGTGTAACACCTCTGTCCAGGAAGGGCTTTGTTCTCTGGACCCAGAGAACACAGACTCTCACCCCAGAGCTCCAGAATCCTATCTGGTGGTGGCAGGCTGGTTGTGACTGGCCAGCAACCATGCCAGGTTATCTAGCTTTTGTAGGGGGCACCTCTTTGCAATAAATCCAATACTGGTTTATCATTCTGAGTTGTTTGATACCAAACAGTGCAGGGTGCAGAGTGGCCATCATGTAGCTGTGAAACCTGTACTGACCAGTCTTCAGCACATGCAAGTAAAATAGCTGCTCTGTTCACCTACCATGTCCCAGGTTTGGCAGGGACACCGTAGTGGCATATTTCACATGCATCAATGCCCACACATGCAGTATAGTGCACCCTGCCTTAGGGCTGGAAGCCCTGCCAGAGGGGTGACTTACCTATATTGCAGGGAGTGTGTAGTGAACAGGGCACACAGGCTGGATGCCATGTCAGCTTTGCATTTTAGGATTGCACCTGGACACTCAGCCTGCAATTGCAGTGCTGGGTGTACTTGAATGCATGGTCCCTGAGGGTGGCACAATCTGTGCTGCTGCCCCTAGAGGCCTACCCTCAGTATCTCATCACCAGGGTACCTTAGTACCATTTACTAGGGACTTATAGGGTTACCTAAAGGTGTTTTTAATTGTCGCAATGCATCACAACAGTTTTGGGAAAGAGATCTGGCCCAGGGAACCTGGTTAGCAGGGGCCCTGGGCACTAACAACTTTGAGACCACATCAAACAACAGGGAAAAAGTGGGGACTAACCATGTCAAAAAGAATCCCTTTCTCACAATTCCTCCGGAAAAGAACATGCACCATGCAGATCAGAGAACAGTACTCCTCTTTTTTAGTGGACCATTTCCCATAGACTGATTTGTACACAGAAGATTAATTCCCTCGTTTTAATGTGTGTGTGATATAAAGGGCTCTGACATCCTTGGTTGGTATGAGTAGCACTATGAACCAAAATAAATGCATGTGAGAGAGTGGGCCTGAATAGATGAGTGGTACTGTTGGAAGGTGGGGATGAAGGAATCTGTTGAGATTGTCACACCGGGCACCTCTAACTCTAAAGCTGGCCCTGTCTGACCATCTTAAGGGTCCCTTTCTGGAATGTTGAGTAACCTGCAGCTCAGGTAGAGCCTCTGTGTGCTCTTTCTGTGACAAAGCAGTGACAGGATCTCTGGTTGTACCGGAGTGTGCAGCGATTTTTCCAGGAATTTTTCTGGAAGGTTATCTTTGTTTCTATTGCCCTTCAGAATGTGTGAATGTTGTCTGGGATATTTTGGTGTCATCTTTAAGTGCTGGTGCTCTCTTCTATTTCAGTTACTTAATCATCAAAAGTTCATGTCTCTAACATCCTTGATCAGTATTGCCTGATGTATGGTCATGAAAATAAATTCCGCCATATCAGAGTGTATGGAGATGGGGATCTTCCAGCAAAGCCTTGAAAACCTCAGGCACAAGTGCATGTGGAATTCTAATAGGAATGCAGGATTACCTCTATCAGCAGTTGCACACCCACCATATTGCGCCACCACATCCTGGTATCCTAGACATGAGGGGTAACTTTCAGTTCATTCCAGTCATGGCACAACAAATGTCTTTAACCTCAAAAGATCACATTTTTGAGCTAAGTGAATGAAATACTGTAAACAAGATTTGGTCAAAGTCTTCACTACCCATGCCTGTTCATCCAATATTAACATTTGCCGTACCATGTATGCCAAGATAGATTATCATGCAAAGCCATGTTTCAGTGATAACGGACCAATGGGAATGAAATAACCTAACACAACTGGTTTCTGTGCCATTGGAGAGCAAGGTACTCTGGGCTATCATTCACAACAAAAATGGAGTAGGTAGCTCAGAAATACACAAAGATCTGTGCCAAAACTGTATGAATCTGGGGCTTCCAACTCAATTCTTATTCTGTGGGTTTGTGAAACCCTTCTACAGATTTGTTATAAAACAAATCATACTTCACTGTTTAAAGGACTTTACATCCTACTCACATTTAAATTATAAATCAATCAATCAATCAATCAATCAATAATATTTATAAAGCGTGCTACTCACCTGTGAGGGTCTCAAGGCGCTAGGAGAGGGGGTTAATGCTGCTCAAAGAGCCAGGTTTTGAGCTGCCTCCGGAATGTGAGGTGGTCCTGAGTGGTCCTGAGGTTGGCATGGAGGGAGTTCCATGTCTTGGCCGCCAGGTAGGAGAAGGATTTCCCACCTGCCGTTGTGCGGCGGATGCGAGGGACGGCGGCGAGTGCGAGGCTGGCGGAGCGAAGTTGACGGGTGGGCGTATAGAAACTGAGGCGACGGTTGAGGTATTCGGGTACCTACAATAGACTATACACTTAGGTCATAGCTTTACTTTCTTTAGCGGCACAACTCAAGGTATGGGAACAGACTTCCCAAGCAGAGTAATGCAGTCTTTGAGAGGACCCAGGCAAATATATTAAGAGCCCCTGACTTCCCTTCATGCTTGGCATAACCGCTAAGCTATTGATGTGTCACGCCCAGGAGCTTGCCAGTTTTAATGAGAGCATAGATTTGGACTGCAGCCAGGGCGATGGTCTCTCAGTTTTAATGACCTTGGGCTGTAGGTTGCTGTCAGTTTCTGAGGCTTATGCAAGGGCTGCAGGAGTGCATGTGACATCAATAATCCTCATACTAACATGCTCATAAGAATGCCACGACCACGTGTATTACCAAAAAGGCACTCCTCCATGACAGTTATAGCACTACTATCACAGTACTCGACCAGGCAATTACCAAACTGACAGAAAATGTGACCAAGGTCACAAATTTACCATTTTCAGTCCTGAAAGGAGAAGAGTTTCTTCTCTGGAGTAATTGGGCATCATATTTAGAAGAAAAGCGAGTATTTTCACAGCGCTGGAAAAGCATCTTGTGTAATCGAGACTTTGATAGGCTAAGGAACCCTGTCTAATCCTGCACCAAGCGTATAAAAACCTGAAATCAGTGCACCGGACAGTCTGGAAGGTCTGCATGCAAGCACAGACAGGAAAGGAAACTCTAATGTGCTGCATAATAAGCAGCAGTGGGGAGACAAGAGGCATTCCAAGTACTTACCCACACTGAGGAGATTTTGCAGTGAGTCCACAGTCGTAAAGGGGTTGCCACGTTTGAGTTGGATATTCTCCAAGTATGTCCGTGCTGGGACTGTAAAGAAAAACTGATGCTTCTCTGATGTTGGCTTGAGAAGGAAAAGAAGAGGAGTCTTCCCAATTTTACTGACTCCACCAGTCAGATCCTTGAGAAGGATTAAAGAGTTGTACCTAGAATCCCCTGAAACAGCATACCCTGAAGTATAACCTTTAACCTGACCCATCAAGCGCAACAATATAGATTTTAGCATATGGCTGGAAGATCTTGAAGAGCTGCAGGAGGCTCCAGGTCCCAGATTTACAAAGGTGGCACACAAAGCTGAGCAGAAACCTATATTGCTGGGCTGAGAGGGAGAAAGCAGGAAAGGTCCATACCTACTAAGATAAGATGGTACACAATCAGGCTGCCTAGCGCCATGCACATGCATTTGCACCATACTGCAAAGGTGTCTGCTTCATATCTACAGGGAGTGCAGAATTATTAGGCAAGTTGTATTTTTGAGGATTAATTTTATTATTGAACAACAACCATGTTCTCAATGAACCCAAAAAACTCATTAATATCAAAACTGAATATTTTTGGAAGTAGTTTTTAGTTTGTTTTTAGTTTTAGCTATGTTAGGGGGATATCTGTGTGTGCAGGTGACTATCACTGTGCATAATTATTAGGTAACTTAACAAAAAAAAATATATACCCATTTCAATTATTTTTCATTACCAGTGAAACCAATATAACATCTCAACATTCACAAATATACATTTCTGACATTCAAAAACAAAACAAAAACAAATCAGTGACCAATATAGCCACCTTTCTTTGCAAGGACACTCAAAAGCCTGCCATCCATGGATTCTGTCAGTGTTTTGATCTGTTCACCATCAACATTGCGTGCAGCAGCAACCACAACCTCCCAGACACTGTTCAGAGAGGTGTACTGTTTTCCCTCCTTGTAAATCTCACATTTGATGATGGACCACAGGTTCTCAATGGGGTTCAGATCAGGTGAACAAGGAGGCCATGTCATTAGATTTCCTTCTTTTATACCCTTTCTTGCCAGCCACGCTGTGGAGTACTTGGACGCGTGTGATGGAGCATTGTCCTGCATGAAAATCATGTTTTTCTTGAAGGATGCAGACTTCTTCCTGTACCACTGCTTGAAGAAGGTGTCTTCCAGGAACTGGCAGTAGGACTGGGAGTTGAGCTTGACTCCATCCTCAACCCGAAAAGGCCCCACAAGCTCATCTTTGATGATACCAGCCCAAACCAGTACTCCACCTCCACCTTGCTGGCGTCTGAGTCGGACTGGAGCTCTCTGCCCTTTACCAATCCAGCCACGGGCCCATCCATCTGGCCCATCAAGACTCACTCTCATTTCATCAGTCCATAAAACCTTAGAAAAATCAGTCTTGAGATATTTCTTGGCCCAGTCTTGACGTTTCAGCTTGTGTGTCTTGTTCAGTGGTGGTCGTCTTTCAGCCTTTCTTACCTTGGCCATGTCTCTGAGTATTGCACACCTTGTGCTTTTGGGCACTCCAGTGATGTTGCAGCTCTGAAATATGGCCAAACTGGTGGCAAGTGGCATCGTGGCAGCTGCACGCTTGACTTTTCTCAGTTCATGGGCAGTTATTTTGCGCCTTGGTTTTTCCACACGCTTCTTGCGACCCTGTTGACTATTTTGAATGAAACGCTTGATTGTTCGATGATCACGCTTCAGAAGCTTTGCAATTTTAAGAGTGCTGCATCCCTCCGCAAGATATCTCACTATTTTTGACTTTTCTGAGCCTGTCAAGTCCTTCTTTTGACCCATTTTGCTAAAGGAAAGGAAGTTGCCTAATAATTATGCACACCTGATATAGGGTGTTGATGTCATTAGACCACACCCCTTCTCATTACAGAGATGCACATCACCTAATATGCTTAATTGGTAGTAGGCTTTCGAGCCTATACAGCTTGGAGTAAGACAACATGCATAAAGAGGATGATGTGGTCAAAATACTCATTTGCCTAATAATTCTGCACTCCCTGTAGTATAGGTTTTGTACTGGAAGGTACCCTTCCATTACAAAATACTACACTTAGACTAACTTTGAAACTTTTCGCACTTCGGATGTGTGCTGTACAGTGCAACATACCTGCATTCCTCTTTATCTGATGCTTTAAAGTGGAATTATTTTTTGTTGCAAAACCGTGTCTAATATTGTTAGTAGATTGGATTTTGCATCTAAACCAAGAGTGCTTGCATGGGAATATCCATCCCACATACCACCCATGGAACACCCCCTTGACTCTGAGTAACACAAAAAAATGATTATTACTGGTTTGATTATCTTTGAGGCAACTTTCACTTGCAAAACTGTTTTGCCTGAAAACAAATCCCAAAATTAATTTGTGCAGGTTTGTGTCAATTTTGTGATGCATACACAACCCTATTTAAACCCAAATGTTTGTGAATCTGGGCCTATGTTTCCTACTCTTAATTCCTACCAGCACAAGGTAGAGAGGAGGGCCTAGGTAAGCCCAGTAGAATCCATGAGCTAAGAGAAAGAGCTTTCAGAAAGAAGGGCATGCCAAAACATACAAAACAGTTCCCCTTTGCTCTTTTGCTTTGAGTGTCAAGAAGATTGACTATTATGTATTTGTGCTGCAACTCAGTGAATCCCATTAGGGTAGCTTATGCCTGGTAGGTCCAGTATCCACTGGAACAACTGGAAATATCCAGAGAGTTCAAGTAGGGAAGCACCCAGAATGTCGGAACAACAACAGATGCAGCAAGTCCAAAGAAAGCACCAGGTGACCAGGTGGTCAGAAAATGTTAATGGTAAAGGCCGACTTCCTGCTCATTTTCTGCTGCAGATCTCATTCTTCGAGGATACCACTTTTTGTTTATTTTTTAATCATTTTTATATGTATTTAGAGTTTTTGTAGAGCTCTGTGTTACCTTCTAGTTTTCTTAGAGTGTTAGGGGCATATTTATTCTTGTTTTGCGCCGAATTTGCATAATTTATTTTCTCGCAAATTTGGTGCAAAACTAACTCCATATTTATACTTTGGTGATAGACCCGTCTAGTGTCAAATTTATGGAGTTAAAGTCATATTTGGGACGTGGAAACCTACTTTGCATCAATGAGATGCAAAGTAGACGTTTCCGTGCAAAAAATGACTCTATGGCCTTAGTGCCATATTTATCCCCCCATGCTAAAATCACGCACGAAAGGGAGGAGGGGTCAGAAAATGGTGCAAAGCTTGCTTTGCACCATTTTTTAACGCCTGGGTCAGGACAGGCATCAGGGGACCTGTGGGCCTATTTCCACGGTCAAACACCATGGAATAAGCCCACAGGTGCCTCCCCAGGCCCCAGGGTTACCCCTACCCATAATAGAGGGACAGCAGAGGATGGGGGACCCCATCCCAGGTAAGTATAGGTAAGTACACATAAGTATATATATTATTTAAAGTGCCATTGGGGGCCCTGAAATGGGCCACCCTACATGGCACTGGGTGCAATGGCCATGCCCAGGTGACCCTGATCCCCTATGCTGGCCATTGGGGTGGTGGGCATGACTCTTGTCTTTTCTAAGACAGGAGTCATGTGGTATGGATGGTTTTGCATCAGAAAATGACTCTAGGCAGGTTAGAGTCATTTTTTTAACTCTAACCTGCCAAACGCCATTTTTTGGTGCAAAACCCCCTTCTTCCATACCACCAGCCCCACCTGACTAACGTCATTTTTTTTTTACGCTAGCCTACCCTTTGCACCTGCTTGCACCATTCCATAAATATCGTACCCGGCTGGTGCACAGAAATGGTGCAAGCTGGTGCTAAACCGTTTGGTGCAAAACTGCGTTAGTGCAGTTGTGCACCAGAAAGTATAAATCAGGGCCTTAAAGGACTAAATTATTGTTCCAAGAGCCCCAACTAGACATGTCGGTTGGAGCACACGCCTGGCTATGATTGCCTTTATTGGGCCCAGTGATGGCATAGTGCACCGTTGCTGCATGCTTGCTTGCTGTAACCAACTTTTTGTTCTCATGTCAGTGAATAAAGGGTTGGTTTATAATAACTCATTATGTACTTTATCAGTTGCTACAGAAGTATTGCTTATGTCCCTATTTCTTCGACTTCAGGTACTCCATCAGCTACAGTAACCATCCTTTTGCTCTTACAAAGGTGCAGATCTGAGGTGAACCACACCCACTGCACAGACATTCTTCTCCAGGCTGAAGCATTCCTCATAAATCATCTGTGTTTTACTCCCTGTCCTCTCCTCAAGTCACATAGATCTGAAAGGGCCAGTCATTGTAAGAAAGTAGCAGCGGGAACTCCTGTTGATGACCAGCTTTACCACCAAATGCAAAGCATATGGAGTAAAATGTAGTCATAGGGTGCACTAGCTCAGGAATAAGGCACTTTCCCTTCACTGCATACAGGTATGCAAAAAGCAAGTGCCTTGAAGACACTGCCTGAGAGATGCACCAAATCTCACAGAGCTAATAGTGAATCATTTAGTGCAATGGATAATTTAGTGCAATAGGTGCAGTGGCACTGGTCCTAGGGGTTTTAGGGACCCAGTTCTCCCAAATAATGGCTGTGTTTTTCTGCCTAGCCAGTTGACAAACTTACCTTGCTTACCAGGGCCAGGGTACAGCTGGGATAAGAAATAAAATACAATAAAAGTGAACCAGAATAAAAGTGAATCAGCTAACTAAAAATGTGACCCACGTTTTCAAATAGGGGCAGTTTTCTGCTTGTAAAGACACGCCAAATAGGTGTATTCCAAGGTATGGAGACTGCATGCGTTTGTGCTTGAAGCAGGCAATATTTGTGCTAATATCAAGGAAAGCAACAAAAAAGAACAAGCATTTTCAATGCAATAGGCCTCACATTTGCTTGAGTTACAGCTATTGGCATTGTAAATTCATAAGTTCACTTTTCTTGCCACATAAATTGGTCAACTCCACCTCATAATTTTGTCTTTTCCTGTCATATAATTCCAGTGGCCCTGCTTATAACTAAAGCACTTCCATTTACCTTCTTCCTCTATCAGCAGCAAAAAATGTAAATGTTGCCATTTAGCATCCTAATTTAAATCTGCCATGCTAAACCCAAAAGAATACCATTTTCACCAACCCGCCATCAGAGTTGCAGGCTGGCTAACACAATTCCCCAATTCCCCAAAAAAGACACAAGAAAGCCACAGAGAAGAAATAAACTAGAAGGATGTTAAATTGGCCTAAATTATGGTCATAATTGTAATAAGGAGAGCTTATTAAAACATATACAATTATCATATGAACCTTTATCAGAAATAAACTTTTGGCATGAGACAGTAATGCTCAAAACAGCCTCTAGAGAGCACCATAACAAAAATATAATTTGTAGGAAACATGGGGTCACATGTATGAAAATCCGGTTTTGCGACTTGCAAACTGCGTGTCTTAGCGACTCTCAATTTGCGAGTCGCCAAGCCGGGTTTACAACAGTGTCGATGACACTGTCTGCGATTCACAATGGGATCGCAAATGGCCTACCTCATGAATATTCACGTGGTAGGTCAGAATCTGCAACCCCATTGGGAATGGCGCCACTCACAGGGATGGTGGCTTGCAGGTGTCAGCAGACCACCATGTCTGTGACTGCTTTTTAATAAAGCAGTATTTTTTTTAAATGCAGTCCGTTTTCCTTAAAGGAAAACAGAATGCATTTCGAAAACAAAAATGAAAAGTTTTCTTTTAATTCTTTCAGAGCAGGCAGTGGTCTGTGGGACCACTGCCTGCTCTGAAAAAATGTGTTTGTATGCATTCACAAAGGCGAAGGGGTCCCGTAGGGACCCCTTCCCTTTTGCGTATGTGTTAGAACCAATTTGAATTTGGTGCTAACTGCGATTGTTTTGCAACCACATTCGCGGTCACAAAACAATCATACATACCATTTAGATTGGTATTAGGAAGGGATGCCCTTGACACGCCCCTTCCTAATACCAAACCGCAAAACCCAAACTGCGATTCGGTAACAAGTTACAGAATCGCAGTTTGGGCTTTGTACATCCAAAAAGCATTTTTCTAGTTGTAAACGGGCCGATTCTGCGAAATCAGCCCCCTTTGCGACTACAAAAATGCTTTGTACATCTGGCTGCGTACATGTAACCATATTGTTAGCCCCTAGAGGGCATATGCCCATGTTAAAAAACCTTGAGAAAGTAATGCAGTGTAGCCTTATACTTAGCTCTTAGAGGGCCTTTTTAGGGCTAGCAGGCCTACTGCAATGATATTACAAACAAGGCCTTCAAAACAAATCTTCTCCCAGCTGTAAAACAAAGGTTCTAGCCATGAAAAAGCTTAAAAGACGCTGAATGTTGGGGAGGGGGGGGTTATTTTGGGGTCCCCACTAAGCTAGTGTGGGGACCCAGAGAGGGTGCAGACAGAAAGAGCTATTTGAAGGTGGTCCCATTGTAATAGGACCACCATATGCTGAGTTATGAGGACAAATGTTTTGTAACAGTAATGCCCTGCAAAGCATTATAGGGCACGTTTTCGTGCCACAAGCATTATAGTATGTTGGCTACAATGTTTTCCTTGAGTGCAGGGAATATTGTAGTATTGGCTGTCTCGCTGTGCTGGGACAGCTGCTTTCACTTTGAGGATTTAACCAATTAAAAGTTTTTTTTTGAGGGGAGAGCCACAAGGATTGACTGATTAGGTAACTGTGAACAACATGACCAGTGCACCAATAATGCCGATATAGTTCATTCTGTTGTGCCTGTTCACGCTGTGAGCCATGGCCGCCATGCAGCACGAAGGGGAGAGACAAAAGAAAAAATAGCTTGCCCAAGCTGAAGTACATCGACAATCATGCAATAATCCATGTAACAGGGGCAGTCTGCAAGGCGCGACAAAAACAGCCTTAAGGCAGGACAAAGATAAAGCATTTACCAATGACATCAAGTGATTTTTGAAAGGCAAGCCCAGGAACGAATGAAAGTGATGGGCAAGAGATGGGCATGGACAAAAGCAAACAATACTTACAACAGGCCAAAACAGTTGTGCGCTCGACACAAAAGGCCCACCAGACCTACAAACAAGCAAAAAGCAACCCACACACTGACCTGTCAGACCAGCCCCTCTGGCACTGTCTGATTGCCCTGTAGATCAATCCGACACTGACCAGGGCCCAAGGCATTGATGCTATTCCTCTAGGAAGGGGAGCCTCTTTGTAGAAACGCCCAGTTCAGTCAGTGGGCTTTGAAAAGGGGTGCATCAGATTAAGAAGACCCTTCTTTATATGAACTCTATATGTACATATACCTTTTTGAGACAATATTTCAAATGTACTTCTTGGGGAGACCAGGGTTTGTCACATGCAGAATTGACATTTGTGCAAAGGGCCGATGTGTGGTTTTGAATGGCTTTACATTGCAGCGTTTCTAGCACATCCTACTCCTGATGAGGCCATTGTAGTGTTGCACAAGGGAGGTAACTGGTCGCTAGGCACTACCAATAGTATTGATGTTGGAGGGGCACCAATGTGTACTGTAGCCGGTATTCCCCCTCCTGTTTGTGGTTTTTAATCCATGCCCTAGTCACGTGATCTTGTGTATAAATAAAGGTGTGGTTAAGGGTGTGGCCAGGGACGGCAAGAAAGACACATGTGAGAGCCTCGCAGCAACGTGCCACTGGTTGATCCACCCAGGGCACAAGTGACCAAACACGAAGTGCGTACTGTAGTCATTTTATGCGTCGTGCCGGCCATCGCCAACACTACAATTTGGTGATGAGGGTGCCGTTCCTGCCGTGCTATCTGCCCCTTGGAGGCCGCTTAGACTGCGGTGCTCGTGCTACGTGGGCAGCGGAGTGTGCTCGGCATCCAGGCTGCCCAACCCGCCCAAATGACGTCGCCCCCCCCCTGACCGCTCATGCCCCAGTGAGTGCTACTCCCACCTGGCCTGGAGGTCAGTGTTGGATTCCTGCCAGCTTCGCTACAGGCGTGCACGCCTCGAACTTGCAGGCACAATCCCTGAATCCTCTGCTCTGCCCCATGTACCCGGCCACGCCCCAAGGCCTGTTGGTGCCACGCTGCGGCGCGTTGGAGGCCCGTGCGAGGCTGTTTGAAGACTGCACGGTCCACGCCCAGATTCACCTATCTGCAAGCGAGTGGGGCACCATACGGACCTCAGAACTCGGATCTTCTGCCATTTACCGTTTGGGGCCTGAGAAGCTGCTCCTCCTGAGTGCATCAACGACACAGACACCATCTGATGTCCCATCATTGGCTGACTCGCCCTCTAGCAGGTACAACAGTCCATCGTGAGGTGGACCTCCTCTATCACTGTCATGTCCGTCATTCTGCCCGTTGAACCTTTCATCATGGAGGGCGCCCCTTCAGCACAAGCCCCTAAGTGGAGAGACTGGGTGGAAATGGTCCTATTGTTTTTTGAGGTGACCAAGGTGGAGGACGCTCAGAAGCGGGCCATGATCCTTCATTTAGGGGGTAAAGACATTTTCAAAGTCTCGAAAAACCTCCCGGAAGACACCCCCAAAACACACACCACCCTGATAACTGCCCTGAACAGACATTTTGAGCCCATGGCCAACACTGGTTATGAGCGATTCCTCTTCAGACAAGCCCGACAGCAAGCAGAAGAGTCCATAGACTCCTTCCACATGGATCCTCGAAGAGTCAGGAAGGTCCCTAGTTGATATCCTCATGATGGGACGCACAATAGAACTGTCAAACTCCCGGGCATCTCATATAGAGGCAGCCCTACAAAGACCTACTAAAGATGAGGCAGTCAATGCGGTGGTCATACCCACGAGCAAAGCAAAACACTGCACGTACAAACCGCCGACAAGACAATGCGGGTACTGTGGTGGGCCACCACACAGGCCAAATGAATGCCCGGCCAGGAGAAAGAAATGTGCAGGCTGCGGGCAACTATACCACTTTGTCAAAGTATGCAGGTCAAGCAAAACCTGTACTGGCAGTGCGTCCGTCAACACGACAACAAGCAAACCGGAACACGGCAGCGACCTGGACGATGATGTAGCCGAAGAGCATGTCATTCACTCCCTGTTTACAATTGGAAATACTGCCCAATCAGTAAAGAGATTACCCAGGTGTCAAATCAAAGTAAGAACCTACGAAATTCTAGTAGTTGTTGGCACAGGAGCGTCCATAAACATTCTTGCTGCCAATGAATATTGTAAGATGGTTCTGACCCCGGTTTTGGTCAAGGCCAAAGTTAGAGTATATGCCTATGGACAGAACACGCCACTGGCCTTGAAAGGTGTTTTCTAAACTACCATCACGTACGAGTCTAAAACTAGCCACACAAAGGTGTACGTGGCTGAAGAAGGGTTTGGAATGCTCTTAGGTTGCAAGACAGCGGAAGACCTAGGAGTAGTCGCGTTCGCATTTGGCATACACCGAGAGTCAGTAACAGTGCTCCCCAACCCGCACCAGGATGTTTTAGAAGGAATCAGGTGTTTGAGAAATAAAGAGGTGAAACTCCATATTGAAAGAACTGTGCAATCCGTCGCACTTCGCCACAGGCGCATCACTTCCACCTCAGACCACAGGTGGAAAAAGAACTGGACCACCTTGAAAAAGCTGGTATCATCAAAAGGGTAACAGGGCCAACGCCATGGGTGTCACCAGTAGTGGTAGCGCGTAAACCCAAACAACCCGGAGATGTCCGCATCTGCGTAGACAGGCGCCTCCCCAATGTTGCTTTCAAACGAGAAAGACACCTAACACCCACGATAGGCGACATAATTGGTGAGCTCAGTGGGTCATGTTGGTTCTCAAAGCTTGACCTATGGCCAGGATACCACCAACTTGTACTGTCTAAGGAATCATGCTTCATCACGACGTTCTCCACACACGTGGGTTTGAGGTGATACAGGCGTTTAAACTTCGCAATATCCAGTGCAGCTGAGGTGTTTAAAAATGTAATACACAAACTATTAGCGGATTTGCCAGGTACAATCAATGACAGGGATGACATCCTGATTCACGCACCAACAATAGCGGAACACCACTCACGGCTCAGGAACGTACTACGCAGGATCCAAGAGTCAGGTTTGACCCTCCATCTCCGAAAGTGTGAGTTCCTGACAGACCAAATACAATTCTTCGGCTACATCCTTTCAGCTGACGGAGTACTGCCTGACCCAGCTAAGGTGAGAGATGTCAAAGAGGCACCAACCCCTATCTGCGTGACAGAAGTCAAAAGTTTTCTACGCATGGTAAGCTACTGTGGCCGATTCATCAAAGACTTGTCACCTCTGACTCAGCCTCTTCGAAACTTGACCAACTTGTCAGATCCATGGACCTGGGGTTCAACCCAACAAACAGCATTTGAAGCTATCAAGAACGCCCTGTCCAGCGACACAACTCTGAGATACTTTGACCCAAGTAAAGAAACCAAAGTCACTGTCGCTGTTGATGCCGGACCGAAAGGGCTAGGTGCGGTGCTGTTCCGAAAGCAAAACGATGATGATTGGCCCCCAGTAGCTTTCGCAAGTAGGTCGCTAACCGAAACAGAGCAAAGATACTCACAAATGGAGAAGGAAGCAATTGCGGTGCACTGGGGCTGCAAACACTTCAACATTTATGTTTATGGCCACCCATTCCTACTCACCACCGACCATAACCCTCTTATACGGCTGTTCAATGGCACAGCATCAAAACCTCCTCCTCGATTAGAAAAATGGATGCTCCAGTTACAAGACAACCGTTGTCAGCCAGAGTATCGTCCGGGGTCAGATAATACCGCAGATTATCTGTCAAGACACCCCAGAGCAGCATCAGTCAGCGAAATCTGTGAAGTGGATGAAACAGAAGGGTACGTTAAATATATCTCCGACAGGTCCAGACAACTACCCCTGTCAGTGGGTGACATAGTCCAAGCAACAGCCAGTGACGAGTGCCTTTTAAAGGCTTTGAAAGCCGGCCAAAACAATCAGTGGTTCCTGGTGAAGAAGCAGTTAGCAACCCGGACTCCCGCCTCCCAGCGCATCCTGGGATGTTTGTACCATGTTCGAGATGAGCCAACAGTGGATACTGATGGATGCCTCCTCAGAGGATGCCAGTTGGTGAACCTGTCATCCCTCACATCTCGAGTTGTACAACTTGCTCATAATGGTCACCTAGGCATGGTCAAGACCAAACGTCGCCTGAGGTCCAAGGTATGGTCATGGATGAACAAGTGGAAAGCGTGGTGAGATCCTGTGAATGGTGTCAAGCCTCTAGAGAAACTAGCGGACCAACCCCTGTGGTAACCGAACCTAGCCCCAGATCACCCTGGGTGTCAGCCATGCTAGACTTTTGGAGCCTCCCAGACGGCCGACACACCATGATCATGATTGACAATTTTTCAAAATACCCTGAAGTAGAGATTATCCCCATTCTCACTGCTGAGGTGGTAATATTGCGCACTGAGAAGATCATGGCTACTCACGGTCTCATCTCGGAAATGAAGACTGACAACGCCCCACCTTTTCAAAGTCGAGAGTTAGCGTAATACTTCAAAAGTGCTGGCGGCCGACATCAACGGATCACCCCAATGTGGCCCCAAGCCAACGGCGAAGTCGAGCGTTTCATGAGGAGTTTAAACAAAGTAATACCCATTGCCCATGCTCATGGTCAGCCCAGTGAATATGCCCTGTACTCGTTTTTGAGAAACTACCGCCAGACCCCTCACTCCACCATGAGCCGGGCCCCTGGGCATGTGGGATTCGGGAGGGCAGTGGTTGACTCCATACCGCATCACTGATCCTGGGAGCCCGACTCCATTGATCCTGATCTGGCCAAAGAGCAACAATCTGCCACAAACCGCTATGCCAGCCGCCTCCGCCGGGCTCGACCGTCAGACTTCAAAGTTGGCGACCAAGTGTTGCTCAAAGAACTGTATCCAGGCAGCAAGTTCTGCATGCCTTTTGATCCTGCTCCTTGGATGATCGTTCAGCAGAATGGCTCTTCAGTTGTGACTCAACGTGGCACTGACATTGACACCCGTAATGTGTCTCTATTTAAGAGATTTCATCCCTCAACTAACACCCGTCAGGTGTCTGACATGCCATTTGCAGGCAGATGATCTGTCATCATTACATGATGATCAGGATGATGGCGTATCATGTCCCATTGGCCGCTCAGGCCAATGTGCCGTTGAGTAGCGTGAGCCACGATGCCGGTCCGGGCAGGTCTGGGAGCACCAGATACAATTTACGTGACAACCCTGCCCCGTCGGTGAGGCTACGTGATCACCTGGTAAATGTATGACTATTGTTTACGCAATATGTGTTTGTTGTTTTGATTCTTAGGAGGAATGTAGTGTTGCGCCAGTGAGGTAACTGGTCGCTGGGCACTACCAATAGTATTGATGTTGGAGGGGGGCCAATGTGTACTGTAGCCCTATTCCCTCCTCCTGTTTGTGGTTATTAATCCATGCCCTGGTCACATGATCATGTGTATAAATAAAGATGTGGTTAAGGGAGTGGCCAGGGATGGCAAGAAAGACGCGTGCAAGAGTCTCGCATCAACCTGCGCTGGGTGATCCACCCAGGCCACAAATGACCAAACAGGAAGTGCGTCCTGCAGTCATTTTGGCCCGAATTTATACTTTTTTTGCGCCGCATTTGCGTCGTTTTTTGACGCAAAAACGGCGCAAACTTGCAAAATACCATTGTATTTTGTAGGTTTGCGCCGTTTTGCGTCAAAAAGCGGCGCAAATGCGGCGCTAAAAAAAGTATAAATACGGTTTATGCCTGGTGCCGGCCGCCGCCGACACTACAGCCCTGAAGCGTTTACAGTGGTGGAGTAACCCAGTCAGATTATACGCAATTCATGCCCAATTTATCGACCTTGAAAGGCTGATTGGCTCCTCCATCGTTGCAACTTGCGGTTCCAAGGACACCCATAGCTTTCTTCCAAACTTCAGTTCTCCACACTGTAAGCTGTTTTGTGTTGCACGCCCACTTGCCAGGAAAGCACGGTGACGTTACTTCACTTCTGATAACGCACAGGGCTCTTTCTGGCACTTTCCACTGAAGGGAAGTATCCACGCGAGCAGGTCAAGGGCTCACGCAGTGCTGCGTGCGCGAGTGCTGGCGCCGCCTACCGGGGGGACGGAGAGGCGGTAGCTAGAGGAGCTTTTTCCTTCAAAGGCCTGCGATGAGCAGAGCTTGTCACTGGAATTGGAGAGTGTATAATTAGGTTGTCAGTCTGCTTGGCGTGGAGCAGGCTCTCTGCGCTAAGAAAGATGGACTAACTGCCAGAGCGGCTGACAGGCAGCCGATAATGCCACAATTAATGTCATAAATAATTCTACAGCCAATTATATCAAAAATGGACTCCGCGCCTGGGAAGAAAAAAGAAAGTAAGGAGCAGGAGCAGTTTTTGCTGTCTCCCCACCAGTGTCAGCGGCTCATGCCTCAGTGATGACATGTAATAGTGCAGGGCGGTCTACACCTTGTATGGCTTCAAACCCTGGCCCTGCTCCCGAGCCCTTTGTCTTGATACAGATTACAAAAAATTATGCCAGCTCCGACCTACGAGATTCCCTAATTGCTTAAAAAAATCCTCTGAATGTTTACCTTAAATCTTCCTGCAGTTCGTACTACCGTTGCGGCTATTTGTAAATACGCTTTTAATGCCATGACATTGATAATAAAAGTGACTGAATAAGCCATGTTATTGTTAACAGTTGTATTAATAAATCTACACACAGTCATTTATTACTACAGGGCAAAGGTCAAATTCCGCGTTATTTAGAATAGTGCCTGGCAAATAACTGGGGGAATAACTGCTCATTGCCAAAGAGGTAATGCCAAATGGTGTCCTAAACTGCCGAATGTGATGATAGCTCCCGAAGTATCCCACATCTCATAGATGTTCATTGATCTTGGGTCGAATACGGACCCCTAATGGTTTAAGGGCCCTCTGAAGGGTTGGCGGCCCTTGGGCTGCAAGGGCCTGTGTTTTAGCTCTGTTTGACTCTCAGACTGTACTTTGCAATCACTTTACAGATAAAATCATATAAATGTCTCATTAATTAGAAGCTAATGGGAGCACGAGCTGCTATCAATGACCTGCCTGTGACATCACTGGCACCAACCCTGCTAACCCTGATATCTGGGGTCATAGAGGTCGCATTAGTAATGAACCCGTTTACTTTTTGTAGGTTGCACCCATTGCCCTTACTCTAGTCACCCAACCGCGAATGTGAGGCAGTGGAGGGGTTAAATGTAGGACAAAGAGGCCAACTCAGAGATGCCAACAAGGCTTAAAGGGTGTGTGATGTAATTTCTTCTACACCAGGCATTTTAGTGAATTGAGGTCCATCTGCTCATACAAGGCCTATCGTATGTGATTTTTTTTTTTTGCACATTTATATCCTTGTTATGGTCAAATACCTGTGTTCATAACTTCTAAACATGCAAACACAACGTAGCATAAACATAAATGTCGAGTCATGGAACCTCTCCACGCTAAACTATGTTAATAAACAGTACATTGAACTTGGCGCATATGCTCGTACAAATATAGTGTGCTGTAGCCTTTTCAGTGTGCCTATGCACTTCCTACATTTAGTAACACAACTACTCATTCAGTAGTCACTCACTTGTGCGACCGCAGTAGGATGCCTGGACCAAAAGCATGCAAGCACCAAGTTAGTTACACTAATGGGCATACAGGTCCACAGAAAATAGATCACAATTGTAATACGTCTTTTTGAAATGGCTTAAAGTGGTCAAATTGTCTGCTACATAGAAAAATACTGAAAGTTTTAAACGCCATTCCACTACTCCTTAAAAGTGACAGTTCATTGTATTTAACCAACCCACGACATAAACGTCCAATAAATTGTAACATAATAGCTTATATTTTCCATAATGGGTGTATGATACTTGTAGGTGGTGCAGGTAGCAGTCATTGTTACCATGTAAAAGTAATAGTTCTCAAGTTACTCATCTAGGATGGATGAATCGGGCTTGTAAAGATTCGACCGCTTAACCTTACCTACACCTTCAACACCTCTCTAGACAGAAATACATAAAAAATAAATTAGAGGTTGGATCATTTTGGTACATTTGATTCTGTACAACGGTGTGCCTGAAGCCCAGGCTCCTAAACTGGACCGCTGCATCGAACAGAGTATGTAAGAAAGGATGGGAAATCTGCACAGGAGTTACGTAGATCCTACCAGAAGTGATTAGGAGACAACCTTTGGGAAAATGGCAATGAGAGGGTTGGGGGTTTTGAATGTGGTGGGAAATGAGTGGTGGGGGAGGGTGAAGCCTCCAAAAACATTTAGGAACAAAGTAATTTGTGCAATGTTCTTATTATTTTAAAGGTTGCCAGAGGCTTCCCTTACTCGCCCATTGATGTTTGTGGAAAATGTCTTTTTCATTGCAGACAAGGTGTTAAGCACGGTCAAGGTGGGGTATTGGATGGGCAGAGCTCCCGTATTGCACAATTATTACTGCACAGGCATATCAGGTTGGACAACCCAGTGCAATAATATAATACTGTCTTCATAAGAAATAGCAAAAAAGGTATGTGCACCGATGTTCACCACTGCCAGCTTATTGAAAACATTAAACTGTGCATCTATCTCTCAAATCGTTTCATCCATCACACTGCTGAGCACTGTGTCCGATAACATGATAACCTTACCTCGGTGGTCATCATACATGACATAGATCAAAAAACAAAGACAGCACTCTTCCAGCCATACTGTAAACAGCATAGCTTGCTTCTAATGAGAACAAACTCTTTAGTGACCAGCAAAGGGGTGGTAAGTGCTAACTAAATGCTGCAAAAAACTACAATGCAAAACAACTGTTCTGTGAAAAGTTAATGTTATCTGATGCAATATACTCAAATGTGTACACTGTGGCTCAGAATGACAGAAGTGAATAGCTTGCTGCAGTTCTAAGTAAACCTGAATCCCATGGATACTTCAATGTGAAGATGGATATATATGTTTAGTTTCTGGAGCTCTCAATAAACTCAAACAGGGGTATTAACTCAAACAACCATTGAGAGCCTTCGCATTGATTATATATATATATATATATATATATATATTTAGGCTTATTTATGGGGAATTGGCGTAAGGAAGCACCGGAAGCCTTCTTGCTGCGCTGCCCTATGCCAATGTGAAAGGGCAGGAAGGCACCATATTTATGAAATACAGTGCATTCCTGTCCTTTCTCCCTGCACTGCCGTAAAATTTGCTGCCTAGCGCCAACACAGGCATCCTTGCTAGATTTTACAAGGGTACCTGCGTTGCACGGAGGATAGTTTTTGTGCAGGAAGGGGCATCTTCCTGCACTCTAGAGAGACGTTTCCTCTTTCTATGTGTGCTGCTGAAAGAGGAAAAAAACAAGGAGAAAAGTAAATATTTCTCCACATTATGCCTGCTCAGGGGAGGCATAAGGGTTTGGCGCTGCCCCAGGTTTATGTGATTAAGTAAATCTGGGGCAGCAGCAAAATCCAGGGATTTTGCGTGGGAAAACCCACTGCAACTCCCATGGAACTCCTCCCTGGTGCAGAGTAAGGCAACACAGCGACTTGCACTGCTTTGTCTTACTCCATATGTAAGAGGATATTCATAGCACTCAAACTGGCTTTGCGTGGCCTCATAGATATAGTTGAGAGGCTTGCACCACCGGAGCATCAAAGAAAGTGACACTCCTGCTGCGCAAGCCTCTCACAACTATGTCCCTTTGTTTTTGGTGAATGACACAAATATTGATTAAAAATATCATGTTGGATGTGTATCGTGTCAAAAATATTGTCACTACAAAAATGTAATGGAGCCGAATATCTCAGGTAAGAATATATTTTTTGTGTAATACTTTTAAAATATTGTTGTGGTTAATATTGCTTACTTAAATGTAGTTGTATTGTTTTCAATAGTGTGATTTATATTAGTTAGTATTTGAATATTAGGTGTTAGTATTTTTAATGTTATTGTTATTTTTGCAAATATATTTAATATAGTTAGACATTTTAAATGTGTACTTTTTTAACAATACGTTATTTATAATATATTAACAGGTTGTTCAGATTGTAGATGAATAGGGTGGGAACTTAATTAAATATTTATATTTTCTAATAATGTAAACTTAATATGTAATTGATTATTAATTATGCAAATTTTGTAGTTGTTCTTTTATTTTATGTGTTTTAAATTGGTAATTTTGACAAACATTTTATTTTTTTATTTTTTATAGTTTAATTAGTAATTCATATTTTAGTAGTGTGTTGTTCAGTTTTTCAAGGTAATAGAGTGGGAAGGTATTTAAGTCATAATTATTTTTTTATGAATTAATTTTTTATGTTATTAAAACGTTTAATTGATACTTCATTATGTACATTTTTAACCTATTTTGCACAATGTTTGTGTTATTTGAATTATTTCTTCGTTTATTGATGAGACCATTTAATAATATTTGTAAATCGTATTTGTTATTATATTTGTTCATTTTATTTACTTTCAATAATTGGTATTTTAAAGTTATCATTGACTTATTTACTATTTATTTTTGGTGTATGTTTTCTTTGGGCTGTAGAGAGGGCAGTGAATTGTGTGAAATTAATTTGCATATTTTATTTATTTGATAAGTCATTTTGTATGGTTTTCTTTAAATTTACATTTTTTAATTTATGCAATATATATTTTAATTTAAATTATGATTTTATTATTTTATGTTGTTAGGTATTGCAATGTTTTTTACAAAATGATCCGGAATTGGAATGGTATGTGAAACCCCTTTGAAGTCCTACACTTTCTGTACTCTTGCTTAGATAGGAGTGAAATAGTAAATCTGACCCCCTTTGAAGTCCAATACATTCCCTACTGTTGCTTGGACTGGAGTGGGAAGGTTCATTTAGGGGTATATTTAACAATACTTCATGCAACAAAAAGCAGCAAAACAGCTTGCTGCGCTGCATTGAGTGTAAGAGAGATAGCAGAAATGCAGCACCCCAAATAAAATGATGAACGCAGTGTTGAAACTTTTCAAACACTTACTCCCAGTCACACGTCTGGGTTTAATCCATTGTTATTTTGCTCGCCACATCACCCCAGTTTGGACCCAGCCACATGCAAATCAGTCTTGACCCTCCCCTCATGGGAACAGTTCAGCCCGAACTCCCAAGCCAAGTCCTCCCAGGACCGGAAACAAGCATCCTGGAACTGGTTTCGGGGTATCACCTCTCATCAGCCAGGCTAGCTTGAATCTAGTGCAGTGAGCAAGGGACCCACGACTGGGTATACCTAGCCACTTAGGATGCACATAGCAACACCAAAAAATAAAATGGCCCCTTATTCAGTGCCACTGGATTCAAGCCAGCCTGGTTGATGAGGGGTGATAGTCTGAAACTGGTCCCTGTATTGTGGCAGTCGGACTGTCTAGAGTATGGTGATCTCACTGTCACAGCAAGTCCAGCAGTCTTTGGACTGCCAGATTTAATTCAATAGTGCTGTTGCATTTATTTTATCTATCTATCTATCTATCTATCTATCTATCTATCTATCTATCTATCTATCTATCTATCAATGTAGTATAAAATGAACCTTCATTAATATTAAACATCACATTATTTAATGTTTATTTTTTAGTTAAATACAATTTTTTATTTTTCCCTGTACTTTACCATGCAGAGATCTCCGCTCTGACTTGAGTGTAATCCAGCACATGGGAACGTACATACTTCCTATGTAAATTCCCCACCATTTCCACAGTAGTCTTTCAGAGTTTTCATCTTCCAGTACGTTGTCTTACCAGGGGCCTAATTATGAGGCTGGCGGTCTTATGACCGCCAGACTCGTCGTGGTAGTCGGACCACTGCACGCCAGGTGGTCCAACCACATAATTATGACCTTGGCGGTCGACCGCCAAAGGACCGCTGTCACCGCCAGCTACGTAGCTACGGCAGGCAATGCATATTCCGAGGGTGCTCAGAGACCCTCTCTGTGACAGCATTGACCTTGTCTTTCTTAGGTGCCGAGGCCAATGCCGCCACGCAGTTTCCAGTGGGCAGACCAGTAGAAACCTCAAAATTCTGAGGTTTCTGCCGGTCAGCCCAGTGGAAACTTTGTAATAGGGCTGGGGAGAGACTGCCAGCTCTGCGGTTGTCTTCTCTACCTGGGGCTGGCAGGCCGGCAGTCATCCTGCCAACATCGTAATGAGGCCCTAGGTCAGGATGCTGATCCACCACCACCGCTTGTGACAGATCTAGTTCCGAACCTTAGCTAATTCTCCACTGGCAGCATTTCTGCAGTCTGGATTACTCTTAATATACGAGTCTACACAGAAATATACATTTGATCTTCAAGGTATGGATATGATCAAATGTATCTTATGTATGTCTGCCCAGAATTCACAAAGGGATTCCTGGAAGTCATAAGCTAATTTACATATGGGGTGATCCCTTCCACAGGAGCAAATATCTCCATAAATTCCACTCAAAAGATAGGAAGTGGGAATTGCAGAGGTGATTACCCTCAGAAGATTTAGAACACCTACAACTATGACTTGATGGTGGCATCACAAACCACTTTCCTTTCCCTTTCCATACTGAAATGGGTTGGATATTTCCTCCAGTCATACACTAGCATAACTCCCCTTTAGGGTGAGGTGGGGAACATATCACCTCATGATTTGTAGGGCTTTCTCCCTAAGGAAAATAGTTTCTCTGGTGAATACAAAACAAAAAATATGTCTCTGCATAGAGGATGCAAGTCCCCCTGTGTGGAATTCTCCACTGTAGCTAAATCTGTGTGGCACAAATGTCATATGACCTTCCGAGAATATGTTTAGAAAACTGCTACTGGCACAGCTTTCTATATGAATTCCTGGAAATGTTTGTGAATTCCAGAAAGTCATAACTCTACACCAGGGCTGGCCTTAGGGCTGTGGCGCCCTGTGCGACAGCTTATTTTGGCACCCCCTCCATCCCATGACCTCCTCCTCGGATTCACTCACTCCATTGCTCCCCATTCACATACATTCATGTGATTTAAAGTGCTTGTAAGGGCTGGCTTTACTAATCCACTCAGCTATCCACATAAAACATAGGGGCATGTTCAAGAGCCCCTTGCATCATTCTAACGCCACATTAGCGTCATTTTGTGTACGCTAATGTGGCATTAGAAGGCCAAATATCTGCGCCATATTTACAAAGTGGCGCAGTGCATGCATTGTGCCACTTTGTAACATTTGCATTACATACATAATGTATGCAAAGGTGACATTCCCCCATTAGGGGGGCCAAAAAAATGGTGCAAATAAATCTAACAGATTTCTTTGCATCATTTTGTTCCGGCATGTTTAACACCTGCTCAGAGCAGGCATTAAAAGGAGGCTTCCATTGCTTATAATGGGCCTCTGGGTGCTTTGCAGGATTAGCATCAACATTTTTTACACTAATCCTGCAAAGCGCCCGACTAGTGTAAAAAATGTGGACGCTAGTCCCCTAGTAACCGCCATGGTGTGCCATATTTTAAATACAGCGCCCACATGGTGGCGTTAGGGGGGTGCTAAGGGGCGCAAGAAAAGTGGTGCAACACTGTGTGCAGCAACACTTTTTTAAAATATACCCCATAGGGGAATCTTTAAGAGCCCCTAGCTCAATTCTAACACCCCACTAGTGTCATTTTTGTTTACACTAATGTGGCGTTAGAAGGCCAAAAACTCCATGCCATATTTACAAAGCGGTGCAATGCATGTATTGCACCATTTGTAACCTTTTGTGCTACATAATGCCAGTGCTAGGCATAATGTTTGCAAAAGTGGCATTCCCCCGTTAGGAGGGGGCAAAAAAATGGCACAAATAATTCTGGAAGATTTCTTTATGTCATTTTTTGCCAGCACTTTTAACGCCTGCTCAGAGCAGGAGTTAATAGGAGGCCTCCGTTGGTTACAACGGGCCTCTGGGTGCTTTGCAGGATTAGCATTAATAAATTTTATGATAATCCTGCAAAGTGCCGGATTAGCGTCAACAATTCTGACGCTAGTTTCCTAACTACCGCCAGGGCACACGTATTTTAAATACAGCGTACACATGGTGGCGTTAGGGGGGCGCTAAGGGGCGCAAGAAAAGTAGAGCAGCACTGTGTGCAGCCCCACTTTTTTAAAATATGTCCCATAGGGCATATTTAAGAGCCCCTAGCGCCATTCTAACGTCACATTAGTGTAATTTTTTTATGCTAATCTGGCATTAGAAGGCCAAAAATGCCGCAACATATTTACAAAGGCATGCAATGCATGCACTGCGCCACTTTGTAACCCTTTGCACTCTATTATGCCTGTGCCAGGCATAATGTAGACAAAGGGGGCATTCCCCCATTAGGGGGCCAAAATAATGGCGCAAAGAAATCTAACAGATTTCCTTGCATCATTTTTACAGGCACTTTTAACACCGGCTCAGAGCAGGCATTAAAAGGAGGCTTCCATTGGTTAAAATGGGACTCTGGGGCCCATATTTATACTTTTTGGTGCAAAACTGCGCCAACGCAGTTTTGCGTCCAAAAAATTAGCGCCGGCTAACGCCATTCTGAAGCGCCATGCGGGCGCCGTATGGGCATGGTCATTGGGCATAGTGGCATGTAGGGGGGCACAAATCAGGCCCCCCTATGCCACAGAAAAAAATATAAAAAAATACCTACCTGGACTTACCTTAATGTCCCTGGGGTGGGTCCCTCCATCCTTGGGTGTCCTCCTGGGGTGGGCAAGGGTGGCAGGGGGTGTCCCTGGGGGCAGGGGAGGGCACCTCTGGGCTCATTCTGAGCCCACAGGTCCCTTAACGCCTGCCCTGACCCAGGCGCTAAAATCCGGCGCAAATGCGGGTTTTTTAGACCCGCCCACTCCCGGGAGTAATTTTTGCCCGGGAGTATAAATCCTACGCAATAGCATCGGAGTCATTTTTTAAGACGGGAACGCCTACCTTGCATATCATTAACGCAAGGAAGGTGTTCACGCAAAAAAATGACGCTAACTCCATGAACTTTGGCGCTAGACGCGTCTAACGCCAAACTATAAATATGGAGTTAGTTTTGCGTCAAATTTGCGTCGAAAAAAACGACGCAAATTCGGCGCAAACGGAGTATAAATATGCCCCTGTGTGTTTTGCAGGGTTAGCATCAACATTTTTGACACTAATCCTGCAAAGCGCCGGACTAGCGTCAACAATTTTGACACTAGTCCCCTATCTACCGCCATGGTGAATCTTATTTTAAATATAGCACACATGGTGGCGTTAGTGGGGCGCTAAGGGGCGCAAGAAAAGTGGTGCAGCACTGTGTGCAGCACCACTTTTTTTTAAATATGCCCCATGGTAGCATATTTAAGAGCCCCTTGCGCCATTCTAACGCCACATTGGTGTCATTTTTTACGCTAATATGGCGTTAGAAGGCCCAAAACGCCACACCATGTTTACAAAGTTGTGCAATGGATGCATTGCGCTACTTTGTTACCCTTTGTGCTACATTATGCCTACGCCAGGCATAATGTATGTAAAGGGGCCATTCTCCCGTTAGGGGGGGGCTAAAAAAATGGCACAAAGAAATCTGACAAATTTCTTTGCATCATTGTTTCCAGTACTTTTAATGCCTGCTCACAGCAGGCATTAAAAGGAGGCTTCCATTGGTTACAATGGGCCTGTGGGTGCTTTGCAAGATTAGCATCAACATTTTTTATGTTAATCCTGCAAAGCGCCGGACTAACGGAAACAATTCTGACGCTAGTCCCCTAACTACTGCCATATTTTAAATATGGCGCACACATTGTGGCGTTAGGGGGGCACTAAGGGGAGAAAGAAAAGTGGCACTGCACTGTGCGCAGCGCCACTTTTCTTAAATATGCCCCATAGCTCTGTTCTTTGCAGCAGGCATATATTAACCCTCTATGCTAATTTATGATGAGTCAACCCTGCCACTAGGCAAAACTCCCATCTCTCTTCCTAGCAGGAACATTAATCACAAGAGGTATCTTGACATTTTAATTGTTTCCTGAAGGAAGGAGCACAAGGAACTTTCCAGCAGGTGCTTTTAAATGGCAAGTTTCTGAAGTTATTGCTAAACACAGCGCTCCCCTGAGGTCAGCGTCCCCCAATCATGTCAGCGCCTGGTGCAGGCTTTTGGGCGGTGCGAGCGGTGCACCGCCCAAAAGCCGGCCCTGCTCTACACTGACAGATGTAAATCTGAAAGTGCACATTTATTGCTTACTTTGTGTATCGGGCCCAGAGTAATTCTACCACTAAATGTGGTTAATGAGAATCTGGAATGTTTTTGCAGATTCTGAAAATACCCTCTTTGTCCTCAGGCCGAACGACCTTGTAATCTTGGAATTCACCCCATATTTTAACACATATTACAATCCTGTAATTGTCTTATAAGTGAGCATGTCACGTTTACAGAAAGGTATAGAGAACAGCTAAAAATTGTCACGAGGGCTGGCATGAATTAGGCGAACGTCGCAGCTTTTAAAGTCGCTATGTACCAGCACTGCCGCTATCATGGAACCAGTCTTCCATAGACCCCAGTTCACCCATAACCCACCCTGTCTCTGCCTCCAACCCACCACTGCCACAACCCCTGACCTGCATGTGGATTTCAGCAGAGGACCCCACTTGCTCTCCAAAGACGCCCACGTAAGAGATAAGAGCCCCGAAGAGCTCCTAACAGGCCCAGCAGAGAGCATTATATGGACGGCCCCTGTGGCTCAAGGTCAGAGAAGCTGAGCCTTGCTTTCCACAATGCATAAACATGAAACTCTCCCAGACACCAATCATCTGACCTAAACCTTGGAACAAATATTTTACTAAGTAAATCAGTGAGCATGCTGGCATTTCTATTAACCTTCAATGCACTGCTGACAGAGGAGGAATAATGGTAACTAATAATTCAGCCTTGTAAATCATGCTTCGCATCAGAGGCATAAAGTAAGTACTGGTGCCCTGCCATCTGTTAGTAGTTAAAGCACATTTTTTTGTGCTAATGAAATGCGGCGCTGGCTAGTCCGTTCAGAGACGGTATGCTATATTGAAGAAATACAGCAAGCGAGCGGGAGGAGGGGGGTTTTGGGGGCCAATGAGTGTGTCACCGAAAATAGCTAAAAGGCTTGTAAATGGAGGGCTTGTTTAATTTGCTGTTTAATTTATATTTAAAGGGGCTGCCCGAGTAGACAAGCATTTGTAATGCAATGGGTCCCTCATTTGCTCGAGTTAGAGCTATTAGCATTGTAAACTCCTAACCAGACTTTTCTTGCCACATAAATTGAAAATGAAAAAACAGTTTTCCATAAGCGAGCCATTCAAAGCACCCCATCATCAGCATGAACAAGACACACAATAGGAAAAAGAAATTCGCTCTAAAACATATCGGCAAAAGTGCAATTAGCCATGTAACAGGGTCGCTGGCCAAGGCGGTAACCAAACTGCCCAGAGGAGGGACAAACTAAAGCATTTACCAATGATAACAAAGGATTTTTGAAGGGCAAGCCCATGAACGAGTGATAGAAATGGGCTTGAGGTGGGCATGGTTAAAAGCCCAAAAAGATAACACGTCAGAAAAGCAGTGCTTGCCCACTGCTATGCTCAACTTCAAAGCACTGTGCTCCTTACCCAGTCCTGCATCTGTAACTACCCTCTCACAATAGACATTCCAGAATGTTGCTTTGCTTGCTTCTAGTTGGTTCGGGTTTGAGATGTACTGTGTCATCATGAAGTGGCATCATTCATAGATGGGCCCGTTAACGGGGATACCCGATGAATGTTGTCACAGTACATCACGAAATCCAAGCTGACAACATCGGGTTTTGGAATGCCATAAAACTAGTTAGAGCATTAACTGGTATAAGCCCCTAGCTCAGCAGGAAGTGCAATGCTGCTGGATATGGGCAGTATGTATACTACTTTTTTCCTGCTGTCTTTCATCATCCAACGCCTCCTTCCCTCCATTTCCTCTTTTCCTACTAAGGCACTCAGAAGTGCTACCAGAAGGACCAGGTGCCTGATAAATTACTAAAAATAAATCTAATAATACTACGCTCTGAATCTGACTGGATGAATACTCTTGTCTTGACAATTTCTTTTTTTGCTGGAGATTCTCAGTAAGCTTCCTGGATAAACCGAAGCCAGTCAAAACTAAGAATGAATTTTGAAGAGCTATTCACCTGCCTTTCTTACGAAAAAACTGAGAGCAGTGTATGAAACAAGGCCCATATTTATACTTTTTGATGCAAAACTGCGCTGGCGCAGTTTTGCGTCAAAAATATTACCGCCGGCTAACGCCATTTCGGTGCGCTGTTTATGCAAATTTATACTTTGACGCACAGTGGCGCAAACCACAGGTGTAAGTATTTTTTTTTTACTCACCCTGCAGCGTCAAATAGTAAAGCAAAACAACGTTAACGTGGCGGAAATTACTGTGGGCCGATTTACGACCCCGCACACCGGATATGCAGTGTTTTTTGACGCAATAGCGTCAAAATTCCCCGCGAACACAGCCATTTCAGCAGAGGAGAGCCAAAACGGATCCCAAATGCCTGTTCAGACCCCAGAGAGATGACAACAGACCAGGAACCAGTCAGGAGGACCCCTACAAGAACCAGGACATTTTTAAGAAGAAAATAAAGTGTCGCTTCAGTGCTGAGGAACAGGAAATTCTGGTTAAAGAGGTGACGGAACACCAGCACCAACTGTTTGTCACCTCAAAGTTGCCAATCAGTAGGAGAGAGGCAATATGGCAACAAATTGTTGACAAGTTTAACAGTGTGGCAGAAGTACGCAGAACAGTCATCGAGTGCAAGAAACGCTGGCATGACTGCAAGCGCAGGACCAAGGAAAAGATGGCCAGGAACAGGAAGGCAGCACTGCAGACTGGAGGTGGGAGTCCAGCACACCAGGAGGCCCTGGACCACATGGAGGAGATGGTCGCAGCCGTCATCCCTGAGGAGATTGTCACAGGGATTCAAGGACAGGACAGCGCAGACTACCAGGAGACAACACACATGCACGGTAAAGTCGCATGGGGAATTATAATGCACTAATGTCAACTGTAAGCGGGGAGGATACCGACCACAAAATGCATGGAAGTCATCATATACATGGAGTGGCATGGGTAAAGGGGTATGGCATGGGGGCATGGCCTGCACAGAGCGAAGCTGGGGTACACCGTAACACTACACCAACAACAGTCCCATGGGGGCATGCTGCCATGCCAAAGATGGAGCAAAGGTAATGCCACGCCAGGAGGGAAGGGCACGACGTCAAACTGACATCCTGGCACACGTCAGCCACTATACCACCTACAATAACTAGGGCCCAATTAACAACCTCTAGTCATACCGACAACTGGAATGTAACAGTGACAACAGTTGCCCCTACCACCTCCGCTCTGTGTGCAGCTCAAGTAGCCAATGGCAGTAACACCCCCATGGATCATACACACCGAAATTTGAGGGTTGAGGATGACAACTTCAAGAATCCCCTGAAACAAGACAAAGGCTCCAGTCCTGTCAAATGTGAATGCCCATAGTTGCCGCAAACATCAGCCAATGTCATCCACATTAGGAGCTACACAGCACTAAGGTCACTGCAATGCTGCATATGTCAGGGTCCATCCTGTGCCTGGGTCACAATGCAACATCCCAAATTTCATACTGCTCAGACAACAGCATAGAGGGGGATGACACATGTAACTGGTCACTGACATACACCTGCACAATCAGTGCGGGAAATAGGACACTACTACGACTATCAGGGCAATCCAATCTTCATGCATTCCCCAACATCAGCTGTACACATTACCAATGCCAACATCCATATCGTGCCATAACAATACTATGCATAGGATACGCTACATGTCAACTACATATAAGTGGATGTGAAAGATCAGAGACTGGGGCAGGTCCAGATTGTTAAGTGTGCTGCCAGTGCCATCAGAGCACCCACAGCCAGTGAAAGGTCTCACCATGAGAATGGATGTAGACAGAGGCTTGAGTAGGACAAGAAGGTGGCAAATCATTATTTGTCCTAAAACAACACTAGAGGAGATGATGCTGACAAGTCCAATAACTTAATACAATATATGTGACATGCAGTTGGGCCGTAGGCCTGGGAGAATGCCCATCTGAAAGACTGGAGCAATGAACAGGAAACAAGATCACAATGTGAAATCATCACAAGGCAGGCATGTCACAACACAAATGCCACAACACACACACACTAATTGTACCCCATTTCATTTCAGAGGACGATGGATCTCCTGCAGATATGCCTGTCCCGGAATACCCTGATGACATGGATGATGAGCTGACAAACATTCCCCAGCAGACCATCCAAGATGTCCTTGGAACCCTCTAGACCCCACCTTCAGTCAAAAGGAGGAGCACAGAACAAGCAGCCATCGCAGAGGATCCACCCACCACCCCAATTGTAAGACCTGCCAGCTCCAATACAGCTGAGGACTCAGATGATACAGGCACCAGCTATGAGAGAACTGTAGTTGGAGTACAGCGGAGCTGGCTAATGAGGTGCGGGTGGGGATGCAAACTATGGCAGCCAGCCTAGAGGGGGTGCATTCGTGCATTATGTCATCTGCAGATCAGGCAGCAGCTATGCAAGCCCTAACATCCATCCTGCAAGGACTACAAGAAACTGTCAAGGAATTCACCACTGCAGTAAGGGAGTTGCCACAACACCTCGCACCCCAAACCTTCCACTGCATGCACAAATGCAATCATGACCCCCTCAGGGCCGACCTGGCTGCCTACCATCATGATGTGGCTGCTATTCTTAAGAATCAGCAGATCCTCCTTGCAGCATTACTGCCCTTAAGACCTTCACAGGTAGCAGCGACCGGGATGTCTGACTCAACGTCTTTTAACACTGAGGTGTGTGTTGCCTTTTCACAACCACCACCACCAAGGACAGAGGAGGCAACACACACATCAGAAGAAGAAGACATGGAACAGATCACCTTCACACGGAAAAGTACCCGGAAGCACTAGTTCCTGCCACATGGCCAGTATTACCAAGGTCCAGTGTTTTGTAACATGCCAGACTTAAAACAACTCTACTTAATGACTGTTCTGCAAACCACTGTTAATCTTGTCATCCTGCCCAGTGATTGTCTCTCACTTACTCATTGGCAAATCCTGTCCCTCTGCACTGTCTGACACATCACCCCAGCATGTCAAAAGCATTTTCCTTTACCACTTGTGTAGGATCACAATGGAAGATGTCACTATAATGGACTCACAATCATGGACAATGTACATATAGCACTACAGCACTTTTCAATAAATAGCACTTACACAACCACTTTGTCTCTGTGTAATGTGACACATCAACTGTGCAGTAGATAACTGAAATGTGACTCCTGTCAAATTATGTAGTCAGATAAATGTGCACACTGGCCAGGATTGCATCATACTCTGCCCTTCCTGAGGGTAATATCTGATGAAGTGAGAAACCATACACCATTGCGCTGTGTTGGACAGAATAATGCTTCCTCAAGGGATATCTAAGTCATCAAATAGTGGCAGCAAAATGTTGTCACCATGCAATACTAACACATATAACAGTGCCCACAAATCTAAGCAAACACTCCAAAAAAATGCATGAATGAAGGTGTCTGAGTTTACATCCAAATAAGTAATCATGCTGAACAGTGTCACAAATGATGTCTGTGAGTCATGAAGACGATACTACAAGAGTGCTTACGACAACTCACCTTATAAGGGTGTACTTGAACATCACACTGCAGTCACACCTAAAACAGTTCACCCAATACCAAATCTGGAAGCACTGTTTGTGACTTTGAAAACATACTTATTGACAAAAACACTTTGGGATCCATATTAACTGTGATTGGTGGTTGCAATGAATGGTTGAATCTTTGCAAGGTAGCTCTGGGGTAGCTGCCAATCTTACAGCTCAGTTGGGATTTGTTCGTAGCATAGGACACAAATGTAATAGAACAAAATTAGGCCCGTATTTATACTTTTTTTAGCGCCGCATTTGCGCCGCTTTTTGACGCAAAACGGCGCAAACCTACAAAATACAATGGCATTTTGCAAGTTTGCGCCGTTATTGCGTCAAAAAACGACACAAATGTGGCGCAAAAAAAGTATAAATACGGGCCTTAATGTACACTTATGCCAAGGCCCTGATCAACAAGCATTTAACACATACTGTAAAGGGTTCACTATATATTTATTAAACGGTAATAACAGAAGAGGAAACTCAGGGAAAAGTCTTACCTACCCTAACTACTCATTACCCACAACTGTCCCTAAATAACCTAACCTAAACTTACTTATCACATGTAACGACACGTTCTAAACATCAACCCCCCACCCCCCTTATGAGACGGGACACATGGAGGACAACAGATACTAACCTAAACACATACTATACTATCCTAAACAAATATATATTTTTTTGTATTTTTTTGATATTTTAATTTCTTTTTCTTTTTTCTTTTTTCTTTTTTTTTGTAAACACACAAGAACCCCAACATAGCCACCCACACACTCAAAAAGTAAAAACAGAAAGAATCAGGACCCCCCACCCACTAACACTAACTAAAATAACAGCCTATACTAACCTAACACTAGGCCCCCTAAGCCCACTAGGTATAAGAACAAGGAAAGAGTAGGGAGGGGAGGGAATCATGTCCATATTAAAAGTCTAGAGGTTGGCCCTCCGGAGGGTCCACTTTATGGACCGCACACGCCTGTTCATATGTCGAACATCCCGTTGCAGGTGACTGATTTTCCGTAGCACACAGTCCATTTTTCTTTCCATTGCCTGAAAAGCTGCAGGGTCAACTGTAGCAGCTGGGGCAGTCTGGGTACCGGCGAAGGATGTGTGTGGGCGTGTAGAATCAATGCCTGTGGGCTGCCCTGAAGGTGTTCCACTGCTGGGGCCTGGAGCAACTACAGACGTTGGGACAACAGTCCCAGCTGTGGGTGGTGCCACCTGGGTGGAAGTGGTGGTTATGCTGGTGGTGGCTCTGGTGGGCAAAGTAGGTGGTTGTGGTGGTGGTAGCTGTGGTGGGCAAAGTAGGGCCACCCTGTGGGAAAGCCCTCCATGCCCTGGAGGCCCGTTCATTCCGGTATCTTCGGGCCATCCGTCTGAACCCCAACTCGACCAACAGGATATGCTGGTACCTCATAGCCCGCCTCTGGAACTCACGGACCTGGATGGGTGTCATGTTTGCAGCTGTGAAGACAAAGGCTAACAATTTACATTAGGAACTGCATTGTGTGAAATGGCACAAGAAGTAAATCAGACAGTACATCTACTGTACTTGTACCAGCTCACATCATCATACAGATCATTGAATGTCCCTGAGGATGTACATGGCAGGGCAGCCTACAAAGTCATATCACACATAGCACATCCAAACCCTACAAGATGGGTAACAACTGGCATTAATTTGGCATCTGAGTTCTGGCAGTTGTCAGCTAACAATCATGCTGCACATCCTCCGCCAATGCAAGGGCTACAGATGTCAGTGTACGGGATGGAAATCTAAAGCCACATGATCTGGAAGTTGTAATTGGACTTGCTAGTATAGTACTCATGTGCCATACCTGAGTGTGTATACTAGGTTCCGACCAAACATTCACTTATTCACATGTCTGTGTAACATACTGGTAGCATCAGTTCTAGGTACCCTGTTCACAAACCCATGCCTGTGTTTGAGGGTGGGGGTGGAGAAACAACGAACAATTCCAAACAACCTGGACACCCAGTAGTCTATAGAAAGCTGGACATGTGTTTGGCTCTACACACACACCACAGGTAAGGTCTATCAACAAATAGGAGACAGCAAACCCTTGACCAATCCTAGCGCCACACATGTCAGGAAATGCAGACCTTTGTCCACATCATATACTTCCAGTAAGGCATGACTTACAACAGACACAGAGTTGCAAGAACATCCATGATCATGATTTGCATGCACACCTAGGCCATTGCACTCAAGTGCCATATACTTGTAGCACTACATGTGGAGCTACATGCTGCTAGGAAGTTCATCCTACATTTTAATCAGTACTTTGGTGAATAGGGAAGCAGAAGTCTGTTGGAAAGCGATTTGCAGTCCCAATCTGGGAGAATGTGGGTCTGACAGGCAGACTAAATCTGAGATGAGTTCCAGTGCGACTCTTGTTGATACAAGTGTTATCCACATGACTCACCCCAGTTCTCATTGCGGGGCCTACAGGAATGACCTACAATCCCTAGATAATACAATAGGATAAGCATTAGCCAACAAAAAAATGGTGAGAAACTGAAATCCCACTCATGGAAAAAGACAAATGATTGGCCAGCGCTTCATACCTTGCTATGTGTTCAACACACAGGAGTCCATCATACATCACCAGCAAACACAACACATAACAGACATATCAACACTTACTGGAGTGGTCGGGGTCCTCAAATGAAGCCACCTCTCCCATAGTGTAGGGTGCCAGTCCACCTGTAAGACTTGGAAGGAAGAAATGTGCTCAAACTCTGTGCACTGACCAACAATTCCAAAGACAAAAACAATGTGTAAGATGACATGAGTAATGAAAGCCATTCAGACATGATGATACTGCATCTGATATAGCACGGCTAACATGTACATAGCATGGGTCTCCTGTGACAATTACACACATATCTGCACACATGCAGTGGCCCTAACTATCATGTGGTGGCAAACATGCTCCTTCATTAGTGAACAGAAATAATAATGGAGTGTAATCGTCTCATCATGTGCATCCAAGAGAGACATCCAAAGCCTGGTTACTTGAGGACTGCATTACCAGTTAAACAGCCTATGTGGCCATGACAAATTATGACACATAGGTACAATGTACAGAGGGGGAGGGACTTTTGTAAGCCCTCATGTTGTTACAGTTTCTTCATTTGATGTGGCCCAGCAATGGTGATTTGCACCAAACATAGAGATATGAACCCATGTGCATAACTTTGGACTGCCATCCCTAATTGGAATGTGACACAACAAACTCCAAATACCAGTGTAAGATCTTAGCTGAGGGCACCTTACACCTTTTCCCGATGTTTTCAAATCCAGATCTGACATGTATCCAAAAAAATGAAGGACCACAATAATCCCTAACATTCATAGAACTTCCAAAAACGCTTTCCTTACACACTCACCAGACACACATGAGACATATGTCTGGCCCACATTGCTATCATCAATTGACGTGAAGCCAGCACTCATTTTCTGCATCATGTAGTGTTTCTAAAGTCAGTTTAGCTATTGCTTCAACAGAGGTTGCCAATATTTGAGTAAATCTATACTTCACTGGCAAATGTGACCTATATAGACATGATTGGCTCCTATTTTTTTGTTGCTGTCTGACACAAAGGCGGCACCAAATTACATTAAGCAAAAGTATTTGCTAAGTTTGCAGAGCACGTGCTTCCTGACAGATAGCAATTGTGGTCCTTCACATAGTCCATCAAGGACCCTGTATGTTTCCGCAGCATTCCACATAGTCAGCAACTTAGCCGGCAGATATTGTGCAGATCATCTGATGTCACTACAGAGCTTTTAATTGTGCAAATTTACATGATTTGTACTCACCAACAGTGCCACCAATCACTATTCCCAGGTGGTCCAGCAGATCTTGCTCCCTGGTGATGAGGTCAGCCCAGCGGTGCTTCAGCTGGTGGTCATTCCTCTGGCTCCCATACACACGCTGAAAGTGATGCAGCACCTTTCCCCACCGGATTTGTCACTCCTCAGTGTGATACCCCTGTATCACCCTGTCCCTTGCCTCGAACATGAGTGGGAGAAAATGGCACACCAGCCATATAAACCACCCAAGCTCCTCCTCACCCATCCTGCCAAGACGTGGCCTACCCAACATCTCAGCACCGAAAAGGGGAATAGGGGATAAAGAAAAAAAAGGAGAAAAGGTGGAAAGTAGAAGTACAAAAAAAAAGTAAACGTAACAACTAAAAGAGCCCAACTATCCCCAAACTAGCACTACCCACAACAGACTCCCACAAACAACAAATACAATACAATATCGGACAATTGTAAACAAAACACACTCAGACAGTATACAACAACAATATTTATTTCACAAAGTAACAAGTAAGGTAGCACACAGGACACAAAAGCACAAAATCACTGGACAACCTAATTGTCACCTTGCAAAATGTAAGCGTCTCAATGATGTTTAAATTAATCAGTTGCATAAGTCTAAATGTATGGGATGTCCAGGGTACATTGATGTGAACGTGCTAACAACACTGTCAAATTGAACCTGTGTATGCAGCTATCATTTCACCCCCAGTGAAGACACAGGGACACCTGTATCACAAGTCACAATGCTAGGGAGTGCACACTGTACTGCAAATCCCAAAACATACTGCTGACAACCGGTCAGCAGCCAAACACTTGTGCAGCCAAGGAAACAACACAATGCAGATGGTACATCCTACAAGCCTAGGATGGAACACCATAACACAAAAGAGTCACAGACAACACAAGACACCTACTGCCATGCAAGGTGATATCAATGGGGCAAGCTACATCAACATGATCCCATTCATTTTCTCCTTCAGCTGATCAGGGGTATGGGATCCAGCCGTGGATAATGACACCATTTGGCAACCCAAGCACTGCAGCAGAGCGTGCCTCCAATGACGCACATAGGAGGACACGCAGCATAGTCGAGAAGACCTTCGGCATCCTCAAGTCGAGATTTAGTTGCCTCGAAATCACTGGTGGTAGCCTCCTATATTCCCCTGAAATGGTCTGTAAGATCATTCTAACATATGCCATCCTGCACAATGTTTACCTAACAAGGAGCATTCCCCTCTTGGAACCAGAGCCACACATGTCTGAAGAGGAGGAAGAGGAGGATGGTGGCCTGCAACATGAGGGGGAACAACAAAACACGGCTGCTGGATTGCGTAGGCGCCAACATGTCGTGAACAATTTCTTTTAAAAATAATCACCATCACCACTGTATGAACTAATGTAAATAAACACTGATAATAATCACCATAGCATGGTCTGGCTAATAATTTTTGCTCACCTTCATCTCTAACTATCAGAATAAGAGTGTAGCCTCATGGAGCATTGCTGATATACCGATCAGGACACAGAAAATCCCAGAGCAATTGTGATGTGTATCATACAACAGTCACATACACAAACACTGTAAATGACATATATCCTGTGCATTTCACCTTTGAAGGGCAAAAGCAGAGGACCACACCTATTTCACACATACATGTTGGAAACATGGTTCATCGCATCATATGGCACACAACTAAGACACCATCACTCAATAAGGGGAAAACAAGCCTCATACATGAGGCAGTTGATGTGCTATTGCATTGGTAACAGGAATGTATAACCAGACCCTTGACAGCAGTAAGTCCAACTGCATCATATCTTTGCAAGGACTATCTGTGACTAGAGTTCCCTATAAGCAGAACATAGACAGCACAAGTGCCATACCTATGACAAGCATTGCTGTAGGAGGCTGGACTGGCTTGTAGTGAGTACCAAGGGGTACTTACACCTTGCACCAGGCCCAGGTATCCCTTATTAGTGTATAGGGTGTCTAGCAGCTTAGGCTGATAGATAATGGTAGCTTAGCAGAGCAGCTTAGGCCGAACTAGGAGACGAGTGAAGCTCCTACAGTACCACTAGTGTCATATGCACAATATCATAAGAAAACACAATACACAGATATACTAAAAATAAAGGTACTTTATTTTTATGACAATATGCCAAAAGTATCTCAGTGAGTACCCTCAGTATATGATATATGTACACAATACCAAAAATATGCAGTATAGTATTAGAAAACAGTGCAAACAATGTATAGTTACAATAGGATGCAATGGGGACACATAGGGATAGGGGCAACACAAACCATATACTCCAAAAGTGGAATGCGAACCACGAATGGACCCCAAAACTATGTGACCTTGTAGAGGGTCGCTGGGACTGTAAGAAAACAGTGAGGGTTAGAAAAATAGCCCACCCCAAGACCCTGAAAAGTGAGTGCAAAGTGCACTAAAGTTCCCCAAAGAGCACAGAAGTCGTGATAGGGGAATTCTGCAGGAAAGACCAAAACCAGCAATGCAACAACAATGGATTTCCAGACGAGGGTACCTGTGGAACAAGGGGACCAAGTCCAAAAGTCACGACCAAGTCGAGAGTGGGCAGATGCCCAGGAAATGCCAGCTGTGGGTGCAAAGAAGCTGCTACTGGACAGTAGAAGCTGAGGATTCTGCAGGAACGACAAGGGCTAGAAACTTCCTCTTTGGAGGATGGATGTCCCACGCCATGGAGAGTTGTGCAGAAGTGTTTTCCTGAAGAAAGATTGCAAACAAGCCTTGCAAGCTGCAAGCTTGCGGTTTAGGGTTTTTGGATGCTGCTGTTGCCCAGGAGGGACCAGGATGTCGCAAATTGCGTGAGGGGACAGAGGGGGCGTCCAGCAAGACAAGGAACTCTCTCAGAAGCAAGCAGCTCCCGGAGAAGTGCCAGAACAGGCAGTATAAAGTGGAGTGAAACGGTGCTCACCCGAAGTTGCACGAAGGAGTCCCACGCCGCCGGAGGACAACTCAGGAGGTTGTGCAATGCAGGTTAGAGTGCCGTGGACCCAGGCTTGGCTGTGCACAAAGGATTTCCGCCGGAAGTGCACAGAGGCCGGAGTAGCTGCAAAACACGCGGTTCCCAGCAATGCAGTCTGGCGTGGGGAGGCAAGGACTTACCTCCACTAAACTTGGACTGAAGAGTCACTGGACTGTGGGAGTCACTTGGACAGAGTTGCTGGATTCAAGGGACCTCGCTCGTTGTGCTGAGAGGAGACACAGAGGACCGGTGATGCAGTTCTTTGGTGCCTGCGGTTGCAGGGGGAAGATTCCGTCGACCCACAGGAGATTTTTTCGCAGCTTCTAGTGCAGAGAGGAGGCAGACTACCCCCACAGCATGCACCACCAGGAAAACAGTCGAGAAGGCGGCAGGATCAGCGTTACAATGTCGCAGTAGTCGTCTTTGCTACTTTGTTGCAGTTTTGCAGGCTTCCAGCGCGGTCAGCAGTCGATTCCTTGGCAGAAGGTGAAGAGAGAGATACAGAGGAACTCTGATGAGCTCTTGCATTCGTTATCTAAGGAAATCCCCAAAGCAGAGACCCTAAATAGCCAGAAAAGAGGGGTTGGCTACTTAGGAGAGAAGATAGGCAGCAACACCTGAAGGAGCCTATCAGAAGGAGTCTCTGACGTCACCTGCTGGCCCTGGCCACTCAGAGCAGTCCAGTGTGCCAGCAGCACCTCTGTTTCCAAGATGGCAGAGGTCTGGAGCACACTGGAGGAGCTCTGGGCACCTCCCAGGGGAGGTGCAGGTCAGGGGAGTGGTCACTCCCCTTTCCTTTGTCCAGTTTCGCGCCAGAGCAGGGCTGAGGGGTCCCTGAACCGGTGTAGACTGGCTTATGCAGAAATGGGCACCATCTGTGCCCATGAAAGCATTTCCAGAGGCTGGGGGAGGCTACTCCTCCCCTGCCTTAACACCTTATTCCAAAGGGCGAGGGTGTAACACCCTCTCTCTGAGGAAGTTCTTTGTTCTGCCTTCCTGGGCCAAGCCTGGCTGGACCCCAGGAGGGCAGAAACCTGTCTGAGGGGTTGGCAGCAGCAGCAGCTGCAGTGAAACCCCTGAAAAGGCAGTTTGGCAGTACCCGGGTCAGTGCTACAGACCCGTGGGATCATGGGATTGTGCCAACAATGCCAGGATGGCATAAAGGGGGCAATTCCATGATCTTAGACATGTTACATGGCCATATTCGGTGTTACCATTGTGAAGCTACATATAGGTAGTGACCTACATGTAGTGCACGCGTGTAATGGTGTCCCCGCACTCACAAAGTCCGGGGAATTGGCCCTGAACAATGTGGGGGCACCTTGGCCAGTGCCAGGGTGCCCACACACTAAGTAACTTAGCACCCAACCTTTACCAGGTAAAGGTTAGACATGTGGGTGACTTATAAGTTACTTAAGTGCAGTGGTAAATGGCTGTGAAATAACGTGGACGTTATTTCACTCAGGCTGCAGTGGCAGGCCTGTGTAAGAATTGTCAGAGCTCCCTATGGGTGGCAAAAGAAATGCTGCAGCCCATAGGGATCTCCTGGAACCCCAATACCCTGGGTACCTTAGTACCATATACTAGGGAATTATAAGGGTGTTCCAGTATGCCAATCTGAATTGGTGAAATTGGTCACTAGCCTGTTAGTGACAATTTTGAAAGAAATGAGAGAGCATAACCACTGAGGTTCTGGTTAGCAGAGCCTCAGTGAGACAGTTAGGCATCACACAGGGAACACATACCTATAGGTCACAAACTTATGAGCACTGGGGTCCTGGCTAGCAGGGTCCCAGTGAAACATAACAAACATACTGAAAACATAGGGTTTTCACTATGAGCACTGGGTCCTGGCTAGCAGGATACCAGTGAGACAGTGAAAACACCCTGACATACACTCACAAACAGGCCAAAAGTGGGGGTAACAAGGCTAGAAAGAGGCTACTTTCTCACAATTGCGCACATGACATTCCATGTACATGTCAGCCCATTTCCTAACTCCTGACACACCCATGCTCCTGGTCACAACCCACCTGTCTGAAGAGGTCCCTGGAATAGTAATATGTGTACCCCGATATTCCCTCCTCTACACACACAGACAAACAATACTGTAGTAATCCAGTGTGCTACACCCTTTCCTATGGTATACCATTGTCATAGTACATCTGACTGCATGGACGTCAGGTCAATTAATACACTGGCTTGTAGTTACTAAGCCCTGTTAGCACCTGTAGATTGCTTCCCATGTGAGAGGTACTGTTGGCCATTTGAATGCAAATCTCACATACAGGACTTGTGAGAAACAGATGCAGCACATACCTGTGATCACCTCCATGCACACCACCCATCTGAACATGCACCGCCCCTGCTGATGCCTGGAACAGCATTGAAGTTGCCATTTTGTCAAATACATAATTATGCATTGCTAGTAATTAAGCCGGGTAACACAGCCCTTGGGTTCATGTGTCACCTTCAAAAACACAGGACATACACAGTTTTCCATGTCAACTGTCTTGTTCTTCCTTCGACCAGTCTTAGTTAGACCACTGATTATGTAACTTGTAAAAGAGCTGGATCCTGATTGACCCTGCATCCTGTCAGCCTGACTGGCACCTGTCTGTGCGTTACCCTAAAGATTCCTTGTGGCTACATATGTACCACACTTGCGTTAGCAAACCTCTCATTCCTCAGAGGGTATTTTGTCATGTGCTTCATCACTGCATACCCAAATACATTGTATAGCATCATCTGCCTTTTAATTGTACCATATTTGTTAAATTGTCTTTGAATACCAAAATCATGGCCCATCCCTTGTCTGGGTCTCATATATGCATGAACGACAAAGTGGCAGTGTACCAGGGCCATATGCAGGGATTGGGTACTGTGCCTCCAGCAGAACCAGCTACCTCTGATAATGTTCATGAAAAGTCCACACACGTAAGACCCTGACAGTTCACACGCTGAATCACATTGCTCACAACATATTGATGGGCCGTGCGTGGTGAATAGCTGCGAGAATAATCAGCAAAGAGGCTATGATGTTCCCAGATGCAGTGGGAATTTAACAGGCCAACCTGTGTGCACATGTTGTAATGAAACCTGCCGGAACATGACACCTGAGACATTATCTCACTCAGCACACCAAGGTTGCCCTGTTGACAGTCTCATAACACGTCTTCAGTGACAGGGTGGGACCATCCCCATGTAGGTTCTCATGTCCTCATTGACTTTACTCACATTGATCTCCGAAGGATACTCAGTAGATACAGGAATAGCTGCCACTGACTCATGATGAGACCTGGACGTAACTGTGACAACATACACCCCTAAAAATATACAGGATCAACATTGGACCACACACATGAACAAGACACCTCTGTGCAATTGATCACTGGAAAAATGTGGACATGTGCTGCCTCGTCTGCTGGTCCACCTCAGCCACTGGAGAGTTGTGGCTCAGTTATATGACCTCAACTGTGGCGTCATAATACATTTGTGGTTCGCCTTTGGCTGTCTGGGCCAATTACATGGTACCCACTTCGTCTATGCATGTGCCTGACTCACTGTGGGATTCACCAACAAGTGCCTAGGAAGCAGTTACCAAAAATCTAGGACATGGGATGGCCAACTTGTGGACCATTGCCATGAACAAGCGTCTGCCATCTATCTGGTGCATGCTTTGTCATTTGTGGTGTCTACATTACCCAAAATCTTGGAAGTGCCCACACCGGATGTTGCTACATGTATGACTAACACATGTCCTCTCTCATTTCCACAATGACTTGCATCTAAGGTTTCGACACATTGACTTCACATTCATACAAGCTTATTTGCAATAATGCATCTTGTGATGCACACACACTGGGTCGACTAATACATTAGTACCCACTGCACATACATTGAGCCATAGGCATTGAGGTATTGTACTCATGTGCGTCACCTTGCTATCCTCTCCTGATGCCAAACAAGCCCAAATTGTGCAATACATATATGTAGGCCACACATTTGGCCATCTAGTGCGTCAGCCAAGCGTCAAAATCCTGTTAAGGAAGTAGCGGGTCATGGTCCGCTGCAGTATGATGTCTCACATGTGAACATACACCATCAACACCAAAGTGGGTGCAATCAGCCTATCTCAGTTGTGTCCCAAATGTAACATAACATTAAAATGGAAAAAATCCCCAAAACCTGTTCATGCCCTCATATTTTTCATGCATACAGATTGTGCGTCATATTTTTCGATGCACTGGAGTGAAAATTAGGCCGCATCCAAATAATTGTAAAGACTATTTACTATTATTTGGATGCGGCCTATTTTTCACTCCTGTGCGTCGAACAATATGACGAACAATCTGTATGCGTGAAACGATAAAAACGGCGCCCATTTTATGCAGGAAGTGAGGTAATAGGATATCCTGTTTACAGATTATGTACAGTGGGTGTACTTTCACTTTGCAGTCTGTGAATCTTCTAGACTGTGTGGCTGTGTTCAGAGTGTTGTCCAGTGATTTTGTGCTTATGTGTCCTGTGTGCTACCTTACTTGTTACTTTGTGAAATAAATATTGTTGTTGTATACTGTCTGAGTGTGTTTTGTTTACAATTGTCCGGTATTGTAATGTATTTGTTGTTTGTGGGAGTCTGTTGTGGGTAGTGCTAGTTTGGCGATAGTTGGGCTCTTTTAGTTGTTAGGTTTACTTTTTTTTGTACTTCTACTTTCCCCCTTTTCTCCTTTTTTCTTCTTTATCCCCCATTCCCCTTTTCGGTGCTGAGATGTTGGGTAGGCCACGTCTTGGCAGGATGGGTGAGGAGGAGCTTGGGGGGTTTATATGGCTGGTGTGCCATTTCTTCCCACTCATGATCGAGGCAGGGGGCAGGGTGATACAGGGGTATCACACTGAGGCGCGACAAATCCGATGGGGAAAGGTGCTGCATCACTTGCAGCGCATGTATGGGAGCCAGAGGAATGACCACCAGCTGAAGCACCGCTGGGTTGACCTCATCACCAGGGAGCAAGATCTGCTGGACCACCTGGGAATAGTGATTGGTTGCACTGTTGGTGAGTACAAATCATGTAAATCTGCACAATTAAAAGCTCTGTAGTGACATCAGATGATCTGTACAATATCTGCTGGCTAAGTTGCTGACTGTGTGGAATGCTGCTGAAACATACAGGGTCATTGATGGACTATGTGAAGGACTACGATTGCTAGCTGTCAGGGAGCACGTGCTCTGCAAACTTAGCAAATACATTTGCTTAATGTAATTTGGTGCCGCCTTTGTGTCAGACAGCAACACAAAATAGGAGCCAATCATGTCTATATTGGTCACATTTGCCAGTGAAGTATAGATTTACTCAAATATTGGCAACCTTTGTTGACGCAATAGCTAGACTGACTTTAAAAACACTACATGATGCAGAAAATGAGTGCTGGCTTCATGTCAACTGATGATACCAATGTGGGCCAGACATATGTCTCATGTGTGTCTGGTGAGTGTGTAAGGAAAGCGTTTTTGGAAGTTCTATGAGTGTTAGGGATTATTGTGGTCCTTCATCTTTTAGGATACATGTCAGATCTGGATTTGAAAATATCGGGAAAAGGTGTAAGGTGCCCTCAGCTTAGATCTTACACTGGTATTTGGAGTTTGTTGTGCCACATTCCAATTAGGGATGGCAGTCCAAAGGTATGCACATGGGTTCATATCTCTATGTTTGGTGCAAATCACCTTTGCTGGGTCACATCAAATGAAGAAACTGTAACAACATGAGGGCTTACAAAAGTCCCTGCCCCTCTGTACATTGTACCTATGTGTCATAAATGTGCCATGACCACATGGGCTGTTTGAGACTGGTAATGCAGTCATCAAGTAACCAGGCTTTGGATGTCTCTCTTGGATGCATATGATGAGACGATTACACTCCATTATTATTTCTGTTCACTAATGAAGGAGCATGTTTGCCACCACATGATAGTTAGGGCCACTGCATGTGTGCAGATATGTGTGTAATTGTCACAGGAGACCCATGCTATGTACATGTTAGCCGTGCTATATCAGATGCAATATCATCATGTCTGAATCGCTTTCATTACTCATGTCATCTTACACATTGTTTTTGTCTTTGGAATTGTTGGTCAGTGCACAGATTTTGAGCACATTTCTTCCTTCCATGCCTTACAGGTGGACCGGCACCCTACACTGTGGGAGAGGTGGCTTCATTTGAGGACCCCGACCACTCCAGGTAGTGTTGATATGTCTGTTATGTGTTGTGTTTGCTGGTGATGTGTGATGGACTCCTGTGTGTTGAACACATAGCAAGGTATGAAGCGCTGGCCAATCATTTGTCTTGTTCCATGAGTGGGATTTCAGTTTCTCACCATTTTTGAGTTGGCCAATGCTTATCCTATTGTATTATCTAGGGATTGTAGGTCATTCCTGTAGGCCCGCAATGAGAACTGGGGTGAGTCATGTGGATAACACTTGTATCAACAAGAGTCGCACTGGAACTCATCTCAGATTTAGGGCCTGATTACGATTCCGGCGGAGGCCGCCCGCCAGAATTCCGCCCTCCATAATACCGCTCCGCGGTCAGAAGACCGCGGAGGGTATTATGAGTTTTTCCCTGGGCTGGCGGGCGGTCTCCAAAAGACCGCCCGCCAGCCCAGGGAAAAACTCCCTTCCCACGAGGATGCCGGCTCGTAATAGAGCCGGCGGAGTGGGAAGGTGCGACGGGTGCTGTTGCACCCGTCGCGTATTTCACTGTCTGCAAGGCAGACAGTGAAATACATTTTGGGGCCCTCTTACAGGGGCCCCTGCAGTGCCCATGCCGTTGGCATGGGCACTGCAGGGGCCCCCAGGGGCCCCGCGACTCCCCCTCCCGCCATCCGGTTCCCGGCGGGAGAACCGCCAGGAACTGGATGGCGGGAGGGGGAGTCGGAATCCCCAAGCCGGCGCAGCAAGCTGTGCCGGCTTGGAGGATTCCTTGGGGACAGCGGGAAACCGGCGGGAGACCGCCGGTTTCCCTTCTCTGACCGCGGCTAAGCCGCCGCGGTCAGAATGCCCCGCGGGGCACCGCCGGCCTGTCGGCGGTGCCACCGTGTCCCGCGGCCCTGGCGGAAGTAATCCGCCAGGGTCGTAATGACCACCTTAGTCTGCCTGTCAGACCCACATTTTCCCAGATTGGGACCTCAAATCGCTTTTCCATCAGACTTCTGCTTCCCTATTAACCAAAGGACTTATTAAAATGTAGGTTGATCTTCCTAGAAGCATGTAGCTCCACATGTAGTGCTACAAGTATGTGGCACTTGAGTGCAATGGCATAGGTATGCATGCAATTCATGATCATGGGTGTTCTTGCAACTCTGTGTCTGTTGTAAGTCATGCCTTACTGGAAGTATATGATGTGGACAAAGGTCTGTATTTCTTGACATGCGTGGCGCTAGGATTGATCAAGGGTTTGCTGTCTCCTATTTGTTGATAGACCTTACCTGTGGTGTGTGTGTAGAGCCAAACACATGTCCAGCTTTCTATAGACTCCTGGGTGTCCAGGTTGTTTGGAATTGTTTGTTGTTTCTCCACCCCCCCAACCCTCAAACACAGGCATGAGTTTGTGAATAGGGTACCTAGGACTGATACCACCAGTATGTTACACAGACATGTGAATAAGTGAATGTTTGGTCGTAACCTAGTATACACACTCAGGTATGGCACATGAGTACTATACCAGCAAGTCAAATTACAACTTGCAGATCATGTGGCTTTAGATTTCCATCCCATACACTGACATCTGTAGCCCTGGCATTGACGGAGGATGTGCAGCATAATTGTTAGCTGACAACTGCCAGAACTCAGATGCCAGTTGTTACCCATCTTGTAGGGTTTGGATGTGCTATGCGTGATATGACCTTTGTAGGCTGCCCTGTCATGTACTTCCTCAGGGACATTCAATGATCTGTATGATGATATGAGCTGGTACAAGTACAGTAGATGTACTGTCTGATTTACTTCTTGTGCCATTTCACACAATGCAGTTCCTAATGTAAATTGTTTGCCTTTGTCTTCACAGCTGCAAACATGGCACCCATCCAGGTCCGTGAGTTCCAGAGGCGGGCTATGAGGTACCAGCATATCCTGCTGGTAGAGTCGGGGTTCAGACGGATGGCCCGAAGATACCGGAACAAACGGGCCTCCGGAGCATGGAGGGCTTTCCCACAGGGTGGCCCTACTTTGCCCACCACAGCTACCACCACCACAACCACCACTTTCACCCAGGTGGCACCACCCACAGCTGGGACTGTTGTCCCAACGACTGCAGTTGCTCGAGGCCCCAGCAGTGGAACACATTCAGGGCAGCCCACAGGCATTGACTCTACATGCCCACACACATCCTCCGCCGGTACCCAGACTGCCCCAGCTGCTACAGTTGACCCTGCAGCTTTTCAGGCAATGGAAAGAAAAATGGACTGTGTACCACGGAAAATCAGTCACCTGCAGCTGGATGTTCGACATATGAACAGGCGTGTGCGGTCCATAAAGCGGACCCTCCGTAGGGCCAACCTCCAGACTTTTAATATGGACATGATTCCCTCCCCCCCTCCTCTTTCCTTGTTCTTATACTTAGTGGGCTTAGGGGGCTTAGTGTTAGGTTAGTATAGGTTGTTAGTTTAGTTAGTGTTAGTGGGTGGGGGTCCTGATTCTTTCTATTTTTACTTTTTGAGTGTGTTGGGCTATGTTGGGGTTCTTGTGTGTTTACAAAAAAAAATGTTTTTTTTTTAAAAATATCAAAAAAATACAAAAAAATATATATTTGTTTAGGATAGTATAGTATGTGTTTAGATTAGTATCTGTTGTCCTCCATGTGTCCCGTCTCAAAAGGGGGTGGGGGTTGATGTTTAGAACGTTTCGTTACATGTGATAAGTAAGTTTAGGTTAGGTTAGGTAGGGACAGTTGTGGGTAATGAGTAGTTAGGGTAGATTAGGGTAGGTAAGACTTTTCCCTGAGTTTCCTCTTCTGTTATTACCGTTTAATAAATATATAGTGAACCCTTTACAGTATGTGTTAAATGCTTGTTGATCAGGGCCTTGGCATAAGTTTACATTAATTTTGTTCTATTACATTTGTGTCCTATGCTACGAACAAATCCCAACTGAGCTGTAAGATTGGCAACTACCCCAGAGCTACCTTGCAAAGATTCAACCATTCATTGCAACCACCAATCACAGTTAATATGGATCCCAAAGTGTTTTTGTCAATAAGTATGTTTTCAAAGTCACAAACAGTGCTTCCAGATTTGTTAATGGGGGACCTGTTTTAGGTGTGACTGCAGTGTGATGTTCAAGGACACACTTATAAGGTGAGCTGTCGTAAGCACTCTTGTAGTATCGTCTTCATGACTCACAGACATAATTTGTGACACTGTTCAGCATGATTACTTATTTGGATGTAAACTCAGACACCTTCATTCATGCCGTTTTTGGCGTGTTTGCTTAGATTTGTGGGCACTGTTATATGTATTAGTATTGCATGGTGACAACATTTTGCTGCCACTATTTGATGACTTAGATATCCCTTGAGGAAGCATTATTCTGACCAACACAGCATGATGGTGTATGGTTTCTCACTTCATCAGATATTACCCTCAGGAAGGGCAGAGTATGATGCAATCCTGGCCAGTGTGCACATTTATCTGACTACATAATTTCAGGACAGTTGTATTGACAAGCTATGTAATTTGACAAGAGACACATTTCAGTTATCTACTGCACAGTTGATGTGTCACATTACACAGAGACAAAGTGGTTGTGTAAGTGATATTTATTAAAAAGTGGTGTAGTGCTATATGTACATTGTCCATGATTGTGAGTCCATTATAGTGACATCTTCCATTGTGATCCTACACAAGTGGTAAAGGAAAATGCTTTTGACATGCTGGGGTGATGTTTCAGACAGTGCAGAGGGACAGGATTTGCCAATGAGTAAGTGAGAGACAATCACTGGGCAGGATGACAAGATTAACAGTAGTTTGCAGAACAATCATGGAGTACAGTTGTTGTAAGACTGGCATGTTACAAAGCGCTGGACCTTGGCAATACTTGGCCATGTGGCAGGGACTAGTGCTTCCGGGTACTTTTCTGTGTGAAGGTGATCTGTTCCATGTCTTCTTCTTCTGATGTGTGTGTTGCCTCCTCTGTCCTTGGTGGTGGTGAAGGGGCAACACACACCTCAGTGTTAGGAGACGTGGAGTCAGACATCCCGGTCGCTGCTACCTGTGAAGGTCTTAAGGGCAGTACTGCTGCAAGGAAGATCTGCTGATTCTTAAGAATAGCAGCCACATCACAATGGTAGGCAGCCAGGTTAGCGCTGAGGGGGTCATGATTGCATTTGTGCATGCAGTGGAAAGTTTGGGGTGCGAGGTGTTGTGGCAATTCCCTTACTGCAGTGGTGAATTCCTTGACAGTTTCTTGTAGTCCTTGCAGGATGGATGTTAGGGCTTGCATAGCTGCTGCCTGATCTGCAGATGACATCATGCACAAACGCACCCCCTCTAGGCTGGCTGCCATAGTTTGCATCCCCACCCACACCTCATTGGCCAGCTCCCGCTGTATTCCAACTACAGTTCTCTCAAAGCTGGTGCCTGTGTCGTCTGAGTCCTCAGCTGTATTGGAGCTGGTAGATCTTACAATTGGGGTGGTGGGTGGATCCTCTCCAATGGCTGCTTGTTCTGTGCTCCTCCTTGTGACTGAAGGTGGGGTCTGGAGGGATCCAAGGACAACTTGGATGGTCTGCTGGGGAATGTTTGTCAGCTCATCATCCATGTCATCAGGGTATTCCAGGACAGGCATGTCAGCAGGAAATCCATCGTCCTCTGAAATTAAATGGGGGACAATTAGTGTGTGTGTGTTGTGGCATTTGTGATGTGACATGCCTGCCTTGTGATGATTTCACATTGTGATCTTGTTTCCTGTTCATTGCTCCAGTCTTTCAGATGGGCATTCTCCCAGGCCTATGGCCCACCTACATGTCACATGTATTGTATTAAGTTATTGGACTTGTCAGCATCATCTCCTCTAGTGTTGTTTTAGGCCAAATAATGAATTTCCACCTTCTTGTCCTACTCAAGCCTCCGTCTACATCCATTCTCATGGTGAGACCTTTCACTGGCTTTGGGTGCTCTGATGGCACTGGCACCACACTTAACATTCTGGACCTGCCCCAGTCTCTGATCTTTCACATCCACTTATATGTAGCTGACATGTAGCGTATCCTATGCAGATCATTGTTATGGCACGATATGGATGTTGGCATTGGTAATGTGTACAGCTGATGTTGGGGAATGTGTGGAGATTGGATTGCCCTGATAGTCGTAGCAGTGTCCTATTTCCTATTCTGATTGTGCAGGTGTATGTCAGTGACCAGTTACATGTGTCTTCCCCCTCAATGCTGTTGTCTGAGCAGTATGACATTTGGGATGTTGCATTGTGACCCAAGCACAGGATGGACCCTGACATATGCAGCATGGGTGTGACCTTAGTGCTGTGTAGCTCCTAATGTGGATGACATTGGATGACATTGGATGATGTTTGCGGCAACTATGGGCATTCACATTTGACAGGACTGGATCCTTTGTCTTGTTTCAGGGGATTGTTGAAGTTGTCATCCTCAACCCTCTAATTTAGGTGTGTATGATCCATGGGGATGTTACTGCCATTGGCTACTTGAGCTGCACACAGAGCGGAGGTGGTAGTGGCAAATGTTGTCACTGTTACATTCCAGTTGTTGGTATGACTAGAGGTTGTTAATTGGGCCCTAGTTATTGTGGGGGGTATAGTGGCTGACGTGTGCCAGGATGTCAGTTTGACGTTGTGCCCTTCCCTCCTGGCGTGGCTTTACCTTTGCTCCATCGTTGGCATGGCAGCATGCCCCCATGGGACTGTTGTTGGTGTAGTGTTATGGTGTGCCCCAGCTTCTCTCTGTGCAGGCCATGCCCCCATGCCATACCCCTTTACCCATGCCACTCCATGTATATGATGACTCACATGCATTTTGTGGTCGGTATCCCCCCCTGCTTACAGTTGACATTAGTGCATTATAATTCCCCATGCAACTTACCGTGCATGTGTGTTGTCTTCTGGTAGAATGTACTGTCCTGTACTTGAATCCATGTGACGATCTCCTCAGGGATGACGGCTGCAACCATCTCCTCCATGTGGTCCAGGGCCTCCTGGTGTGCTGGACTCCCACCTCCAGTCTGCAGTGCTGCCTTCCTGTTCCTGTCCATCTTTTCCTTGGTCCTGCCAGCGTTTCTTGCACTCGATGACTGTTCTGCGTACTTCTGCCACACTGTTAATCTTGTCAACAATTTGTTGCCATATTGCCTCCCTCCTACTGATTGGCAACTTTGAGGTGACAAACAGTTGGTGCTGGTGTTCCGTCACCTCTTTAACCAGAATTTCCTGTTCCTCAGCACTGAAGCGACACTTCTTCTTAAAAGTGCCCTGGTTTTTGTGTGGGTCCTCCTGACTGGTTCCTGGTTTGTTGTCATCTTCCTGGGGTCTGTACAGGCATCTGGGATCCATTTTGGCTCTCCTCTGCTGAAATGGCTGTGTTCGCGGGGAATTTTGACGCTATTGCGTCAAAAAACGCTGCATATCCGGTGTGCGGGGTCGTAAATCGACCCACAGTCATTTCCGACGCATTAACGTCATTTTGCTTTACGACTTGATGCTGCGGTGTGCGGAAAAAAAAAAAGACTTTCACCTGTGGTTGGCGCCGCTGCGCGTCAAAGTATAAATTTGATGCCCGCACGGCACACTGAAATGGCGTTTGCGGGCGGTAATATTTTTGACGCAAAACTGTGCTGGCGCAGTTTTGCGTCAAAAAGTATAAATATGGGCCTGAACGTCCATTTATAGTAGAAGCAGATGCTTCAGATGTGGCAATTGGTGCAGTTTTATCATAACGCAACAAAGATACCGGTCAGCTACACCCTGTAGCTTACATGTCTCGAAAACTAAACGAAGCGGAACAAAATTATATCATTGCTGAGAAAGAACTTCTAGCAATCCGTGATGCCTTTAAAGAGTGGAGACACTATTTGCTAGGCGCCAAGTACACTAGTACATTATACACAGATCATCGTAATCTCCAGTTCATGAGCTAGATTTTTGACTCCTCGACAATTACGATGGATGCTGTTTTTTGCCGAGATTGATTTTGTGGTAACCTTTCGTCCCAGCAATGACAATCGCAAAGCGGATGCCTTGTCCAGACAAGACTCTACCATGCTACCCACAATCCAGCCCCCACAAACTTTCATTGCTCCAGACAAAATCCTTTGTATCCTTAAAACTGAAGATTTTTTTTGAAAATATTCGTAATTCTTTCACCATCGAAAAATGGCAGAAAGGGGCGCAAGCAGACCCCAAAAGATCAATCAAACAAGGCTTACCTTTTCATGATGTATGTTTATTTGTTCCCACTACCAAGTTGCGCAAATTAGTGTTTCATTGGTTGCACGTTATACCTACGGCAGGTCATCCAGATATTCCTAAGACACTTGAACTAATCCAACAATATTTTTGGTGGCCTACTTTGACAAAAGACATCAAGCAAATGGTAACTAACTGTGAAGTTTGTGCTCGTACCAAGACAAGTCATTCAAAACCAAAAGGACTGTGGCATCCTCTCCCAACTCCACTCCGACCTTGGGAACACATATCATTAGACTTTATTACAGGACTGCCAGTTGTTGAACATCACTCAGTAATCCTTGTAGTGGTAGATAGTTTCACAAAATATGCACATTTCATTGCTTGCAGGAAATTGCCTACCTCCAGTGAATTGGCAACAATACTATTAAATCGAGTGGTCCGTTATCATGGATTACCAAAAGTAATTATTTTCTATCGAGGATCACAATTTGCCTCTAACTTCTGGAAAACATGGTGCAAAATGCTGCAAGTTACATCTACATTATCTACCAGTCATCATCCTCAAACAGATGGCCAAACTGAGAGACTCAATCAAACATTGAAACAATATTTGCGTGCTTACGCTGAAAAAGCACTCCATTCTTGGGTATCAATGCTTTGGTTAGCTGAACTGGCCTACCATAACTCGTATCATACTTCTACTGGAGTGACGCCCTTTTCCGGTCTATTTGGTTATCACCCAGATACTTTGCCAATCACAATTCCACAAGAAAGTTCACTTACACCAGCAGTGTCAGAAACAATACGACAACTCCATCAAACCCAGAAACAAATCCAGCAACATCTAAACAAAGCAAATCAAAAGTAAAAAAACATTATGACAAAAAACATTGTGAGGGACAACAATATAAGCCAGGAGATAGAGTGTGGCTTTCCACACCCCACATTGATTTCAAGAAAAGACATATGTTTAATCCCAAATATATAGGTCCTTACACAGTTCTTCAACAGATCAATCCAGTGACCTACAAACAACAGTTACCAAAATCCCTACGTATTCATCCAGTATTTCATACTTCTCTCCTGAAAAGAGCTTTCCAGAAAACTCGCTCTCGAACAACTCCAGTACTGGTACAAGGAGAATTGGAATATGAAGTAAAAGAGGTTCTGGATTCAAAATTTAGAGGTCGTACTCTCTGGCATCTAATATCTTGGAAAGGGTACGGTCCAGAGAACAACTCATGGGTCGCAGCATCTGACATTCATGCTCCACGACTAGTGCGGCGTTTTCACCGCCTAAACCCAGACAAGCCAGGCCCTAGAGCGCGTTCGGGAGCGGGGAGTACTGTCAACACCAGGACAGTGCGCGCTTTACGGGCAACATAATGCAAAATGCAAACCTTATGCAATGTAATAATTCATGCATTATGTGTTGATATTGCATATTAACTTTTTGCATTGCAGGTATTTATCTTGAAATGTCATTAATGCTGTTTGCGAAGTATTGTTCATTTTTAAGCCTTTTTTGCCGCCTGGCTGGGTGTGGCATGTGGGCGGAGCTTGGGTCTATTTAAGGAACCCAGCCCAGCTCCACGTGTTCACTATTCAGAGGTCCTGGTGCAGAGCAGCAGCATTTTCCCGGGCTCCTGTTTCCGGAGGCCTACTTGGACATTTCCTGGCCCTGTCCTCATTATCTTGCTGATCTTCAAGCAGGGCGGTAAGACGGAGGTCGGTGTAGGCATTTCTAAATCAAAAAATAAAATAAAATACATTTTTTTTTATAAAGCGCGCTACTCACCCGCGAGGGTCTCAAGGCGCTTGGGTGGGGGGCGGGGCAGGAGGGTCACTGTTCGAACAACCATGTTTTGAGGTTCTTTCTGAAGAGCAGGAGGTCTTTGGTTTTGTGGAGGTTGGTGGGGAGGGAGTTCCAGGTTTTGGGGGCGAGGTAAAAGAAGGACCTGCCTCCTGTGGTGGTGCGTTGGATGCGGGGGACTGTGGCTAGGGCAAGGTTGGCTGATCGGAGGTTGTGGGTGGGAGTGTGAAAGTTCACTGGTTCGTTGAGGTATGTCGGGCCAGTTTTGTAGAGGGATTTGTGTGCGTGGATGAGGATCTTGAATGTGATTCTCTTGTTTATGGGGAGCCAGTGAAGGGTTTTGAGGTGTGGTGAGATTCTTTCTTGGCGGGGGAGGCCAAGGACGAGGCACGCGCTGTGTTCTGGATTCTCTGGAGTTTGCGTGTGGGTTTGAGTGTGGTGCCGGCGTAGAGAGCGTTACCGTAGTCTAGTCTGCTGCTAATGAGTGCATGGGTGACTGTCTTCCTGGTCTCTGGCGGAATCCATTTGAAGGATTTTTTTAGAGTGCGGAGTGTGAGGAAGCAGGAGGAGGTAAGAGCATTGATTTGCTGTGTCATGGAGAGGGAAGGGTCCAGGATGATGCTGAGGTTGCGTGCGTGGTTTGCGGGGGTGGGTGCGGGTCCCAGGGCGGTGGGCCTCCAGGAGTAGTGCCATATGGTTTTGTTGGGGCCGAAGATGATGATCTCGGTTTTGTTGGAGTTAAGCTTGAGGTGGTTAGTTGTCATCCAGTTGGCGGTGTTGAGGAGAGCTGCGTGTAGGTTGGTTTTGGCGGTGGTGGGGTTGCGGGTTAGGGAGAGGATGAGTTGGTTGTCATCTGCGTAGGAGAGGATAGTGATTCCGTGTGATCGGAGAATGTTGGCTAGGGGGATCATGTAAATGTTGAAGAGTGTGGGGCTGCGGGAGGACCCTTGGGGGACTCCGCAGATGATCTTGGTGGTGGTGGAGTGGAAATTTGGGAGGCGGACTCTCTGGGTCCAGTCAGTAAGGAAGGAGGTAAGCCAGTGTAAGGCTTTGTCGCAAATTCCTATGTTGTGGAGGCATGTGCGGAGTGTGTGATGGCAGACAGTGTCAAAGGCTGCGGAGAGGTCTAGGAGGATGAGTACGATGGTCTCACCTTTGTCGACTTTGGTCCTAATGTCGTCAGTGCATGCGATGAGGGAGGTTTACGTGCTGTGGTTCTTGTGGAACCCGGATTGTGAGGGGTCAAGAGTGTTGTTTTCTTCGAGGTAGTGGGATAGGCGGGTGTTGACTAGTTTCTCGGCGACCTTGGCGGGGAAGGGGAGTAGAGAGATGGGGCGATAGTTGTAGAGGATCTCTGGGTTGGCTTTGTTTTTTATAGGAGAGCAATGATTTCCGCGTGCTTCCAGGGGTCTGGGTAGGTGGCGGAGTCGAAGGAGGAGTTGATTATGTCGTGGAGGATGGGGGCGATGGTTGGGCTGGCTTTGTTGTTTTTCTAGAAACATTTGAGTTTTTGGCTTTGGGATTTTCAATGTGCGTGATTTATTCTTGGCACTTAACCCTTGCAGTTCGGATCGGCAGAGTGCGTGATCATTTCGAGGCATTTGAATCTTGATGGTTGAATCGGCAACAGTGTGCGCGATTCATTCTTGGCAATTAACCCTTGCAGTTCGGATCGGCAGAGTGCGCGATCATTTCGAGGCATTTGAATCTTGATGGTTGAATCGGCAACAGTGTGCGTGATTCATTCTTGGCAATTAACCCTTGCAGTTTGGGTCGGCAGAGTGCTCAATCATTTCGAGGCATTTGAATCTTGATGGTTGAATGGGCAACAGTGTGCGCGATTTATTCTTGGCAATTAACCCTTGCAGTTCGGATCGGCAGAGTGCGCGATCATTTTGAGGCATTTGAATCTTGATGGTTGAATTGGCAACAGTGAGCACGATTCATTCTTGGCAATTAACCCTTGCAGTTCGGATCGGCAGAGTGCGCGATCATTTTGAGGCATTTGAATCTTGATGGTTGAATTACAAACAGTGTGCGCAATTCATTCTTGGCAATTAACCCTTGCAGTTCAGATCGGCAGAGCACGCAATCATTCCAGGTACTTGAGTCTTGATGCGCAGTCTGGCAATAAGGTGCGCAGAAATTTCTGGGCAATTGAATCTTGAAACTTAGATCCAACAGAGTGTGATCTTTCTAGACGAAACAAGTTTAGTCAGTTTGCCTATTCTACAATATCATTCATGAATCCTATAGCAGTTAATTCTTTGGAAACAAATGTACTCATTGACTCTTGTTGTGATGTAATGGCTATTCCAAGGATTAACTCGTGAGAGTTCAATGCTCAGAGCATATGAGTATAAAAGGTCACGTTATTGAACAGTTCTTGATCTCTCATGTTATTATAGCAGAAAGAATTAAAACAAAGTTCATGAAGATTAATGTGAATGACCTTGCAATTGTGTTTTGAACTCTTGCTTCCACAGGTCTCCTTCCCTGCTGGTCCCAACCTAAACCCCATCCCCCGCTTGGCCATTCTTTAACTCCGTGCTATAATAGCTAGTAGAGTTTGGAGCTGCCAAGAGTTGGACATATTGGGAACAGGCGCAAACCCCGAGGATCCAGTCTCGCTGACAGAGCTACCCATGGATGTTGGGGTGGATGCATGCCTGTCTGTCTGTGTGCTTTGGCTGAGTCAGGGAAGAGGATTTGGGATTTGGAAGAGTAAGGTATAGGAGGGACAGTAGACAAAGGGTGACTGGCTGCCATCAGTGTGGAGGCCAGAACCTAAAAGGATCTCTATAGGCCAGCCAGTGCACCATGAATGCCCTCAAGGAACACATTACTTAATTGTATTTGAGTTGCCAGTCCCAGAATGGCATTCACGATGGTCGTCTGATCCACAGGAGTTGACGTAAGGAGGTCAATACCCTCCTCACTGAGGGCAGAAGGGCTAACAGGGTCTGGGGCAGAGGTGCCTGCGGCAAAGGAGATGCCCACCCTCTTAGGTGAGCTGACATGGCTAACTGGGTGGGGAGCTACAGGGAGGGTGGTGGTAGAAAGTGGGTGGTAGACAGAGATTTTGCTGGTGTGGTCCCCGATGGGAACGCCACAGAGTGTCCACTGGAGGAGGATTCCAGCGATGATGAGGTGGATCCTGTCTCCTCCGTGGCACACCCCTCGCACTCTGGGCCACTGGGTCACTCAATGTCGGGGGTATCATGTCTTGAGGTCCTGTGGCCAGGAGCTTCCCCACTCGGCTGTGCCCTGTCTTCTTCACCTGCTGATGATGGAAAACAGGAAGAGAGGTAGGGTCATCACATTCTTTTCATGCACTAACATCACACTGTACACGTCATTCACATTACATCCAGTTGTACTACACCCCCAGGTAGATCCATGTTAGTACCAGCATCGTGTCACAACAAGATGCTATCTACACCCCTATAGTACAACAATGTCACACATCAGCTAAGCCACCTATCGCACACCTACTATACTATCACATCAGTAGAGCCATCACACTAACCATCCCATGACAGCCTGTCTTGGCAACATGATTCTGGGTCCCTATCCACAGCAACATAGTCAACCAACAACCAAGATATTGGGAAATAGTGGTAACATTCATTTCCACATATCACATGCACAAAATCGACACATACCTACATTATAAGCTGATATCATGTACCAGGTAAGGAATCTTATTATATGCCAAACACAAGACAGCATGTTGTATACAAGCCAAAACCATTTCATGTCACAGAGTCCACAACCTTCACAATTGAAAATTACAAGCATGCAACCACTATATTTGGCATTTCCTAATTTAGAGCATGATAGAGCCTAAACACATGCCACCAACACACGTACCAATAGTGATGTAGGAAAGGATGATACATACTTTGTTGTCCTACTCATCTTAGTCATTCTCCACCTGTAAACAAAGTCTTGCATACACCTAGGGGCCTAATTAGCCCATAGCATTTACCCACAGACAACCACAGGTAGCATAATTACTCCTTAAATACGATGCACACCTGTCATCTGCATGAAGGCCACACACACAGTACAACTCCATCAGACCCAGAAACAAATCCAGCAACATCTAAACAAAGCAAAACAAAAGTAAAAAAACATTATGACAAAAAACATTGTGAGGGACCACAATATAAGCCATGAGATAGAGTGTGGCTTTCCACACGCCACATTGATTTCAAGAAAAGACATATGTTTAATCCAAAATATATAGGTCCTTACACAGTTCTTCAACAGATCAATCCAGTAACCTGCAAACTACAGTTACCAAAATCACTACGTATTCATCCAGTGTTTCATACTTCTCTCCTGAAAGGAGCTTTCCAGAAAACTCGCTCTCGACCAACTCCAGTACTGGTACAAGGAGAATTGGAATATGAAGTAAAACAGGTTCTGGATTCAAAATTTAGAGGTCGTATTCTCTGGTATCTAATATCTTGGAAAGGGTACGGTCCAGAGAACGACTCATGGGTCTCAGCATCTGACATTCATGCTCCACGACTAGTGTGGCGTTTTCACCGCCTAAACCCAGACAAGCCAGGCCCTAGAGCGCGTTCGGGAGCGGGGAGTACTGTCAACACCAGCACAGTGCGCGCTTTACGGGCAACATAATGCAAAATGCAAACCTTATGCAATGTAATAATTCATGCATTATGTGTTGATATTGCATATTAACTTTTTGAATTGCAGGTATTAATCTTGAAATGTCATTAATGCTGTTTGTAAAGTATTGTTCATTTTCAAGCCTTTCCTGCAGCCTGGTTGGGTGTGGCATGTGGGCGGAGCTTGGATCTATTTAGGGAACCCAGCCCAGCTCCACGTGCTCACTATTCAGAGGTCCCGGTGCAGAGCAGCAGCATTTTCCTGGGCTCCTGTTTCCGGAGGCCTGGTTGGACATTTCCTGGCCCTGTCTTCATTATCTTGCTGATCTTCAAGCAGGGTGGTAAGACAGAGGTCGGGGTAGGCGTTTCTAGAAACATTTGAGTTTTGGGCTTTGCGATTTACAGTGTGCCCGATTTATTCTTGTCACTTAACCCTTGCAGTTCGGATTGGCAGAGTGCGCGATCATTTTGAGGCATTTGAATCTTGATGGTTGAGTCGGCAACAGTGTGCGATTCATTCTTGGCAATTAACCCTTGCAGTTCGGATCGGCAGAGTGTGCGATCCTTTCGAGGCATTCGAATCTTGATGGTTGAATTGGCAACAGTGTGCGTGATTCATTGTTGGCAATTAACCCTTGTAGTTTGGATCGGCAGAGTGCTCGATCATTTCAAGGCATTTAAATCTTGATGGTTGAATCAGCAACAGTGTGCGTGATTCATTCTTGGCAATGAACCCTTGCAGTTCGGATCGGCAGAGTGCGTGATAATTTCGAGGCATTTGAATCTTGATGGTTGAATCAGCAACAGTGTGCGGAATTCATTCTTGGCAATTAACCCTTGCAGTTCAGATCGGCAGAGCGCGCGATCATTCCAGGTACTTGAGTCTTGATGCGCAGTCTGGCAATAAGGTGCGCAATAATTTCTGGGCAATTGAATCTTGAAACTTAGATCAAACAGAGTGTGATCTTTCTGGACGAAACAAGTTTAGTCCGTTTGCCTATTCTACAATATCATTCATGAATCCTATAGCAGTTAATTCTTTGGGAACGAATGTACTCATTGACTCTTGTTGTGATGTAATTGCTATTCTAAGGATTAACTTAAGAGAGTTCAATGTTCAGAGCATATGAGTATAAAAATGTCACGTTATTGAACAGTTCTTGATCTCTCATGTTATTAGAACAGAAAGAATTAAAACAAAGTTCATGAAGATTAATGTGAATGACCTTGCAATTGTGTTTTTAACTCTTGCTTCCACAGGTCTCCTTCTCTGCTGTTCCCAACCTAAACCCCATCCCCGCTTGGCCATTCTTTAACTCTGTGCTATAATAGCTAGTAGAGTTTGGAGCTGCCAAGAGGTGGACATATTGGGAACAGGCGCAAATCCCGAGGATCCGGTCTCGCTGACAGAGCAACCTATGGATGTTGGGGTGGATGCATGCCTGTCTGTCTGTGTGCTTTGGCTGAGTCAGGGAAGAGGATTTGGGATTTGGAAGAGTATGGTGGAGGGGGGACAGTAGACAACGGGTGACTGGCTACCATCAGTGTGGAGGCCAGAACCTAAAAGAATCTCTATAGGCCAGCCAGTGCACCATGAATGCCCTCAAGGAACACATTACTTCATAGGATTTGAGCTGCCAGTCCCAGAACTGCATTCACGATGGTCGACTGATCCACAGAAGTCGACGTAAGGCAGTCAACACCCTCACTGAGGGCAGCAGGGCTAACAGGGGCTGGGGCAGAGGTGCCTGCGGCAAAGGAGATGCCCACCCTCTTAGGTGAGCTGACATGGCCAACTGGGTGGGGAGCTACAGGGAGGGCAGTGGTAGAAAGGGGGTGGTGGACAGAGATGGTGCTGGTGTGGTCCCAGATGGTAACGCCACAGAGTGTCCACTGGAGGAGGATTCCAACGATGATGAGGTGGATCCTGTCTCCTCCGTGGCACTCCCCTCGCCCTCCGGGCCACTGGGTGCCTCGATGTCGGTGGTATCATGTCTTGAGGTCCTGTGGCCAGCAGCTTCCCCACTCGGCTGTGCCCCTTCTTCTTCACCTGCTGATGCTGGAAAACAGGAAGAGAGGTAGGGTCATCACATTCTTTTCATGCACTAACATCACACTGTACACGTCATTCACATTACATCCAGTTGTACTACACCCCCAGGTAGAACCAAGTTAGTGCCAGCATTGTGTCACAACAAGATGCTATCTACACCCCTGTAGTGCAACAATGTCACTCATCAGCTAAGCCACCTATCGCACACCTACTATACTATCACATCAGTAGAGCCAACAGACTAACGAACCCATGACAGCCTGACTTGGCAACATGATTCTGGGTCCCTATCCACAGCAACATAGTCAACCAACAACCAAGATAATGGGAAATAGTGGTAACATTCATTTCCACATATCACATGCACAAAATCAACACATACCTACATTATGAGCTGATATCATGTACCAGGAAAGGAATCTTATTATATGCCAAACACAAGACAGCATGTTGCATACAAGCCAAAACCATTTCATGTCACAGAGTCCACAACCTTCACAATTGAAAATTACAAGCATGCAACCACTATATTTGGCATTTCCTAATTTAGAGTATGATAGAGCCTAAACACATGTCACCATCACATGTACCAATAGTGATGTAGGAAAGGATGATACATACTTTGTTGTCCTACTCATCTTAGTCATTCTCCACCTGTAAACAAAGTATTGCATACTCCTAGGGGCCTAATTAGCCCATAGCATTTGCCCACAGACAAGCACAGGTAGCATAATTACTCCTTAAATACAATACACACCTGTCATGTGCATGAAGGCCACACACACAGTACAACTCCATCAGACCCAGAAACAAATCCAGCAACATCTAAACAAAGCAAAACAAAAGTAAAAAAACATTATGACAAAAAACATTGTGAGGGACCACAATATAAGCCATGAGATAGAGTGTGGCTTTCCACACGCCACATTGATTTCAAGAAAAGACATATGTTTAATCCAAAATATATAGGTCCTTATACAGTTCTTCAACAGATCAATCCAGTAACCTACAAACTACAGTTACCAAAATCACTACGTATTCATCCAGGGTTTCATACTTCTCTCCTGAAAGGAGCTTTCCAGAAAACTCGCTCTCGACCAACTCCAGTACTGGTACAAGGAGAATTGGAATATGAAGTAAAACAGGTTCTGGATTCAAAATTTAGAGGTCGTATTCTCTGGTATCTAATATCTTGGAAAGGGTACGGTCCAGAGAACGACTCATGGGTCTCAGCATCTGACATTCATGCTCCACGACTAGTGTGGCGTTTTCACGGCCTAAACCCAGACAAGCCAGGCCCTAGAGCGCGTTCGGGAGCGGGGAGTACTGTCAACACCAGGACAGTGCGCGCTTTACGGGCAACATAATGCAAAATGCAAACCTTATGCAATGTAATAATTCATGCATTATGTGTTGATATTGCATATTAACTTTTTGCATTGCAGGTATTTATCTTGAAATGTCATTAATGCTGTTTGTAAAGTATTGTTCAATTACAAGCCTTTCCTGCAGTCTGGCTGGGTGTGGCATGTGGGCGGAGCTTGGATCTATTTAGGGAACCCAGCCCAGCTCCACGTGCTCACTATTCAGAGGTCCCGGTGCAGAGCAGCAGCATTTTCCTGGGCTCCTGTTTCCGGAGGCCTGGTTGGACATTTCCTGGCCCTGTCTTCATTATCTTGCTGATCTTCAAGCAGGGTGGTAAGACAGAGGTCGGGGTAGGCGTTTCTAGAAACATTTGAGTTTTTGGCTTTGTGATTTACAGTGTGCCCGATTTATTCTTGTCACTTAACCCTTGCAGTTCGGATTGGCAGAGTGCGCAATCATTTTGAGGCATTTGAATCTTGATGGTTGAGTCGGCAACAGTGTGCGATTCATTCTTGGCAATTAAACCTTGCAGTTCGGATCGGCAGAGTGCGCGATCATTTCGAGGCATTCGAATCTTGATGGTTGAATCGGCAACAGTGTGCGTGATTCATTGTTGGCAATTAACCCTTGTAGTTTGGATCGGCAGAGTGCTCGATCATTTCAAGGCATTTAAATCTTGATGGTTGAATCAGCAACAGTGTGTGTGATTCATTCTTGGCAATTAACCCTTGCAGTTCGGATCGGCAGAGTGCGTGATAATTTCGAGGCATTTGAATCTTGATGGTTGAATCAGCAACAGTGTGCGGAATTCATTCTTGGCAATTAACCCTTGCAGTTCAGATCGGCAGTGCGCGATCATTCCAGGTACTTGAGTCTTGATGCACAGTCTGGCAATAAGGTGTGCAATAATTTCTGGGCAATTGAATCTTAAAACTTAGATCAAACAGAGTGTGATCTTTCTGGACGAAACAAGTTTAGTCCGTTTGCCTATTCTACAATATAATTCATGAATCCTATAGCAGTTAATTATTTGGGAACGAATGTACTCATTGACTCTTGTTGTGATGTAATTGCTATTCTAAGGATTAACTTGAGAGAGTTCAATGTTCAGAGCATATGAGTATAAAAATGTCACGTTATTGAACAGTTCTTGATCTCTCATGTTATTAGAACAGAAAGAATTAAAACAAAGTTCATGAAGATTAATGTGAATGACCTTGCAATTGTGTTTTTAACTCTTGCTTCCACAGGTCTCCTTCTCTGCTGTTCGCAACCTAAACCCCATCCCCGCTTGGCCATTCTTTAACTCTGTGCTATAATATCTAGTAGAGTTTGGAGCTGCCAAGAGGTGGACATATTGGGAACAGGCGCAAATCCCGAGGATCCGGTCTCGCTGACAGAGCTACCTATGCATGTTGGGGTGGATGCATGCCTGTCTGTCTGCGTGCTTTGGCTGAGTCAGGGAAGAGGATTTGGGATTTGGAAGAGTAAGGTGGAGGGGGGACAGTAGACAACGGGTGACTGGCTGCCATCAGTGTGGAGGCCAGAACCTAAAAGAATCTCTATAGTCCAGCAAGTGCACCATGAATGCCCTCAAGGAACACATTACTTCATAGGATTTTAGCTGCCAGTCCCAGAACTGCATTCACAATGGTCGACTGATCCACAGAAGTCGACGTAAGGCAGTCAACACCCTCACTGAGGGCAGCAGGGCTAACAGGGGCTGGGGCAGAGGTGCCTGCGGCAAAGGAGATGCTCACCCTCTTAGGTGAGCTGACATGGCCAACTGGGTGGGGAGCTACAGGGAGGGCAGTGGTAGAAAGGGGGTGGTAGACAGAGATGGTGCTGGTGTGGTCCCAGATGGGAACGCCACAGAGTGTCCACTGGAGGAGGATTCCAACGATGATGAGGTGGATCCTGTCTCCTCCGTGGCACTCCCCTCGCCCACCGGCCCACTGGGTGCCTCGATGTCGGTGGTATCATGTCTTGAGGTCCTGTGGCCAGCAGCTTCCCCACTCGGCTGTGCCCCTTCTTCTTCACCTGCTGATGCTGGAAAACAGGAAGAGAGGTAGGGTCATCACATTCTTTTCATGCACTAACATCACACTGTACACGTCATTCACATTACATCCAGTTGTACTACATCCCCAGGTAGAACCAAGTTAGTGCCAGCATCGTGTCACAACAAGATGCTATCTACACCCCTGTAGTGCAACAATGTCACACATCAGCTAAGCCACCAATCGCACACCTACTATACTATCACATCAGTAGAACCAACAGACTAACCAACCCATGACAGCCTGACTTGGCAACATGATTCTGGGTCCCTATCCACAGCAACATAGTCAACCAACAACCAAGATAATGGGAAATAGTGGTAACATTCATTTCCACATATCACATGCACAAAATCAACACATACCTACATTATGAGCTGATATCATGTACCAGGAAAGGAACCTTATTATATGCCAAACACAAGACAGCATGTTGCTTACAAGCCAAAACTATTTCATGTCACAGAGTCCACAACCTTCACAATTGAAAATTACAAGCATGCAACCACTATATTTGGCATTTCCTAATTTAGAGTATGATAGAGCCTAAACACATGTCACCATCACATGTACCAATAGTGATGTAGGAAAGGATGATGCGTACTTTGTTGTCCTACTCATCTTAGTCATTCTCCACCTGTAAACAAAGTATTGCATACTCCTAGGGGCCTAATTAGCCCATAGCATTTGCCCACAGACAAGCTCAGGTAGCATAATTACTTCTTAAATACAATGCACACCTGTCATGTGCATGAAGGCCACACACAGTACACCATATCATGATGAGTGGTATAAACAGTAGCCCAATATTTGAGTGGCAACATCACTATCCATACTTAAAACATAAGTAGTCTTACATCTGTATCAGAATTTGTCAATGACATTAAACCACATCTGAGAATACCATGATAGAGACATAGGGCCTGATTCTAACTTTGGAGGACGGTGTTAAACCATCCCAAAAGTGGCGGATATACCACCTACCGTATTACGAGTCCATTATATCCTATGGAACTCGTAATACGGTAGGTGGTATATCCGCCACTTTTGGGACGGTTTAACACCGTCCTCCAAAGTTAGAATCAGGCCCATAGTTCCTGATTACAACCGTGGCGGTCGGTGTTAAAGCGGCGGTATTATCGCCAACAGGCTGGCGGTAGAAAAAATGGGATCACGACCACGGTAGAAGCCACCAACACAGACAGCCACTTTAACACTCCGACCGCCACGGCGGTAGCAACAAACACCGCAGTGGTAACCACCAACAGACAGCCATAGGACAACGTACCGCCCACCCCATAACAACCTGCCAATCCGCTAGCTTTTCCGGGGTGGTACCAACTCCATCAAAAACATGGCGGAAACAGGAATTGGAAGGGAAACCACTCACCTCTCGACACTCAACGAAGAACCAAGACGCCATGGAGCCCGAACTGCAAGTCCTGCCGATGCTGGTCTACCTCCTCATACACGAGGAATATCAAAGGCGGCAGCGACGACCACTTTGAGTACTGCACCTAGCCCACAGGGGACGGGGGGAGGAAAAAGAGAGTGACACACATGCAACACACAACACCCCCACCCTCACCCACACCATACACACAAACACATGCAACAACAGTACATTTACACTCTGTTACCCCCTGGAAGAACGCAAGGACAAAAGGAATTTAGTGAAATAATTGATATTTTTGAAATATACAGATATATGTAATGAATAGAAAAATAGTATATACAAATATTTACAATATGTACAGAAGGCTGTACACTGTCCTCTGCAAATGTCCGTGGCCCACTGGGCCAAAACTCATGGGCCAAGCCCACACTTGACTCCTGCCTCAATACAGAGAGAACACTGCAGAGGCATCAGGTCGAAAACACACAGGCACCTGAGGGGGACGGGGGCGGCACCTCAGCCGGAAGATGGAAGAACGCCACTTCTCCTCGAGAGGGCTCAATGTCCACTGCTAGGTCCTGGGGAGTGCAAAGCCACAGTCTCTCAAGTGGGTTGTTTGCCCACTGCATGCTCCTGGGGAGTGCAAGGCCACAGTCTCTCATGTGGGTGGTTTGCCCACTGCTTGCTCCTGGGGAGTGCAAGGCCACAGTCTCTCAAGTGGGTGGCATCTTGGCATCTCCACCGGTTCTGGAGGGGGCTTTGTGCCCAGTTGGCTTCATCCTGCCAAGGATTGGGTGGGTGGATGCAGTTCTGCACTGGTTCTGGAGGGGGCTTTGTGCCCAGTGATGCAGCACTTGGGGGGGGGGGGCAGTTCATATTCCCTCACCTGGATGTCTGAGGCACGGGATTTGCAGGGAACAGGTAGCATGATACTCCATGGAGGCAGGGCCACACTCCATCCTGCGGCGACTAAGGCTGCAAACTGGTGGTGGTGCCTGTGCTGGTGGGGGTGCTTCCTGTGGTGTTTGGAGGCTCCAGCCTTGTATGGATGCACACTGGGGCTGCTGCTGCTGGTAGTGGTCCTACTGTCAGCGGTGCAGATGGTGGTGCTCGCAGTGGGGCTTGTTGCGGGGATGCTGGCGGTGCTGTCCGTGGTGCAGGTGCTGGTGCTGCCAGTGGGGGAGGGAGGCACCAGCCAGTCTCCTGCAGCCTCGGACGGCTGCCCACTGGGGATGCTGCTGCTGACAGTAGTGGTGGCAGCGGTGGGGCGGGTGGCGGTACAGGTGGGGTGCTTGCGGCGGTGCTTGTGGCGGTACTGGCCACGGTACAGGTGGCAGGGCTGTCGGTTCTGATGGTGGGCACCAGGCCCTCACCTGGAGCCTCCGAGGCCTGAAGTGCCTTGCCTTTGCTTTTCTGCCCCTTCCTCACCTTGGCAAATGCTGCTGGACCTTGGCTCTGGTAGCTGGCGTTTTGGAGGAGCCCTTGCTGGGTGGGTCGTGATCCTTGGTCTTGATGCATGCTGGCCCCTTCTTCACCTTGGCAGATGGCGGAATTGTTTGCTCCCGTGCAGCGGTCGGTGGCACACTCCCTGATATGACGAGTGCCCTCTTTGATTCTCTGTAAGTTGCTGGTACCACAGCGGATGGCGACTTGGTGGCTGAGGTGCTAGTCTGGGATCTGGACACCCTGGCCCGAGGTGAAGGACAGGGGGAGGGGTAGGGAACAGGTTAATGTCTGCCATGAAAAGTTTTTTTAGACACACTGGGACGGGTAGATGGAGAGGGTTGGGAGTGGAGGAAGAGGGAGTGGTTGTAGGAGGTGTCTATCTGCTGAGTTTGGGTGAAGGTGCATGGGCTGGATGCTGTTGTGATGTGGATGGCTGTTGGGTGGGTGGGTGCTTGCGTTTTTGTACTTTGGGAGGGGGGGTCACAGACACACTGGGAGAGGACACAGGGGACGTGTGCATGGTTGTCGGGGTGGTGACTGCCAGTGAGGGGTGTGTTGTGATGGGCGTGCTGGTGACGGAGGTAGTGGATGAAGATGTAGTGCATGCAGGTGTGAGTGGAGACGATACTGGGAGGAAGGTGGACGACGAGGTGGAGGGGGACACAGTGGAGACAGTGGATGTTGGTGTGTTTGCATGGGTATGGTGCTTGTGTTAGTGCCTGTGAGATGAAGTGTGGTGCTTGTGTTTGCCTGAGCCACTTTTGTGAGGTGATTTGGATGAATGCTGGTCTGCAGGTGTGCATGGGATAGGCTGGGGTTGAGGGGATTGGGTCTGGGTAGAGGAAGTTGGAGGGGGAGGCTAGACACAGGGGCAATGGCTGCCATCAGAGCTGAGGCCAGAGCCTGAAATGCTCTCTGTTGGGCCGCCACACCAGAGTGAATGCCCTCCAGATATGCATTTGTTTGTGGCAATGCCTCTCGACACCCTGGATGGCAGTCAGTATGGTTGACTGCCCAACAGAGAGGGATCTCAGGAGGTCAATAGCTTCCTCACTGAGGGAAGCAGGGCTTACTGGGGCAGGGCCTGGGGTGCCTGGAGCGAAGGAGATGCCCACCCTCCTGGGTGAACGGGGACAGGGAACACCCTGAGGGGCTGCTGGGAGGGCGGTGCTGGTAGGGAGGGTGGCAGCTGTACCTGTTGTTGGGTTGGGCACAGAGGTGTCCGCCACCGCCAGGGAGCTTCCATCGGAGGAGGAGTCGCTGTCTGTGGTCTCCCCTCCTGTCCCCATCGTGGTGCTCCCCTTGCCCTTCATCCCACTGGTGTCCTCCCCCTCGGTGGATTCAGCCTCATGGGCCATGTAGGATGCAGCTCCCTCCATCGCCGGTACCTCTGCTCCTCCACCAGATGATGCTAATGCACACAAGGACAGGGTGACAAAACAAAAAAGGGGGGGAGAGACAGGATACACTTGGTCAATGCCAGCAACACTACCACAGTTGGCAGACACAACACACAGGGAGCAGCCCTATTCACTAGGCCATGCCCAACCATTTCCTAAGACAGTCACCAGCCCATGGGGTACAATGCCTAACACCAGCATCTGCACACCAGAAACCCACAGGATCCTGCCCAGTAGTAGATGGGCACTTACACTATTGGGGAAGGAGTGCGCCAGAGCCTGCCCAACAAGGGACCTTCCCTGCCATGATCGCCCTGGCCTAGGGGCACCCAAAGCCCCACCCCCTACCCAGGTACCTCCTCACACGCACAAAGTCAGCTTTCGGAATCTGCACTCACCCCCTTGTGTCTGCTGTGATGCCCTCAAGCGCCCATCCATCTGCGGATAGGCCACCGCCAGGATGCGGAACATCAGGGTGTCATAGTGAGACGGGCACCCCTTCCTTGTTGGGAGGCCAGCCCCAGCTGGGCCTCCGCCATCTTCTTTGACCAGCGGCACAGGTCCTCCCATCTCTTGCGGCAGTGGGTGCTCTGCCTGTGAAAGACCCCCAGGGTCCGCACCTCCTTGGTGATGGTACGCTAAATACCCTTTTTCTAGTGGGCACTGACCTGCATGGAAAAGACAGCAGAAAAGGGAATTATTCACCCGTCCAGACCGTCAGACTCATTGGCCATCAGTTCCCACCCATCCCCTGATGCACATAAAATGACCACCTTACATGCTGCACTCTGGCCAGGATGCCTCAGCCCCCCCAACATATGGCTTACATCCACAGCACTCCATACCTTCATGACCCACACATCATGTCCACAGTGTACTCACCTGTTTGTCTGGAGGACCGTAGAGTAATGTGTACTGGGGTAGGACCCCATCCACCAGTTTCTCCAACTCCTCCAGTGAAGGCAGGGGCCCTTTCCCCAGACACATGAGCCATTGTCGCTTCCAGACACAGGTCATAGCAGCACTTGCAGTGTAGGTCCTCTCCTGTTGAAGGTCAGGTAGCAAGTGAGTGAATAGAGAGAAAATGGCGGTCACGTCGGCGGCGGTGCGTACCGTCACTGAAAACGTACATTGCCATTGACCCCTGGAACCCATAGCGCCCAATGATAACCAATGCGAAGTTGCGCGGCGGTCGTCGACGACTACCGCAACGGCGCACAACGCCAGCGCAATTACCTCATTTCCACTTGTCCTTCATCACAGGTCAGGCAGCTGTCATTTCAGGGGGGCACAGGGCATGGCACCTAATTGTGTCGCAGCAGACATTGGCATGGCAACTGATTCTAGGATTTACATTTTGTTTCAGTAAAGTTTAAAAACAGCATTAGTGTAATAGATGTGAGAATGTGACCCTCTGCTGACTGTTCTCTTCTGTAGACTCCAACCGCTGAGGCTGCATATGAGATGGCGGCATCCTCCGGTGTACAGACCCCTGGTGGACCTTGCAACAATGGAGGACAGACACATTATCATTACCTACAGACTTGATTGTGCCACAATCCAGGAACTGTGTGCCCAATTGGAGCCAGACCTGATGTCAGCTATCCGGCAGCCCTCTGGTATCCCCACTCTAGATCAAGTACTGTCATTGCTCCATTTCTTGGCAAGTGGTTCCTTCCAAACAATTGTGCCCATGGCATCAGAATGTCTCAGCCTATGTTCTCTAACGTGTTGACCAGACTGTTGTCAGCCCTGCTGAAACACACGCGCAGCTACATCGTGTTCCCCCAGGTGGAGGATTTGGCCACAGTGAAAGCTGACTTTTATGCCCTGGGACATATCCCCAACATCATAGGTGCCACTGATGGTACACATGTGGCATTTGTCCTCCCCTGGACAAATAAGTAAGTTTTCAGGAATAGAAAAAGCTATCACTCTGATTGTGCAGATGGTGTGTTTGACGAACCAGTACATCTCCCATGTGAATGCCAAATACCCTGGCTCTGTCCATGACGCCTTTATCTTGAGGAATAGCAGCATTCCATATGTGATGGGCCAACTCCAGAGTCACCGGGTGTGGCTAATAGGTGAGCCCAAGGTCCCCACACAGTATGAGTAGGTGTCTGGGTATGGGGTTGTCCCTAAGGGTTGGTGTGTGTCTAAAAGGTATCCCTCGATATTTGCAGGTGACTCTGGTTAGCCCAACCTCTCATGGCTATCCACCCCAGTGAGGAATGCAAGGACAAGGGCAGAGGAACATTACAATGAGGCACATGGGCGTACAAGGAGGATTATCAAACGGACATTGGGCCTCTTGAAGGCCAGATTCCAATGCCTCCATCTGACTGGTGGATCCCTGTACTACTCACCCAAAAAGGTGTGCCAGATCATCATTGCCTGTTGCATGTTGCACAACATGGCCTTGAGACGCCAGGTGCCTTTACTGCAGGAGGATGAGCCTGGAGTGGAGCTTGTGGACAGTGAGGAAGAGGAGGCAGAGGAAGAAGATGTTGACAACAGGAGCAACATTATTCTGAAATACTTCCAGTGACACACAGGTAAGACATTGTACGTTCATATGACATTACATTTAACTGTTGGACATTGTACAAGACAGCCTCTTACCCTATGTTTTTGGCCAATGAATTTACCCTTTGCCATGTCTATTTTGAGATAGCTGGGCCCCACTCTGGTTCCTGCTATGTGTACTGCTGCCCACTACAGGTCATACCAATGTATATATAACTGGGCATATGGATTATATGGATTGAAATGTTTTCAGCTTGTTAACCTAATACATGTTGCAATCAATTGACAGACTCCATACTTGTTTTTGATCCAAGGGTGTTTATTTCAGTGCTCATAAGTAGAGCGGGATGTGCAATGGGCAGGGGTGATGGTGGAGGAATGTCCAGTTAGAGTCCTGTCTCTGGGTATCACAGGTGCATTGTCCAATGGGGCATAGGAAGTGGAGTAATGGCAGTTCAAAGTGGACAGGGTGACAGATTGGGACAGAAGGTTGACAATCAGGAGAGTCTTATTTCCTGGTGGGGGTCTTGGCAATAGTCTCTGGCTTCTGCCTGGATCGAATTAACTGTTTGCGGGGTGGTTCTCCTTCTGTAGGGGGGTGGGGTGCTGGTGGCCTGTTGGTCCTGTGGCGGTGCCTCCTGTCCACTTGCGCTGGCGGAGGTGGAGGGATGTTCATCTGTGTGGCTAGTGTCAGGGGCCCGTTGTTGTGCCACTGCCTCCTGCATGGTGTTGGCCATGTCACCCAGCACCCCTAAAGTGGTGACCCGGATGGTATAGATGTTTGTTAGGTCATCCCTGATCCCCAGGTACTGTCCCTCCTTCAGCCGCTGGGTCTCCTGCAGTATCTGGCCCATGGTCTCCTGTGAATGGTGGTATGCTCCCAGGATGTTGGAGAGAGCCTCGTGTAGAGTGGGTTCCCTGGGCATGTCCTCCCCCTGTCACACAGTAGTCCTCCCAGCTTCCCTGTTGTCCTGTGCCTCTGACCCTGAACCGTGTGCCCACTGACCCCAGGTCCCTGATCGTCCTGGGTTTGTGGGGTTGCCTGGGGTCCCTGTGATGGTGGACACACTGCTGATTGACGTGTCCCGAGGATAGTGGCATGGGCCCTCTGGGTGGGTGCTGTGCTGGTGTTTCCTGAGGGGGAGGCTCTGTGGTGGTTTGAGACTGTGGCAGGGGAACCGACTGTCCAGAGGTCCCTGATGGGCCAGGTCGGTCATCCTGATCCAGGCGTGCAGAGCTGCTGTTATCACTGTGGGCCTCTTCAGGGGGTGGACTGGTTGTAGCTGGCACCTCCTCTCCGGTGATATTGAGTAGGGGTCCTGAGGGGATGCAAATGCAGTGTTAATATATCTGCGTGTGCCATCTTGTGCATGGGTGTGTTTCCCTGTATGGTTGTGATTTCCCTGTCAGCTTGGCCTTGTGTTCGTGGTGGTTTTGTGGGCTGGGTGAATCTGATAGGCATGCTATAGTAATGGGTGTCCATGCAGGTCTGTGATGGGTGTCCATGGTTTGGTGTTGCATGCAGGGTTTGGTATTGGGATTGCTGGGTTGTGATGGTGGGGTACATGTGAGGTGGTGGGGTGATGGGGGTGAGGGTAGGGGTAGGAGTTTGTGATGGCATGCAGGTTGTGTGGGGGATATAGTGGTAAAGATTTGACTTACCAGAATTCAGCCCTCCTGCTACTCCTGCGAGGCTCTCAGGGTGCCTGATCACCAAGACTTGCTCCTCCCATGTTGTTCGCTGTGAGGGAGGAGGTGGGGGTCCACCGCCAGTCCTCTGTATGGCTACCTGGTGTTTTGCAAGCACGAAACGCACCTTCCCCCGTAGGTCGTTCCACCTCTACCTGATGTCATCCCTTGTTCTGGGGTGCTGTCCCACGGCGTTGACCCTGTCCACGACTCTCCGCCATAGCTCAAGCTTCCTTGCAATGGACGTCTGCTGCACCTGTGATCCGAATAGCTGTGGCTCTACCCGGATGATTTCCTCCACCATGACCCTTAGCTCCTCCTCTGAAAACCTGGGGTAGCTTTGGGGTGCCATGGATGTGGTGTGAGTGGTAGGTGTGAGGATGTGTGGGGTGATGTGTGGGGGTGGTGTGGTGTGTGGTGTGTGGTGTGAGGTGCGTCGATGGTGTATGGGTGATGGTGTTCTGTGCCTGGATTGAGTGGGTGCTCCTGCCTTGTGTCTCTCTCTGCTTCCTAAATATTTTTTTCACTGTAAGGGGTTGTGTGTAATGTGGGTGTGTGTTTTATAGTGGTTTGTGTGTGTGGGTGTGGTGTGTGTATGTGTGTCACGTGTGTGTGTAGTTTGAATTGCCCAATGTGGTGTAGTTTTGTAAATTTGTGTGTATTTTGAGCACAGCAATGTGTACTGCCAATGAGTTACCGCGGTTGAAAGACCACTGCGGTAATTCGTGGGTCGTGATACTGTGGGCGTGTTCCTGATGGCGTAACAGTGTGGGTTTTGGTACCGCCAATTTATCACTGACCTTTGGTGTGGCGGACTTGTGTGGGTGTCTGTATAGTGGCGGTATTCTCAGTGTGGGTCATAATACCTGTAGCGGAATACTGCCGTGGGCACGGTATGTTGGTGGCCATCAGCACGGCGGTAGGTAGCATATACCGCCAGGGTTGTAACGAAGGCCATAATCTTGAGGCTAGCTAGATGACTGACTACACATACAATTCCACCCACATGTGAATGTGAACTACAACACCCGCACCACAGCGTAGTCAGTGCAGACAATAGGTTTCCATACTAAAAGCAATCAAAACATATCCAATCTAGCAAAAGAAAGTATGTCTATCTTACATTACAATGTTTATTGATGACCGAACCTTACAATGTACATATGATGTTGACAAAAACCTATGAATAATGAAATGTTCATAAGATGTCTTGGCCTAATTAGCATGCCCACAACACAATAAATAAGGAAATAGCTGTGTAGCCACTAAACATTCAAATAACATGTCCATGGTACTAACATTCAGAGCTCTGATAACACTGTATGTGTTGCAATAGTAGTCTAACAATACCTCCATGGTTTCCAACATGTGGGATGTCCACTCAGATGAGACATAACAGGGACCAATGTACCTCACTTACCAAATGGTTTCACCTCCGAACAGCTCTGAGTACATTCAGCAAGTATGACATGTGAAATGTCAGATGGACAACAAAGTCTCACAAGACTGCATAAATCCCCCTACCTTCTTTTTTAAGTAAAAAGGCTACATGCACCTCAGTGGCTAACCAGGTTTCTATGATTTAAATTGTGTTTAGAAACTGTCTGCATCACCTGTTTTTGCCTTGAAAAGACACATTTCTGAGTGCATGACAAGCAGTTTTTCAATGTTTTTTTACAATCTCTCCCTTGCCTGGAAAGTAGGCTCTGCTAGCTTGGAAGTGTGGATTCAGCCTGTCTGTATCCAAGGAGATTCTGAATAGAGCAGCAGCTCTCCCCTCTCTTCCCACAGAGGCTGGGGCTTGCTGATTGGCTCTCTGAGTCCCAGGCAACCTAAGCCCTCCTCTCACACCTGCCCTGGCCTTTAAGTTTGTGGAGGGAACCCTAAAACAGCCACCTTCATTTTGTGACCTCAGCTTTTTCCCTGCACCCTAATACAGCCCTGTGATCTGGGTTTCCTAGGAGACCTAGGTAAGGTGCCCCAGACCTTTCTGGGAAATCCTATTATTTGTTTAAAAGTGTTTTTTACTGCTACCCGTGCCTGTTTACTATAGACTCTCTGTGTGTCAGGCAGCTTGGCCTTTTTAAAGTGCTGTTTTTTAGCCGTGACTGTTTGAAATTTCCCTCCTAGTTTGTGGCAAAAGACTGCATAAAGTCCCCCCTTCTTTTTTTAAGACAAAAGGCTACATACACCTCAATGGCTAACCAGAGTGTGTTTAGGAGACTGCCTAATCTGTTTCTGTGATTTAAATTATGTTTAGAAACTGTCTGCATCACCTGTTTTTGCAGTGAAAAAGCCACATTTCTGAGTGCGCGACAAGCAGTATTTCAGTGTTTTTTTTACAATCTCTCCCTTACCTGGAAAGTAGACTTTGCTAGCTTGGAAGTGTGTATTCAGCCTGTCTGTATTCAGGGAAATTCTGAATAGAACAGCAACTCCCTCCTCCCTTCTCACAGGGGCCGGGGCTTCAGTTAACTTGGCCCTTATATAAGTATCTATTGGTTGTTGCATATGGTGTTGTGATAGGTTGTTGGGGTTGGTCTTTATATTGGCTTAAGGATTAGGGTTGGGTTTGTGATTGGTAGTACGGTTGAGATTCCTATTTATTCCTGTTTTTAGGGTTGGTGTAGGGATTGGTACTAGGGTAGATATTCCTATTGGTTCCTGTTTTTAAGGTTGTGGTTGTGATTGGTACTAGGGTTGAGATTCCTATTGGTTCCTGTTTTTAGGGCTGGGGTTGTGATTGGTACTAGGGTTGAGATTCCTATTAGTTCCTATTTTTAGAGTTGGGGTTGTGATTGGTTCTAGGATTGAGATTCCTATTGGTTCCTGGTTTTAAGGTTGGTTTTGTGATTGGTACTAGGATTGAGTTTCCTATTAGTTCCGTTTTTGGGTTGGGGTTGTATTTGGTACTAGGTTTTAGATTCTTATTGGTTTCTAGTTTTAGAGTTGGGGTTGTAACGGTTGTCAGGATTAGGTGTATAATTGGTGAATAGGGATGGATCTCCCATTGGTTCTGGGATTTAGAGTTACAAATCTGATTGGTTAGGGTTAGGGCTAGGTTCCTATTGGCCAGTAGGGTTATTTAAGCCTAGGGCTCAGGGCGTCTCTGCCTGGGCATCAAGGACAAGGGCATTTGCCTGTTTGGGCCTATTTGCGACTGCCCACATTTCCATTTACCAGAAAGGACCATACCCCCTACACATCCATCAACATGCAAACACATTATCAGCAAAGACATCCAACTCTTGTATCACAAACTGACCTCATACAGATTGCAATGTATCATCAACCAACACAAAACCCCATATACCACACCTGTACACATATCCACCACAACTACAACAGTAAAACAAATTCATTCTCACAGCAAACACTACTCTGTCCATTCCCACTAACACAACCTGTCATCACCCACATTATAGGTTACTTTCAGACCTTCAGATACACACTTCCTGTTCAAACAAACCAACAGCACCATCCTCTATTTGCTCCTGCCAGACACCCTTTTATCATGACAGTACCTAAACCCAGCCTTCCAACACACCATCTACAAACACCCTTCCCCTCTCTTCACCAATTACACACAACCAAACAATCCTCACACTCCATTCCACCACACATATTACCTCTTCCATTCATCACAACTAACACAAACGCCCCTGACACATCCATCCCCTCTTACACACCTCATACACTTCTCTCCAAGCACATCAACACCCCCTGTAATACTCTAATACCACTAACCAGCACTAAATCACATACAAATCCTTCACAGAAAACCACTACATCAAGGTCCCCTCTCACTATTCCACAAAAACAAAACAGGCTACATACATCAGCTGTCAAAATAACACAAACTTTCATTTTACTTTCCGTCCCACCCACTCCCACCCTCATGCCTACACAAAGAATGCAAATCCTGACCAATATTTACCCCTACATTCTCACTCTTCACAAACATCTACCACAAGCACCCCACACAGCAACATTCATTTACCCACCTCTCCTCCATTGCACAGTTTAGAGATTTACATTATGATCCACATGCTCCTCCACCATTCCTAACCCATGCTCCTTCCACACTAAACAGATGCAAACAAAATAAACAACATGCCACTCTTAACAACTTCGCATGCCCTTGTCTATTACATAAGAAGGCTACCCTACAAAAAAAATACACTTTTCATGTCTCTATCAGCCACCAAGTCCACCACCAACACACACACACCCAACAATGTGTTTCCTAAGCCTGCTGGAAGAGGAAAACTATATTGAAAAACAGGACTATTGTAACCCTCACAGAGTTATCACAACAAACAACACACATGCTACAAGCTCAAAATATACTACTCACCCTTCTCCTAAACAAAACAACACCACCATTAACAGACTTCTTCAAAACTGCCTGCTCATAAATGCTTGATCACTCTAAAAAAACAAGCACCACATCTATGACCTACTCCCGGACACACAACCTGACTTAGTATTCATAACAGAATCATGGGTGGGAGATGACAAGTCCCCAGTGTTGCATGAAGCTGTTCCTCCGGGCTATGAAACCATTACACAAAACTGTATAGGCAATAGAGGAGGTGGACTAGCTATTATATTCAAACAAGCAATAAATCTCAGTAAAACACACAACATTTCCACGCGAGGTTGTGGGGCCTTCCTTACCAGATGCAACCATACTCCAACTTCCTCCTAGACCTTTCTCCACCTTTACAGACCTCCACCTAACAACTCAACATTCCCAAACGTTTTTCTAGGTACAGTCTCAAAACTTATTACATTATACTCAAACCTATGCATTCTTGGGGACCTAAATATTTGGTTTGACAAACCCACTATGCCCCATACAAAAGCTATCTCCACTAGCCTAGTCCCATTGAACCTACATCAGATTGTACGTAATCTCACACATATCACTGGACACATCCTAGATGTAATTTTTGCAAAGCCTGAACTAGTTACTGTTCATAGCATCACGCCAATCACATGGTCAGACCACCAATTGATAACATTCCGACATAAAACACCACAAATCAACACACCCCACAGCAGCTTAAATACATGCACCAATCGACCATGGAGCAAACTCCATTTTGAAGACTTAGAAACACAGCTATAAGCCAACACAGATCTAGATACAATTAATTATGTTCCAAACTTTATGAGTGTCTACAGGAAGCTTTTGATATCCTAATACCACTCAGAAAAACTAAACAGGACAAAAGAAAACCAACACCCTGGAGAAACACAGAACTTAAAAAGATAAAGCAACAAATCAGAAGGTTGCAGCGGACCTGGCTCAAAACAAACAACATTCAAGACAAACTACAGCTACACAAACTTAACAGAATATACAAATCATCAATCAAAAAAGCTAAAAAAATGTACTACTCAGACAGAATTCTAAATGCTAAATAGGCAACCAGAGAATTTTATAAAATTCTCAAAGAATTTTGAAAACCTAAACTCATGGAAGGAAGTCATCCAACTATTCAAGATTTCACAAACACATTGGCAACTCATTACACAACCAAGGCAGACACATTGGACTCCTATTTAAAACAGAAGAAAACCAACAGCACCAACCCCTTTCCTAAAATTCCTTCTAAGAATAAACAAACCCAGTCTCTACAGTCCTTCAAACAAATATCGTAAGGTGAATTTATGGATTTGGTCAAAGCAAGCAGGCCTTCCTATTGCCCTTCTGACCCTTGTCCACCCCACATCTTCAAGAACATTCTTTTATCTACTTCTGCTGCCACACCTGTAAGAAGAATCATAAATAACTCTTTAACTACAGGAAGTTTTCCTGAAGACGTGAAAAAGGAATACATACATCTGTTATAAAAAAAAAAAACTAGACTCACAGGACCCCAACAACTACACACCAATCATAAATCAACCTTTCCTGGGTAAACTGATAGAAAGAGCAGCATTCGCTCAATGTCACAATTCATACTTTAAGACTACCAAACTGTATTCTGCCCAGAAAGAGGCACTGAATAGGCACTCATAGCAATCTGGGATGATCTTAAAAACACATTCGACCGCAATGGAGTTGCTGCACTACTTCTCTTGGACCTCTTGGCTGCCTATGATACGGTGGACCATGACACCCTACTTCAAAGACTCCACGAAGCTAGCATAGAAGGGTCTGCTCCCGACTGGATTACATCCTGCCTTCAAAACAGAACTAATATTATATATTATCTCCCCTTCTCGTCCAAACCCTACCTCACAAAAGCAGGGGTCCCCCAAGGATTAATCATCTTACCTTTGCTTTTCAACATCTACATGATATCATTACTAGAAATGATCAATGATTTTTGACTCACATGCTACAACTATGCAGATGACACACAAATACTACTTAAATTGGAATGGCCCAAAGACATTGTAAACTCACAAATCTTCATTTGCCTCAGAGCCATTGATCAGTGGATGACTTGGAGCCATCTCAAACTAAATGCTTCCAAAACGGAAATACTCACATGTTTTGACTGGAAAAATTATGACCCACTGTGCGCCTGGCCAGATGATCTCAGACCACCTCACCAACTATCCAAGGAAGTTAAAAACCTTGGAATTACCATGGACACCAAGTTAACAATGAATCCCCAAGTGGATAAATTAGCCACCTTGAAGACTGTGCGATGCATCTTCCCCCACCTCAGATTTCCACACAAGGTGCAGGCTAGTATCTCTTTTGTACTATCTGAACTGGATTATGCCATTGGCTTCTGCAATGGATCATCTCTATCTAATAGGAAAAAACGACAACATATTCAGAACTCCGCTGCCAAGCTACTATTACATGTAAAGCCACAAGCCCACATCTCCTGCCTTGAGAACACTACACTAGTTACTCGTTGCCAGAAGATCCACCTTCAAGCTGCTTTGTATCACCCACAAAGCTATACATGGAACAGGACCGTTTTTTATCAGAAAGAAAATAACCAAATACATTCAACAAAGAAACCTCTGCTCAAGATTGGCACCCCACCTTAGAACACCACCATACAAGAAAAAGACTACAGGTGATACATCTTTCTCCGTTCAAGCAGCCAAACTGTGGAAATCATTACCGCCAAATATAAGATCCATGGATAACTAGCTTGTCTTCAGAAGACTACTCAACAGTTGGCTCTTTCCTTCATAACTACCATATTCAAACAGCCATGGACTGCATATGCCTGTGTTGATAAATATTTTTAATCTGATTATGTGTATTTTCTAGATATGTATAGTTCTTTAGGAAATATGTATCGCTACAATGTCATAACAATAAATTATACACATACTCTTTAAACCTGTTTAACAAATGTATGTTTACTCATGGTTTTATATATATATATATATATATATGTACATATATATATATATATATATATATATATATATATATATATATATATATGTGTGTATTTAAGTATGGATGTGTGTGTATATACATATATATGCCTATGTTAGTCTAAGCTTAACATGTTCATAGGTCATTGGATAGCTCCTAGATAAGTTGTTCTATTACATACGTATGAACCCCTTCTCTCGTTTTTATATCACACAAATCAAATGTTATATTATCATAAGCATTTCGCTATTCAAAAATTGAGGAAAGAGAAATAAGTGTTAGAAAAGTACACTTATTTATTAACTTCAAACATTACAAATCTTGAAAGTCTGTGTTTATACAATACTACTGTTCTTCTCATATTATTATACCCTTGAACATATATTGCCTTAATATGTATATACACATCTATTTATTACTCTAGTCCTACTGTACTAGGGAAAAATTTAATAAAAATAAATAAAATAAAATTTATAAATAACATTTAAATAAATAAATAAGTAAATTAAAGTAAAATAATAATAATGAATAAATAAATTAAATAAAAATAAACATAACGATTAAGAAAGTGTATGTATGTATATATATATATATATATACATATATATATATATATATGTAAATAAATATAAAAAGAAATAAAAATAATATAAATTTACTCTCTTGTAAGCTTTACTTTGTCTACCCATCACCCTGTCATGTCTCTATAAATGTATCCTCCATCCCCACTCTGACTCATCCCAAACCCATTCTACTACTTTCATCTCCAATATAAACCTGCCTATGCTCTTCCCTCCTCGTCCACATCTAGCTCACCCCAAACCTCAGTTTACTACCATGATCTCCCAAACAACCCTATTAAATTCTCCCTCATTTATCTCACCTTTGACTCATCCAAAACCCCTTGTGCTACTATGATCTCCGTAACCCTTTCAACCTCTATCTCTCTTTTACTAATCCCAAGCCTCACCCTACTACTATAAACTCCCAATTAACACTTCTGGATTCTTCCCTCCTCTATCCCTCCATTACTCTAGTCAATCCAAGTAACAAACTCACATCTCCTCAGCTCAAATTAACTGATAATAATACTAAAACCGTACTCATATTTCTCTAAACCAATCCACCACTAATTCCTTTGGGGTTCTGGAGTAGCGTGCTACTCGCCGAAAAGCACTTCAACGCCTCATCAGGGGTAGGAAGTGCTATATGAATACTATTACAATTTCAATTATAATTACATTAAGTTGTCACTCATCAAAAACCTCATGAAAATTAGGTATTACAAAAACTAGTTACACTTTATGTTGCACATAGACATGGGTCAAGGGGCATTAGAACGGACAGAGAGCAAAGGCCTGAACAACTTACCATCATGATATTGGAGGTATGGATCTGTAGATGGCAAGTAACAACCAACACTAACATGTGCATCATCATATGCTTTTGTACAGAAGGGGTAACATAGGACAGTAATATGTCCCAATACACAATAGTATGTGCACACCTGTGTACCAATTTCATGGACTTTACATCTATGTGTACCTTGGAGATCTTTGACCCCTTGCACTTACCTCATTGTCACAGTTTAGATTCTATCACTTCATACACTGACCTGGCATAGGGATGAAAATGTGTTCAGTCAGTACTTACCCCCTTGTGGCTGCTGTGCTGCCCTCAAACGCCTGTTCAACTCAGGGTAGGCCACGCCAATACGTGGGCCATTAGGTGGCGTCAAGGTCCAATGGGCACCCCTTCCTCCTTGGGAGGACATCCCCGGCTGGGCCTCTGGGGTCCTCCGGGCCCAGCATCTCCGGTCATGTATGAGGTCTAGTCAGGCATACAACATGCATATTGAGTAACAGATTCTGGCTAGAAACATATGACCAGATCATAAGCATGTCTTTAAACATGGTATAAGTATACAACTATTTCAAACACCATCTTATCATGTTATATCATGTTTCTGTGGGTCAGGGTACATACATCACACACTCCCCACTAAGTATCAGGAATCAAAACCATCTATGCACATGCCCATCTATCCACACATGTCATCCCAATCCTTCATTCCCCCACGTCATCAACATCATCGTACACTCAACATTTCATACATTGACATAGTAGTGATCTTACCTGCTCCTCTGGTGCACCATGGAGCTGTCCATACAGGGGTAGGAACTCCTCCACAAGCTTGTCCAGCTCATCAGCAGAGAAGGCAGGGGCCCTATCACGTGTAGGACGTGGCATGATTTCTCCCAGTGGCAGTACATAGCAGCTGAGGTCATGGAGGTCTTGCTGGCAGCAGTGTCAGTAGTCAAATGAGGAATGAAGCATGAGATGGTGGTCACGTCCACCACATACGGGACCGTCTCAGCTGGAGGACGTCGCCTCTGGCCCAAGTCCGCCAAAGGCATTAATGTGTTCCAATGGCAACATCCACAGTGGTTGTGACTGCCTACCACCATGACGACATCCACCAGTGGAGTTAAGTCACTTACTGGTGTCCAGTACAGTAGGTCAGTCAGCTGCCATTTTGAGACCTATATATGTATGTTCAGTTTATGAAAGTTGCGTCATTAACTAAGATTCGTATTTGTGATAATGTGTTAACAGCTGGCTTAATGCAAACGTGCAGCAATGTGCAAGAAAATTTATCAGAAGTGAAAATGAAGTATCCTGAGTTATGTACATGAAACAGTATTGTCAGCAGAGTAATGACGATCTGAGCATAGTATAGGTGTTTCAACTCTGTTAAGTAAGTTGATGTCACTTTTACAGTCAGTGACATGTTACACCATTCTAAGAATATGATAAGGGCAAGGGGATATGATTACGGTATTTAGGCAAATGTTGCCTAGGTATGTGTTGAGTACAACTTTTTCACTGTTTCATGTGACATAATGTATCGTTATCAGTGACGTGATCATACTTATGATGTACTGTATAGATTGAGTCATACACATACTTTCTGGTGTTGTCCCACATAGTTACCCTGGCATGAGAAGACCAAGACAACCTCCAGTGTACTGTCCATTAGCAGACCTGTTTCAGGTCCTGAGCTCGCCCCCCACGACCGCAGCACCAACCTGCTGCCCTCTGCCTCTGTCCCACGAGCACGCTGCCGTTTGCGTGTTCGAGGCCCTCCTCCACCCGGGAAACTTTCCTGCGCCTCATCCCTGGTGGCTAGTGGGCTCACTTGACCCGTGTGCCGCTTCCGCCGTCCTGTAAGTTGTTTTTTGGCTTTTTCGCTTTTTCAGCGCCTCGCCGCCGGCGCTTCTGCCCCCTTTGTGCCCCCCTGAATTGCTGTCTCCCCGATCGTGTATTGTGCCATTATTGTATTTCTGATTGTGTGCTTTTCTTACTGTAACTGCTTGTATTTTTGCTCGTTTTCAGTGTTTTTGCCCCTTGTGCGCTCCCCGTTCCCTGCCGCTGCCTCCCTGCGGCCCGCCCCCCTCGCGCCCCCATTTGCCGCTCCCTCCCGCCTCCCAGCTGCTCCCCCCTCCCTTCTTAATGGCTGGCGCTGCGCGTCGCGAGTGAGCGAACTCTGACCTGTTTCAGGTCCTGAGCTCGCCCCCCACGACCGCAGCACCAACCTGCTGCCCTCTGCCTCTGTCCCACGAGCACGCTGCCGTTTGCGTGTTCGAGGCCCTCCTCCACCCGCAGGCATCCTCCTGCGCCTCATCCCTGGTGGCTAGTGGGCTCACTTGACCCGTGTGCCGCTTCCGCCGTCCTGTAAGTTGTTTTTTGGCTTTTTCGCTTTTTCAGCGCCTCGCCGCCGGCGCTTCTGCCCCCTTTGTGCCCCCCTGAATTGCTGTCTCCCCGATCGTGTATTGTGCCATAATTGTATTTCTGATTGTGTGCTTTTCTTACTGTAACTGCTTGTATTTTTGCTAGTTTTCAGTGTTTTTGCCCCTTGTGCGCTCCCCGTTCCCTGCCGCTGCCTCCGTGCGGCCCCGCCCCCCTCGCGCCCCCATTTGCCGCTCCCTCCCGCCTCCCGCCTCCCAGATGCTCCTCCCTCCCCCCTCCCTTCTTAATGGCTGGCGCTGCGCGGAGGCGCGCCAGAGGCAAGCCCGTCTGCGCCCGTCCGCGCCTGGACCGCGCCCAGCGCCACCCCCCCTGGCCCCCGCGCCCCCCGTATCCGCTACTCATCCAACGAACTCCGCGCTCTCAACCCCGGCCCCTCCACTGAATGCTTCCGGGCGTCCCCGAAGCACACTAAAGGACCTTTTTCCTGCCGCACCTGCAACTTCTCCTGCATCAGAACGACTAATCCAACTACTAAAATATTCAACCCCAACCACCTGAACTGCATCCTCATCAACACCCGCTCCGTGGGATTTGCTCGACACCACTGCTCCTGACGTGGCTTTCCTGACCGAAACCTGGTGGAACGACTCCTCGGCTCCGGACATCGCCATCGCCATACCGGACGGCTACAAAATCATCAGAAGAGATCGAACCAACGGAATCGGAGGCGGAATAGCCATCGCTCACAAAGCTACCCTCAAAATCCACACCCACTCGGACGACACCCTCAAGACAGCCGAACACCTCCACTTCCAGATCCACACGGACCCCAACACGACCCTCAGAGGAACCCTCATATACCGCCCTCCAGGACCAAGAGCCCCCTTCAGCGACACCATCGCCGACCTCACAAGCACCCACGCCCTCGCCTCCACTGATTACATCCTCCTGGGAGATCTAAACTACCATCTGGAAAACGCCAACGACGCCAACACTGCATCACTGACCTCCAACCTCCTCAACCTCGGACTCCACCAGCTAGTCAACACTCCCACCCACATCGCCGGACACACCCTTGACCCCCTCTTCACCTCAAGCAACCACATCTCTTTCAGCCACACCTCCGAACTCCACTGGACCGACCATCACTGCGTCCATTTCACCTATAAGAAAATCACAGAGCAACACCGCATCCAGCTACCTCCTCACCGCCGCTGGGGCAAAGTCACCCAAGACCAACTGACCAGCACCCTCATCAACAACCCTCCACCCGACGCAACCGACCCGAGCACAGCCGCCATCAATCTCCATCAATGGATCCTCGACTGCGCCAACACCCTTGCCCCACTCAAGAAACCCACTGCAATCCAAGGAAAGAAAAAACCAGCCTGGTTCACAGACGATCTAACCACCTCCAAAAGCATCTGCCAGAAGCTCAAAAAGAAATGGATCCAAGAACGCACACCCGACAACCTCACCACCCTCAAAAACGCCAACCGTGAACACCACCAACGGATCCGCCTCGCCAAGCGCGCCCACTTCACCGAACGCATCAACAACAACGCCCACGACTGCAAAGAACTCTTCGGCATCGTGAAGGAACTCTCCAACCCAAAAGCCAACTCCAACGACATCCCGCCCTCCCAGAAACTCTGCGACGACCTCTCCACCTTCTTCCACCAGAAAATCGCCACCATCCACGACAGCTTCAACACCGGTCCACCGCCAGACCCCACCCCCGACGTCTCCTCCCACGACTGCCGCCTCACCGCCTGGACCCACGTGGATGATGCAGAAACCATAACAACCATGAACACCATCCACTCAGGCTCCCCTACGGACCCTTGCCCTCATCACGTATTCAACTCAGCCAACGCCACCATCGCCCCCGAACTCCGCAAGATCATCAACCTCTCCTTCACTTCCGCCACTTTCCCGGACAGCTGGAAACACGTAGAAATCCAACCCCTCCTCAAGAAACCCAAAGCCGACCCCAACGATCTCAAAAACTTCCGTCCGATCTCTCTCCTCCCTTTTCCAGCTAAAGTCATCGAGAAGATCGTCAACACTCAACTCACCCACTTCCTCGAAGACAATTCCATCCTGGACCCCTCACAATCCGGATTCAGACGAAACCACAGCACTGAGACTGCTCTCCTCGCCGCCACAGATGACATCAGACATCAAATGGACAACGGCGAAACGTCAGCCCTCATCCTCCTCGACCTATCAGCCGCTTTTGACACAGTCTGCCACCGCACCCTACTGACCCGCCTCCAGGAAGCCGGCATCCAAGATAAAGCCCTCCACTGGATCTCATCCTTCCTGTCCGACAGAACTCAGAGAGTCCGTCTCTCCCCTTTCCGCTCCAAAGCGACCAACCTCATCTGCGGCGTCCCCCAAGGATCCTCCCTCAGCCCTACGTTGTTCAACGTCTACATGGCCCCCCTCGCTAAACTGGCCCGCCAACATCATCTCAGCATCATCTCCTACGCCGACGACACCCAGCTCGTCATCTCCCTGACCAAAGACCCGCTCACCGCCAAAACAAACCTCCACGAGGGACTAAAAGCCATCGCCGATTGGATGAACAACAGTCGCCTGAAACTCAACTCCGACAAGACGGAAGTCCTCATCCTCGGGCGCACTCCCTCGGCCTGGAACGACTCATGGTGGCCCTCCGACCTCGGACCCCCGCCCACCCCTGCCAACCACGCAAGAAACCTCGGCTTCATCCTGGACTCCGCCCTCACCATGTCCAAACAGGTCAGCGCCGTCTCCTCCTCCTGTTTCAACATCCTTCGAATGCTCCGCAGAATCTTCAAGTGGATTCCAACAGAAACCAGAAAGACGGTGACCCAGGCCCTCGTCAGCAGCAGACTTGACTACGGCAACGCACTCTACACAGGCATCCCAACCAAAGACATCAAACGACTCCAACGTATCCAAAATGCCTCCGCCCGACTGATTCTCGACATACCCCGCCGATGTCACATCTCCCCTCACCTGAAGGAACTCCACTGGCTCCCGGTAGACAAGAGGATCACCTTCAAACTCCTCACCCACGCTCACAAGGCGCTTCACAACACCGGACCCTCCTACCTCAACACCAGACTTAACTTCTACACTCCAACACGTCAACTCCGATCCGCCAACCTCGCCCTCGCCATCGTACCCCGAATCCAGCGCAAGACCTCCAGCGGCAGATCCTTCTCCTTCCTCGCCGCCAAGACCTGGAACTCTCTCCCCACACCTCTACGCCAGACCCAGGACCTCCTCGCATTCAGAAGGCTGCTCAAGACCTGGCTCTTCGACCGCTAAACAGCAGCGCTCCACGCCCCCCCCCCTCCCCCCAGCGCCTCGAAACCCTGACGGGTACATAGCGCGCTTTATAAATATTGTGATTGATTGATTGATTGACTGCACACAATGGAGGAGCGACATGTCATCGAAATATACCACCTGAATAGGCAGAAAATCATGGATCGCCATCGTCAGTTGGAGCCAGATCAGATGCCTGACATTCGTAATTTCAGTAGCATACCTCCTATTGTCCAAGTCATGTCAGTGCTCTCTGCATTGTTGAAACACCTGGACTGCTACATCAGATTTCCCCAACGTGAGGATTTGGCCCATGTAAAGGGTGAATTTCAGTTTTTGGACATAGTCCACATGTGGTTGGAGCCATAGATGGCACGCAAGTAGCCTTTCTTCCCCCAAGTGCCAATGAAGAGGTTTGTAGGAACAGGAAAAACCTCCACTCCATTAACGTCCAAATGGTCTGTTTTGCTGACCTCTGCATTTCACAAGTTTGTGCAAAGTACCCTAGGTCAGTCCATGATTCCTTCATCATGCTGAACAGCAATATCCCACTGCTAATGACACGACTAAACATATATATATATATATATCATGTGTCTGTACCTTTTATCTGCTACCATATACGTGGATGTCCAAGTTTAATGTTTGGATTGTTGTAACTATACCTTTCAGGGGACTCTGGGTCCCAAAACAGTCCTCGGTTGTTGACATAAGTGAGGTACCCAACCACGCAAGGGGAAGTCCGCTTCAGTGAGCCCCACGGAAGAACAAGGTGTGACGTGGAGCGGACTTTTGGGCTACTGAAGGCAAGATATTGCAGCATTGATGAGTCTGGAGGAGCCCTCCTCTACTCATCCAACAAGGTTTGTAAAATAATTGTTGCCTGCTGCATGCGCAACATACTTCTTCCTGAGATGTCATGTATTGTTTATACCAGATGGGGGAAAGACCGCAGATCCTATGGGTGTAAATGCAGATTTGCCATCTGAGGATGATTTTGATGAGGATGAAGCTGGACACATCGGGGCTGATGTCATCAGTCAGTGTTTCAACTGACTCATGGTATGTGATATGATGGGATGTAATAAAAGAGATTCACTGGGGTACTGGTGAGGTGAGGAATGCCTGATAAGGTTCTTCTATTGACCCTCAGATCAAAGACTGAAGTTAGCAGCAGCACTTCTCTGTGTGATAATTGCCATTCGCCAATAAATATGTGGGAATTTTTAATACAAGTGATTTGTGCCGTGTATATGATACATTGTCAATGCAATATGTATCCTCGACATACAGTACATTTGTAATGACCATGACAAATGATTTACATTAGAGGGGAGCATTTTGGTATAAGAATTATCATACGTGACAGTTGTAAATGGTTGAATAATCACACTATCTCATGATCTGTGGTTAAGTGGTATTTATTGGGGAGTGCACAACAAAATGAGTGATAAGAAACAGAAATAACACAAAGTAAACAGTGAAGGGTACAGTCATGATGGATGTAATCAGCAGGGTAGCTGCTACACCATTTGGAAATGCAAATCCAGTGTTCTTGTACCATAGGAAAATGAGATAGGTGTCAAGACAGTCAACAGGGTTTATATGTGGCACACAATGGAACCAATCAGTAGTGGTTCACTTTCTGGCAATGGGTTTGGTTTTGGCATCTGCTCCTCCTGGATGTCTGGGTGGACATCCATGTTTGCGGGGGGTTCTTCTGCTACAGAGGGTGGGGTGTCTGAGTCATTCCCTTCGCCTGGTAGGGCCTTCATTCAACTAGCAACCACAGATGTAGAAGGGTCTGATGTTTCATTGCTAGTGGAAGAGGCCTGATGTTGGGTACAAGACCTACTTAAGGTGGTATTAATGTCCGTCAGCACCCCAGCAATGGAAGCCAGGATGGCGTTTTGGGCCTGCCACTGCTGCATAGCTTCGTGGTGGTTGTCCCTCTGCAGCTGTCAGATCTCCCCCATTATGGTCAGTACCTGGCTCATCACGCCTTGGGAATGTTGGTAGGCTCCCAAGACTTGGGAGATGATGTCCTGGTTAGTTGTGTCCCTTGGAGCCCCACCCCATGTCCTACACCATCCCTCCCACACACACTACCCCCATGTACCTGTGCCCCATGCACAGTGCGCCCACTCCCACTGGTGGCAGGACCACCATTGTCTGGGGTGACAAAAAACAGGAGACTCAGGTACCTGTACTGGGTGGCACATGATAGAAGACACGGTCCTTGGGACACAGGCTTGGGGGGAGAATGGTTGCCTGTGATGTGGGTGCAACAGGGCTGGGAGGAGTCATTGTGGGCAGGGTGAGGCTCACAGTTGTTGACTGACCAGGTGACCCTGATGGGCCTGTTTCGTCCTCAGTGTCCATACAACCAGGGGTGCTTTCCTCATGGGGACTTTCATCCAGAGGGGTAGTGGCAGTCTCTGGTGTCCTCTCAATATTGAGATTGGCAGGGTTACCTGCAGGAGAAGTGGAACACACAGTTGCTGTAAGTGATGCAACAAGTGATGTTAGACTTTGACAACTAGACATGCTATGTGACATGCACACACTGCCTTTCCATGATCCCCCAATATGACCATGACAGCTGCTTCCAAATCTGGGTTAGAGCAATGTGGGACACAGAAATTTCCAATTGCATACACTATGCTCCAAGCTATTGGTGTATGTTGGTGTTTAGAAGACTGCTGATATTCTCATATTGTGTCTGAGTACAGACATGACAAAGTAAATTTTTGTCCAATAAGGTGTATGGCATCATTGATTCAAATAACAGATTGACATTGCACAATGGTTACAGAGCTGGCATCCAGTATGTGAGTTATCATTTGACCTTGGCCTCGGTAAAGGTTGCACTGCATGTACATCCAGATTCACCTATGGTTCCCCCGCTCAGGTGAGTGTATGACATTATTAGTAAGGTTTTCTCAAAGGGCAATTTAGTAGGGGACACAGCTGTAGTTGTGTTTTGCCTGTAATAATACTGGTAGTAGCACATAGCATTGCTGTCATTGCCATGGACTGTTGAACAGTGGTGCATTCTGGAGGGGTTACATTGACTGTTAGTTTCACATGCAAAACATTTTCATATGTAGAACACTATTCTGGTTTTCTTATAGGTGGCACAGTGTCTGCTGGAAGTTGTAGTGCTGTCACTCCCTGTACTTCCCATGCCATGCACAAACACTGGCACCAGGTGAGTTTAGTTGTGATGTAGCATGCAAGAGAGGGGTATTTAGACATTTGAACACAGGGGTGGTGGGTGGTTTGGTCATTGAGGTGGGGAAAGGTGATCAGTGAGCATGCAAGACAAAACTTTTTGGTGACATAAATGGTGTAATGACTTACCTGACTCTACTCCACCACGTATTCCTGTCAGACCCTCAGAATGCAGGATATCCAAGACATTCTCCTCCCATAATGTGAAATTTGGAGGAGGAGGTGGGGGTCTACCGCCAGTCTTGTGGACCGACAGCTGGTGCCTGGTGGCCATGGAAGATCCCTTTTCCCTGAGGTTATTCCATCTCTTCCTGATGTCGTCTCCTGTGTGTGGGTAACTGCCCACAGAATTCACCCTGTCGACTATCCTTTGCCACAACTCCATTTTCCTGGGACCATGACCCTCAACTCATCATCATTAAAACATACATATTTTTGTGGGGACACGGTAGTGGTGGAAGATATGGTGAGGTAGTGAAAAATGGACAAATACATTTTTGGTGATGAGGTGTGTGTGATGTGAGTGGGTGACGGTTGTTGTGTATTGTGTGGAATAAAATTTTTTGTTTTTTGTATGCTGTGCAGGTGTGTGATGAGTGCTGTGTGAAATGTGCAGGAGTGCCTATTATTAGTTTTGCTGTTTCTTAAATGTTAGCTTGTCTCTGGCTGTGTGTGGTGCCTGGTTGCAAAGGATTGTGGGTTGTGTAGGGGTCTGTTATTTAGTGCAATGTGTAGGTGTTATGAGGTGTGTGGATAATCAGGTGTGGGGTATTCAAACTATCCAATGTGGTGTTCTGACTGATTTGACTTTAGACCGCCGCGGCTCGCAATGGCAATGATTTTCCACCAGGAAGAACCGCTCTTGTGATTTGTGGATCGTAATATGATCGTGGCTTTTTGCCAGGCTGGCTGTGCTGGTGGTCGAACCATCTCTTTTTCATTCTCCAGTGTCCTGGCGGTTTCGGAAATGTGGCTGTTTTTTGGTGGACTGAGCTGTGTGACTTAGTATGGTGGTCTTTTGGTGGCCACCACCGCGGCGGTCTTGTCAAATGACCACCAAAGTTGTAATGAGGCCCATTGTATTGAATTCTGATCACATAATCAGTTACTGTTTAGACAGGTCTGCCACATCTCTACGGATATTTTTAATTTCTGAGGCAATATTGTGGGTGTTAAGAGGACAGCCTGTAACTCTACCAATAATGTGGCTAAAGAAGGTTCAGCAGAATCAGCAACTTTTGATTTGACCAGAGGAGCAAAAATTGCCTGCTTGCATTATTATTAATGACATATGTTTTTTCCTCCCATTGTATTAAAATGCCACAAAAAAGGCAGGGAAAGGGAGAATATGAGGTATTAAAGGAAAATACTAGCAATGACCAAAGTAACTGTAGGTGCAGCATCTATAACAAGCAGTGGGAGTGTTCCAGGCCTCAGCCATGCCCTATCCTGAAAACAGCTCAGCTCTCCTGACAGGAACTGCAGCTGCAAGTTCAAAGGAGGAATGAGTGAACAACATAGCAGTCGCACATGCTGAGAAAATGTGGTGAAAATCGCAGATAGGGAAATCCAAGCAAAGGGCTGCAATCAGCAGCTACACCAAAGTAGAAAGTAAGATGTTTTAGCAGCCTTAATATGAGGAAAAAAGTTGCAGTTTATGCGGGTATCGGTGAGAGACATCTTGTTTGGCTGACTCTAATCTGAGGTGGTTTGACGGACAAAAAAATGGTGGGTTGGATGCTACCCTGAGCAATAGCCAGTGGTTAGACTGTTTGCAACATCCCTCCCATCACTATTTGTGTGTTGATGCCTTAAGAAAGGCATAGATTTGCTTGATGCATGTTGCCATGGTAGGCTATGTGTCATAGGCGTTTTTGGGCCCAATCATAACACTTCTTCTAGTTCCAGAGTTATGAATGTGGCAAATGAAGATTTCAGTGTAGACAGTGTTGTAGGGGCTAACGGTGTGAATACCGGTATTTGAGAGGGAGTAGTTTAATTTGGTTATGTTGGACGGACCAATTCCATTGTAGTTTCATATTTTATGCTAGTGCAAGGGATGGGCCGCTCTTATTATATGCTAGACCTCTATCTTGTGTGGCTGGATGATGCTTTTGCGACATAGGTCAGCCTAGCTCTTCTTCTGGCTTTATATAAGTCTCTCCTGTACAATTTAGAGGGGATTGTGACATGTCATTGGCTTTCCAAGTTGCATCAAGAATATTTTTGCGTTGCTAGCTATAGCTAACTATAACATGTTAAAAGATTTACTAGATGTAATGCCCAGCATTGGTTTTCGTGTACAACCCTTCTACTCTCTGTGGGTTGCTGCAACCTCCTGAACAAATCTTTCTAACTTGTCTTATAGGTATGGATTGTAGATCCATCTTGCAAAGTGGGTACAGTAAAAAAGCAGGTCTAAGAGGTGAGCAGTAATACAAAAATGGTTTGATGATTTCTGGTGTTGAACTGTCATATTCTAAGTTTCTATATTATTATGTGAATATATTTCTAAATACATTACAAGCCAAAACATCAAGCAATTTTCTCACTTCCTTCTGATCACCACGGAACCATTCAAAATAAAGAAATCTAGTTTTCCTCTTAAAGGCATTAATAACAGAGTTTTTGCCCGTAATTTAACAGAGTTTTTGCCCGTAATTAAAATACTTACAGAAAGCCTTAACATATATCAAGAGCCTCTTATTTTATTGAAGCTACTGCTTCCAAGTGAGGTTGATTTCCATAGCTACTTCAAAGTGAGTATATGATGACACCTGTTAGTCATAAGAGCCGATTTAATTATACGCGGATTGCCTGTTTCTCCGTCAGGGCAAAGGAGTAAATTACTCTGTCGCTCTGACAGAGATGCAGCTCGCCTAATATATAAATGACTGCCAAGCTAGGGGTCATTTATGAAGCATTGGCAGGAACTGCTGTTACAGACTTTTCTGTCAATGGTTTTTGCAGTTTGGTGCAGGGCTCCGTCAACATGATGAAATCTTGCACCAAACTGCTTTCTCTTTTATCTCCAAAAAGAAAATACAGAAATGTGGTTTGATTTTCGAAAATAAAAAGATAATGCCCCTGTCACCATGGGAGTCATCTCCTATGATGACGGGAGCATTTTGTGTTTTTTACTGTCCCTTTCCACCAGTGTTTGCCTGGTGGTAACAGACAATAAAAAAAAGTCAATATGTCTACCCATTCCAATTGGGTGAATGGGTATATAGCCAGTTCTCTAATGCCCTTACTCGGTCTGGCCTCTAGCAAAGTTTGGATATGGCGATGATGGAGTAGTCAATGCTGTGGCTAAACATATGGTCCCCCTGCACTTAAAAAGGGTCAGCAGATCACTGTGTTAGCGGGGAACAAGTTCATCCTCCACCAACATCTAAATTGGGCCCATAGTATCATCAACATTTTAAATCTATTGATCTCATAAAAGTTTACATCACAAAACAAAAATAAAATGATGGATGGAGTGTTGAAACTTTTCAAATACTCACCCCCAGTCACAGATCTGAGTTTAATCCATCATTATTTTGCTCGCCACGTCACCTCAGTTTGGACCCAGCCATATGCAAATCAGTCTTGATCCTGTTCCCCATAGGAACAGTCCAGCCCGAACTGTCAGGCCAGGTCCTCCCTGGACTGGAAACAAGCATCCTGGAACCGGTTTCAGGATATCACCCTTCATCAGCCAGGCTAGCTTGAATCCAGTTGTGTAGCGAGCAAGGGACCCATGTCTGGGCATACCCTAGCCACTTAGGGTGCACAAGGCAACATCACAAAGCAACAAAAAAATAATGGATGGAGTGATGAAACTTTTCAAACACTCACACCCAGTCACAGATCTGGGTTTAATCTATCGTTATTTTGCTCACCGCGTCACCTCAGTTTGGACCCAGCCATATACAAATCACTCTTGACCCCGTTCCCCATAGGAACCGTCTAGCCCGAACTGCCAGGCCAGGTCCTCCCTGGGCAGGAAACAAACATCCTGGGACTGGTTTCAGGGTATCAACCTTCATCACCCAGGCTAGCTTGAATCCAGAGGTGCAGCGAGCAAGGGACCCATGTCTGGGCATACCCTAGCCATTTAGGGCACACAAGGCAACATCAGAAAACAAAATAAAATTATGGACAGAGTGTTGAAACTTTTCAAACACTGATCCCCAGTCACAGATCTGGGATTACTCGTTTTTGTATTCGTCACGTCACCTCAGTTTGGACCTAGCCATATGCAAATCAGTCTTGACCGTGTTCCCCATAGGAACAGTCCAGCGTGAACTGCCAGGCCAGGTCCTCCCTGGACAGGAAACAGGCATCCTGGGATCGGTTTCAGGGTATCACCAATCATCAGCCAGGCTAGCTTGAAAAGTTTAGCCACCTAAATATCTCCAATAACTACAGTGATCATTGAAATACAATCAGCATAGAGTTCAATGTGACTACATCATCTGCATATGTGAGAAAGTGAGAGAAGCCCCAAACCTAGTTCACATTGCTGATTTCATATCAAACTTGGTCAAGATTGATGAACTCACAACTGAGTGTCTGAGTACTCCTACCATGGGAGGCAACTCTAATGCATTTAAATTCGGGGCCAAATATGCTGGTGGGCATGAAGAATCATTTAATTATCCCATAGCTTGGGAAAAATGTCAGCGTTCTGTGCATGTAACCACTTTAAGCTCTGAGCCATATATTAGCACTGGGTCCCTGTTACATAGGTGCTGGAAGTAGGGGAGTCGGGTGCTTCAGCACCCCAATGCAAAACTGCTGGAGTTCAGACGGTGAATGAGAAATAAAAATGCCTTTAAATATTATTTTTATCTTGTCACATTTGCTATGAATTCAAAGCCAGAGGGCAGATGTCAGGCTATGTCTTCTCACAAATTGAGTTTATTCTTTTAGGACACAGATTGGAGTTTACTTTTCTTTCTCTGACTGCAAAGTTACAGAGTTTTGAAACATAGACTTTCTTGCTGATGTGAAAGTAAAGGCTGTATGATGTCAGTTTGTATGTAACACACAGAGCACCATTTAAAATACCTTAAAATGAACTGTAAAAATACCTCAAAATATCTGAGTTAGGAAAGCACAAAAGAAGCATATTTTTGTAATTCTGAAGTGTGATGAAAACAAAGATTTTAATAGGATTAAAACAAATAAAGACACTTTACTTGTGACGTACAAATGATTGATATTTGCTGAAACTCAATTTCCATACACTATTGTTTTTGCCCTATATAGTTTTATTAGTGAAACTGCATGCCAGTGTGAATTGTTTTACCATGCTAATGTAATATGTGCAGTCTGTAAATGATAGTGCACTACCATACCATGCTTTAGTAATATATTTGCAACTGTGTGCTCCAAAATGCACCATCAGCTGCATACTAAGGGGCAGATGTACTAACATTGCATGCAACACAGCAACGCAAGCCACATACTTCCAAAGATATAGCACACTTATGCCTCCTTGCCCTGGAACCAACACAGGCACCCTTGCACCATGGAGCATGAGTGCCTGCATTCTGAGCAAGATTGTTTTTGTGCAGGAAGGGACACCTTTCTCCACAAAAACAATCCTTAGAAGCCTTATCCTTTTTTTGTGTGTGATGTGGAATCTGGGAATGTAAATCTTGGAATGCTCCAAAATCAATGGGTGGATGCTTGGGAATGCCCACACTCCACCCAATGAACGGTTTCCTGCTGAAAAGTAACGCAAGACAGAGAAATGCACTGCCTTGCATTCCCTTGGATTTACTAAACCATGCAGAGCCACACAGGTGGTTTTGAGTGACTTAGTAAATTCCACCTAAGGGCTTGCGTAGCCTTCATCACCTTGCGTGATGCAAGGGCAATGCAAGCCCTTTGTAAATCTGGCCCAAAACCTTTACCTCTTTCCTCTTGAACTGGAGTGGCTCATTTGCTATAAATATTCTTTATGTAACACTTGGCATTTTTCATAAACCCTATAAGATAAGTAACATTGATGGCAGCATCCCTACTCCAAAAACTGTTCCAGCACCACTGCCCTTTAGCTGCTTTTGCCCCTTCGAGCACCATAAATATTAGGTCTGCCTCCAATATGCCATGCTTGCAGGATTTATCTACTGCATTCAGTGCACTTATTACAACAGATTGTGGGGAGCTACGTCTGCTTTACTAAAATATTGCAAGTTTACATATAAAACTACAGGATTCTAACTGGGGGGGAATTCATAGTTAAGACATTTGCATTTTCCAGGAGACTTGGGCTGTGGAGCCGATTTTTAGAGCAGGATGGGTACTTTTTTGTTAGGAAGCATTTCCTTCCTCGTTTGGGAGAGCTTCTGAAGGTTTGGGAATATGGATTAATCTTTACCTATGTTCATCTCTTAAGATGTAAAAACCTTGAAATTCTATGAATGGATTTATTAGAACTATTAATTTTTTCTCCATATGGTCTCAGTTTCAGAATAAATCTAGTCTATAATTGAAGTGAGAGCAGGAACAAACAATCTCTCACTTAAACGCTCCTCAAAATTATTTTGGATCAGGAAGAGTCCCTTATTAAAAATATGGTAACCAGTGACTTTAATGTCACATTTGAACCATTGGCGGGTGAAAATACATTGAATGAATTGGAAGACGAGATCTGAGCTATTACAACTATAGGTTCTCATCTCATTGAATAATCGTCGGAAGCTGCTATTCAGCTAGCTGTTTGACCTGGAAAAAGGGCTCAGCGTGCAACGGCAGTACTCCCTATGATTTATTAAGGGCCCATAGATTCAGAAGAGGTCAGAGTAAGAGTGATATTCATATTGCTTTGCTAGATATTAGGCTTGGGTCTTTCTGAATGATATGGTGGTCATGGATAGAACTGAAAGTGATCATTATCCTCTATCTCTCACCTTGGTAGGGAAATTGTTTAAAGGCATGAGTGGGGTTGAATTAATGAAGTTTGCCCCCTTACCACCACAATAATCGAAGGCAGGATAGTGGCCCTTTATTCGGAATCAATCCTGAATCTCTGGCTGCCATCTATGGCACTGTTCTGGCTCCTCTAACACCTTATGAACATTGTTCATTGAGGACGTTCCAATTGTGGATGTAAACTCTGCTCTATTTTCAGGTTTAAGGAAACAGTATCTCAAGGACCCCAGCTCCAAACCAGGAAATCAGGAAAAACCTCTTTGTAGTCAAAAGCTTGCAGGAAGCCAAAACAAGAACTTTTGACAACGGGAAAATCTGCAATAGGGAGGTGATAAAACATTCCCGCAAAGACAGTTTTGCCTGCCTGCCATCAGGAGTGAAAGGAGCAAATTGGAGGGACATGTTGAAGGTTGTTTCTTAAAGTGTGGGTTAAGAATGTCCTATCTGCTTAATGTCACCTTAAACCGAAGCCCATTGTCTATTTCTTTTAAGGGCTATGTCTTCTTAAAGAAAAGGTATATTAGTCTTGTTTGTTGCTCCTCGGGGAACAGATCTTACTTTGAAAATCTGCATATATTCAAAACAGAGACAAATGATTTGATTGTTTTGGCTGTGTCAATGTTTTTACTGCATGCATGTATTGGAAAGAAAGAGGTATTGCATAGACTACCAACAGCTGATTTAAATTATCTGCGCTGATTTTATACTGTGTGATTTGAGAAAGATAATGATGAATTGTGTATACATACTGCCTATGCTGAATTTGCTTTCACGTGTTTCATCTGTTTTAAGGGATTATTTTTCCCTGAAATAAACTGTTTTGATGATGATGTCGGAAACCTATTCATGGTATGTCACAATTTTGGAGGATAAAATTTAACTTTACTCAGAGGATGAGATAAATCTGCTGCATTTGAACAAAATAAGAAAAGAGCAATGAACTACCCCGCCCACAATTTATTACATGAAACAGTTCTTAAAAAAAGATTGTCTCTAGAACTCCAACTGAAATCCACTGAGTAATGAGCAATTAAATGTGACTGTAGCGTATTCAAATCTACCCAGACAAAGCCAAAGAATAATTTCAGCAACAGGGATATAGATTAAAACCAGATTAACCGTAGGGTCAGCTACGTAAAATGTTTATGGGCAGATTGACAAAGATGAAAGCCCTATAGCAAACATAGTTCCTGCTCTGAGTGTGAGGGAAAAAGAAAAATGCCATTTCCACTAAGATTTGGCACTCTTCTGCTCTCTCCCTGGTGCACATTCAGGCTGCCTTCTGCCATGCACACACATTCTCACCTGGTACAAAAGTCTCTGTGTCATGCCTGGCATTGGTTTTGGAAGGGTACCTTTCTAGTGCAAAACAATTTTTCGGCTGGAAAGTAAATTCCCCAAAAACATTTTGCATCTAATTGTAACACTTTTGTGTGGTAAGCTAGGTACAAAATATTAATAAATATGCCCCTTCATGTCATGGTATTATCAAATTAGTTCTGCCCTAGTGTAAGAAATTGTGGTATTAGATGTGAAAGAAGTAAGTCCTTCACAAATAATAAGTCTGCAATTGTCTTTTTAATGGAAACAAGTTTAGTACTTGACTCTCTCAGGGTAGCAAAGTAAAGCAGCCCAAAGCCTACTCAGGGGAGGAGGTGTGGGTTAGTAACCCATGGTTGTTGATACGCATCAAGAACATTAAAGAAATCATTATCCAGTTTGTTTTCTTATAAAAAGGGAAAGTACCTTTATCACACACATTACTAAATACTACAAATTAAATTAGAAATATGTACAATCATGTGGATGGTAATACCATTGGTGGCACTCTCACATCACCTTACACACTTTGGGGGTCATTACAACCCTGGCGGAAGGCGGAGAACCGGTGATAAGACCACCAACAGGCTGGCGGTCTTACCCCATCGTATTATGACCATGGCGGTTACCGCCATGGTCATCCACCGGTTCTCCGTTCCGCCCGCCGAGCTGGAGACCTGGGTCTCCAGCCCGGCTTCCGTCACTATACCGCCGGCGGTATTTTGACCCGGCTTACCGCCGCGGTTTTCCAGCGGTCTGAACCGCCATGAAAACCGTGGCGGTAAGCACTATCAGTGCCAGGGAATTCCTTCCCTGGCACTGATAGGGGTCACCCCACCCCCCACCCCGACTCCCTCCCCTACACCCTCCACCACCCCTGCCACCCCCCAAAGGTAGCAGGGCCCCCCTCCCTACCCCGACCCCCAACATCACATCACTCACTCACACACAACACGCACGCAGGCACCACCTACATACGTAAATACATACACGCACACACGCCGACATACATGCCTACATCCACACACACAGTCATACACGCACACCCACATTCAAACATACATGCACACATCCATACAGACATACCCACAGACATACACGCACTCACACACCCCCTCTACATACACACACGCACACCCCCATGCACGCACACAACACACAACGCCCCCCCACCCCCTCCCCTCACGGACGATCGACTTACCTGGTCCGACGATCCTCCGGGAGGGGACGAGAGCCATGGGGGCAGCTCCGCCGACACCACACCGCCAACAGAACACCGCCACGGTGAAGCACAGGACGTGTTTCGCTGGGCGGTGTTCTGTTGGCGTGGTGGTGGAGGTGGAGCAACCTCCACTTCCCCGCCTCCCGCCAGTATGGCTGTTGGCGGCTCTCCGTCAGAACAAGGACGGCGGGCTGCCAACGGTCATAATACGCAGAGCGGAAGACCGCCACCACTGACGGTCTTCAGCACGGCGGGACCTCGGCGGTCTTGCGAAAAGACCCCTGAGGTCGTAATGACCGTAGTGTGTCTTGAATCCTAGAACAAGCATACTTGCTTTGTCAGAGTGTCACCACATCAGTAAAGGCAGCCACAAGTAATGATTCAACATTGTAAGAGTACTGAAATCAATGGAGAGAGTATCAATATGCATTTCATATGACAACCTACCACTGAAGTCAACGGGGTTATACCAATACACAGTGGTATTCATTATATTGTGAAACCATGCACTGTCAACTACCATTATTTTCGATAAAATATTCAATTCAATGACAGGTTTACAATCGTTAGTTCCCCCTATGTGAGGGCAATGTTTGGCATTTCTATAGCCATTGATGGCGCCATTGCTCTGTTATTGGCATTGCTGTGCCATGCGGAGTATTTGTGTTTTAGGTGGGTGGCAGTGCAAAGGTGCGTGTCGTGGGTGTGTTTGCTTCTTAGCAACAGTGTTTCAGTAGAGTTGCACGCTGTGAGTTTTTTCTTGCCTACAGTGTCTTTGTAACGCTGAAGGCATGGAAGAGTGGGGCTTAACAATTTAGTAGTCATGCCAGATTATCTACCTTTGATTAGTGTCTCCTCTTACAAATATTTAATTTTTTAATTGTCCAAGGAATGATGGTGACTTAACATTTCCTGTTTCTATAAGATTACTTCCCGTTTTGGGCTATAAGAGGGAGACCAGACCATTTCCAACTTGCCTTGCATATACGCTTCTTTTCCTGTTGTTTGTTCATTGGACTTGTTGGTTTTCCTTCGTATTGTGCTTCTTTCCTCAAACGTCATTCTTTAAATCTGGAGCAAAAAATACTTCAAGAAATTGTCATCCCTTCTTTATTTTAATAAGAGGCCTCAACCATCGTCTAAAAGATATGCTCTAATAACAGCTTCTTTTAGAGGTTCACAAATGCAGCCTTAGGACCAGCCCCTAGAGGTCCATGTCCCCCAAGCCCCTGTGCAAAAGCAGAGGTTCAGGGAGTGCTTAAAAGTGAAGAAAACATCTCCCATCTACTGTAGATGCAGCGGGGAAGAAGGCTGAATCGTTGGGTTTCTTTCCCAATGTATCTGTGGGAAGATTAGGATTATTACCTTGTGGAGGTTTGAAGTGAAAGTGCTCAAATTTTAAATCTCTAACGATGACCAGGTTGCACTATTCTTGGGCTCAGATTAAGAAACTTGTCACAGAACTCAACGCAGCACCAAAAGTTGCAGAGCTACATTGCGTGATAGGGAGAGAGCAGGAAAGCTCCATATCTACAGAGATATGGCCCTATCCTGCTCTCTCCCTAACACTAGCACGCAATTATGCTGCTGAGCGCCACACACACACCTTTGCACCATAAAGCAAGTGTGTGTGAGTGATGTATAGCATTGGTTTTGTACTGGAAGGTTGTCCTTCCAGTGCAAAATATTCTGTGTATAAAAACTTGGAACACTTTTCTGACTTTGGATGTGTGCTGTACAATGTAGCCCACATTCAAATTCTAAAAAGTTAGGAGAAATAAAAGCATTGCTCTTTTTAACACCTGTTTCAAAGTGATGTTATGTTTTGGTGCAAAACCCTGTCTACTAATATTAGTTTGATAGTAGGTTGTTAGTAAATAGGTGTAGGAAGCTGGCTCAGTATATACTATCTCAAAGTGAGAGATAGTGTGCACAGAATCCAGGGGTTCCCCTTAGAGGTTGATAGTGGCAATAATAGATATTACTAATGCTCTATTTGTGGTAGTGTGGTTGAGCAGTTAGGCTTATCAGAGGGTAGTGTTAAGCATTTGTTGTACACACACAGGCAATAAATGGGAACACACGCTCAAAGACGTAACTCCAGGCCAATAGATTTTTATGGAGAAAAATAATATTTTCTTAATTTATTTTAGAACCACAAGATTGAGATATCAAGTAATTACATAAATTATAAGGTCCTTGGCATAGGTAAGTGTAGAACTTTGAAGTAAAACAGTAATGTACACAGTTTGGCAAAAAATGGCAATAAGCTATTTTAAAAGTGGACACTGCAAAATTCAACAGTTCTTGGGGGAGGTAAGTAAAGGTTAGTTTGTCAGGTAAGTAAAACACTTACAAGTTCAGTCTAAGGGGCATAGGCAGCCCACCATTGGGGGTTCAAGTTAACCCCAAACACCCAGCACCAGCAACAGAGGGCCGGTCAGGTGAAGAGGTCAAAGAGGGGCCCAAATAACATAGGCGCTTATGGAGACTGGGGTGCTCTGGTTCGAGTCTGCTAGCAGGTAAGTACATGCATCCTTGGGGCGCAGACCAGGGGGGTTTTGTAGAGCAATGGGGGGGTCCCAAACAGGCACACAAAATACACCCTCAGGAGCACAGAGGTGGCCGGGTGTAGTGTGCTACAAGGCGTCCGGTTTATGATTGAAATCAATGGAGTGACGCCGGGGTCACTGTGGCGATGCAGGCAGGGCACAGGGGAGCTTCTTGGGCCAGCAACCAAATAGGCAAAGATGAGGGCCACCTGCTGGTCATTCCTGCAGTGGTTGTTGATTCCTCTCGGGCCTGGGGGATGCGGGTGCAGTGCTTCTTCCAGGCGTCAGGTTCTTTGTTACCACGCAGTCGCAGTCAGGGGGTTCCTCTGGATTCTCTCTGCGGGCGTCGCCATGGGGTGCAAGGAGGTCGTCTCAGGGTGGACACATCGTGGGAGTAGCCTGGGGGTCCTCGCTGCAGTGTTGGTTTCTCTGGACCCAGGCCGGGGGCATTGGGTGCAGAGTGTTGGGGACACACTTCAGGAGTAAGGTGGGAGTCCCTTTAAAGATGGTTTCTTCTTGGTTGTTTTGGACAGAGCCGCTGTCCACAGGAGTTTCTTGGTCCTTTGGGTTGCAAGGCAGTCCACTGAGTTGGCAGAGGTCGCTGGGCCCGCTGGATGCGTCGCTGTTGCAGGTTCTTTGAATCTGGAAACAGGCCAGTAGGGTCAGGGCCAAAGCAGTTGTCGTCTCCTTCTTCTCTGCTGGCTTTTCAGGTCAGCAGTCCTTCTTCTTATTAGGCCATCAGGAATCTAATTTCCTGAGTTCAGGGTTGCCCCTAAATAGTAGATTTAGGGGTGTGTTTAGGGCTGGAGGGCAGTAGCCAATGGCTACTGTCCCTGAGGGGGGCTGCACCCTCCTTGTGCCTCCTCCCTTTGGGGAGGGGGTACATCCCTAATCCTAATGGGTTAAATCCTCCAAAGCAAGGTGGAGTCTTTTCTAAGTAAGGGGTCATCTCAGCGCTGGACACCTTAGGGGCTGTCTGGCTGGAAGGTGACTCCTCCTTGTTTTTCTCATTATCTCCTCCGGACTTGCCACCAAAAGTGGGGGCTGTGTCCGGGGGGTGGGTATCTCCACTAGCTGGAGGGCCCTGGGGCATTGTAACACCAGGCTTGAGCCTTTGAGGCTCACCGCCAGGTGTTACAGTTCCTGCAGGGGGAGGTGTGAAGCACCTCCACCCAGGACAGGCTTTGTTCTGGGTCACAAGGTGCCCAAAGGCACTCACCCCATGTGGCCAGTAACTAGTCTGGAAGTGGCAGGCTGGCAGAGACCGGTCAGCCTAGCACTAGCAGTTGGGCTGGCATGCAGGGGGCATCTCTAAGATGCCCTCTCAGTGCATTTCTTAATAAATCTTACACTGGCATCAGTGTGGATTTATTGTGCTGAGAAGTTTGATAGCAAACTTCCCAGTATTCAGTGTAGCCATTTTGAAACTGTGGAGTTCGTATTTGACAAACTCCCAGACCATATACTCTTTATGGCTAGCCTGCACTTACACTGTCTAAGAATTGGCTTAGACACTGTAGGGGCATAGTGCTCGTGCAGCTATGCCCTCACCTGTGGTATAGTGCACCCTGGCTTAGGGCTGTAAGGCCTGCTAGAGAGGTGACTTACCTATGCCACAGGCAGTGAGTTGTGGGCATGGCACCCTGAGGGGAGTGCCATGTCGACTTAGTCTTTTTCCTCCCACCAGCACACACAAGCTGTGATGCAGTGTGCATGTGCTGAGTGAAGGGTCCACAGGGTGGCAAAATACATGCTGCAGCCCTTAGAGACCTTCCCTGGCCACAGGGATCTTGATACCAGGGGTTCCATTTACAAGGGACTTATCTGAGTGCCAGGGCTGTGCCAATTGTGGAGACAAAGGTACAGTTTTAGGGAAAGAACACTGGTGCAGGGGCCTGGTTAGCAGAGTCCTAGCACAATTTCGATTAAAGCTGGCATCAACAAAATGCAAAATGTTAGGGGGTAACCATGCCAACAGTGGAATTTTCCTAGAATAGGGTTTGGGTTTAAAAAAACAGGGGCGGTTGCTTTGGAATGCCAAAGTACCATCCAAAGAATACCCCCTTCATGCAGAATAATGCAAAGAAGCACAAACCGTCACTTTGGGTTAATTTGAGGCAACTTTCCACTGTAATGCAAGCTTTCAGTTTAAGGTAAATCCATAAAACACTACGCAGTGGTTCGCATCACTTTTGAGACGCAAATCAAGCGCAAAACGTTGGTAACTCTGCTGCCGAGGTGTCTTTTGGTGCCTATATTTAGTCAGATGACTAGTCCTGGTGAAGTCGGTTAAGTGGTTACTGGGTTGAAACATCGACAATAAATCCTGTGTTGTTTAATCCTGAGGTTTATTTCACATAAAAACTACATGTGAAGCATTAGCAGACCATGGGGGTCATTACGACCCTGGCGGCCGGCGGTAAGGTGGCGGTAACACCGCCAACAGGCTGGCGGAGTTACGCCACCAATTATGACCGTGGCGGAATTGCCACGGCCATACCGCCGGCCCCTCCAATATCCCGCTAGGATTCCGCCTGGCGGTCATAATCCCCAGGGCAGCGGTGCAAGCACCGCTGCCCTGGGGATTATGAGTCCCCGACCGCCAGCCTGTCCGTGGCGGTAAACACCGCCATTGAAAGGCTGGCGGTAAGGGGACTTGGGGTGCCCCTGGGGGCCCCTGCACTGCCCATGTACTTGGCATGGGCAGTGCAGGGGCCCCCAGGCATAGCTTCGTCGCGCATTTCACTGCCCGAATTTCAGGCAGTGAAATGCGCGACGGGTGCTACTGCACCCGCTGCACATCAGCATTGCCGCCGGCTCTATTATGAGCCGGCAGCAATGTTGATGTGACATTTCCGCTGGGCCAGCGGACGGTAACACTGTTACCGTCCGCCGGCCCAGCGGAAATGTCATAATAGGGAGCCAGGAATACCGCCGGCAATGGCGGTATTCTGTCTCCCGCGGCCTCGGCGGTTTTTTTGCAAGGTTTTTTTTTTTTTTTATTATTATTTTTTTGGGGTTGTTATACTAGATATCTATGAATTTCTGATCTCATTTTCCATCACTCTTATGTCATGTCTCTATCAAACTATCCTCCATTCTCACTCTGACTCATCCCAAATCCCTTCGACCACTTTCATCTCCTAAATATCTCTGCCTAAGCTCTTCCCTCCACCTCCACATCTAACTCACCAAACCTCACTCTACCTCTGTGACCTCCCACACAACCCTACTAAATTCTCCTGCATTCATCTCACCCTGCTACTATGCTCTCCCTAACCCTTCCACATACTCTTCCCCCCTCCGCCCCCTTTATTCATCCCAAGCCTTTGGATTGAGTAAATGAAGGATATACTCCCAATTAACACTTTTAGATTTCTTTCCTCCTCCACCCCTCCATTACTCCAGTCAATCTAACTCACAAACTCTCATATCCGCAGCTCAAATTAACTCATAATAATACTAAAACTGTACTCATTATTAAATGATACTAATCCATCACTAATTCTTGTTGGGTTCCGGAGTAGCGTGCTACTCATCAAAAAGCGCTTCGACGCCTTGTCAGGGGTAGTAAGCGCTATATAAATACGATTACAATACAATACAATACAAAAGACCGCCGAGGTCGTAATGACCCCCTATATCTATATTTTTTGTGACCAACAAGAATTACATACAATATTGTTTTTTAATCTTTATAATATTTATTCTAAATCTTTCTTCACGCACTGAGTTGTCTGCACTACAATCACTTTTGTTGTTATGCGCCTATCAAAGACTGACAAAAAATACATAACCAATTCAAAACAAGAGGAGTCTCTGATATGTTAATTATTTTTGACACCACAGTTAACTGGTTCACAAATGGTTGAATTTGATTATGTTACCATTGTTTTGTTCACACAGTAGCCTTAGAAAAGAGTCCTACTGGATCATTGTTTCTGATACTATATATACCCAGGTCATGGTGGACTTATCGGATTGGTCTTTGCTTTGCTAAACAAAATGTCTCCCAGGGGAACACATATAGCCTCCTGGGAGACATAGGTCAACTTTTGGGGGCAATCTTGGAGGGGTGGGCACCACAGATGCAAATAAGTATGCAAGTTCTTCCCCTATAGCTTATAGAGGGTTTCTCTGCTCCCTAGGCATGAATATTTTAGCAGCAACTTTCTTTGTTTTTTTGCTATTCAGTCCTACGCCTTGAGATCTTCTCAAAAGTGCTACATGTGCCCCTGCCCCTAAAATGGGACATCCTTCTTGTTTTCTGCTCTGGGCATCACATGGAGTCTACTCCTGTGCTGCTCGACTGCTCGCTTAAGTTTTGCTGACACTGTACGTGGCCAGCATGGGAGCCGGGGTGCTCATTCTCACAATGTGTAGCAGTTGTGCTGTGTGTCCCCTGCTCCTCCCTGCGATTGGCAAGGAGAGTGGGAGGTGCCGTTAAACTGTGGGAAAGTGGATGCGCTCAGTTTCTTCTTCTCCTGTTCTGGAGAGACCGGAGTCCCCATAAGCAGTTTGCCTTGCGTTGGGCCTTGGTAGATGAGGTCAACACAGATCCCCCATAAAAAAATAAAATAAATGCTTGTTCAAACCCCAGCGGCTTGGCCCCCCCAAGGGAGTTTCGGGAAGAAACAGCAAAGTGCCATGTGATGCGTTCTCTTCTTAGTCCCCCTGGGGACCTGAGCTGTAAATGGTCATAACTCCTGCTTTGGAGGGTCGATCTTGTTGTTCCTGGGCTTATTTTGCTCCTGGTAGACAGCCCTAGCCTGCAGGATCATGTGTTCAGGCCTCCAGGCACCTTTTGCTAGGAGCTGGGTTTCCTGGCTCTGAGCACCAGACCCACCCTCTGCCTGTACTCATGAGACTTCTGCTTGGGCAGCATCTTCCACAGCCACCCCGCAGACAACACTCAGAACACCCTCCCTGCTGTACTGTCCATGTCCCATGGCATTCTGGTCATCTTGTGGGGCACCTATGTGTCAGAAGCAAAAGCAAGGGCCAGTCCACGGAAGATCCAGAGGAACCATCCAAAGTACCTCAGCAGATCCATTCCCCCAACTGTTCTTCAGGGAACATAAAGTGGCACTAAAGAGACTCATCCTAGTCCTGGGGTTCAGCTCTTGTTAAAGTCTCCTTGTGCATCTTGAGTATGTTGAAGCAGGAGACGCAGACTGTGTTCACTTGACCTGCCATGGTAGGTTATTGATTACTATTCTGAGGGTCTTTGCCTGGGTTGCCAGGAGGGGTGTGGGTCCGAGTTCAGCAGGCCACCGGGTGGAGTCCCAAAATGAGATGTCTTTGCCAAAGATTACTACTTCCATCTTGTCTGTGTTGAGCTTGAGACAGTTGTTTTTCATCCATCTGGCAACCTCAGTTATGCAGGCGGTGAAAATGGTATGGGTGTTTGGCATCTTGTCAGAAAGAGAGAGGCAGAGAAGATGAGCTTGGTGTCATCAGCAGAGTATGATGTTGATTCTGTGGTTGTGGATGATGCTGTGAGTGGGGTCAGGAAGGCATTGCACAAAGTAGGGTTGAGTGAGGATCCTTATGGAGCTCATCAGATGAGGTTGACAGCATCTGTGGTGAAGGGGGGGGCAGACTGAATGATTGGGTTTAGACTGTCAGGAAGGAGCAAATCCAGTGAAATGCAGGATCTTGGTTGACAGCTTTGTGCAGTTGTTGAATAAAGATGGGGTGGGAGACGGTGTCGAAGGCTGCAAAAGGTTCCAGTAGGGTAAGGGTTGCAGTGTCACTTCCACCTGTGATCATCCAGGTGTTATCCATGGCGGCGATGAGGGCTGTCTCTGTACTGTGGTTGGCCCTGAATCCAATTGAGTGGTGTTGAAAGAGTGCTTGTCGGTGAGGCATTTGTCTATCATATTTTCCATTATTTTTGCCAGGTGGGGCAGGGAGATAGGCTGGTAATTGACTAACAGGTTTTGGTCCGATCAGGGTTTCTAGGGGAAGTGAAGTACTGTGGCATGTTTCCAGGCATCCGGGTAGGTAGTGGTGATGATTGAGTCATTCAGGATTGGGCTGAGGGCTGCGCTGATGAGATACAGTCCTTTGATGAAAATGTGTTAAGGGCAGGAGTCTGAGGGTGCTCCAGAGTGCATGGGTGGCATCATCATTGCAGTTCCTTGAGTGGTGATGATGGGCCCGGTGGTTAGTGTAGTCCAACGGATGTTTTTAGAGTTGGGCAGGAGGGCTGTGATGGTGAAGGGTCTGGCAGTGGCTTGAGATTTTCGTAGATGCTGGTGAACTTTGTTGCTGAAGTATATGGACAGCTGGATGCAGAGTGGGTTACATTGATGGAGCTTGCTGTGGAGAGGTGAAGTCTTTCTCTATGGCAAAGATTTAATTGGTGCTGTTGTTGATGCTTTCAATGCGGTTGGTGAGTGTGGACTGTTTGGTGGCTCATCTACCTAAGCTAGAGAGCACTAGGTGCTAACACTTTAATGAAAATTCTGTCATTCCCAGTTTGAATATAGGTGTTTTCCTGACGTGGGTATTATTTCTGATCTTGGGGTGTAGATATAATCTAAATTTTGAGAATTGCTTTACAATACCGAAAATAAGTTTAAACAAAAAATAAGTTGATCTGCATCCATAGCCTACTTATTAGGTAGGTAGGGAATTGGGTTCTCGTACTCATCATTTATCACACTCCGTAAAATGAGCATCCAGTCAGAAGTTTGTATTCAAAAGGAACTGTCTTTGATCTAATATTATACTAATAGTGGAGCTAAAGCAGAACACAATGATGAAAACTCGAAGTCAGTAGCACTTACTGTTGTGGAGATATAGGGGGTCATTCTGACCCTGGCGGTCATGGACCGCCAGGGCCAACGACCGCGGAAGCACCGCCAACAGGCTGGCGGTGCTTCCGGGGGCATTCTGACCGCGGCGGTAAAGCCGCGGTCAGAAAAGGGAAGCCGGCGGTTTTCCGCCGGCTTCCCGCTGCCCCAGGGAACAGGATGGCGGGAACGGGTGTCGTGGGGCCCCTGGGGCCCCTGCAGTGCCCATGCCACTGGCATGGGCACTGCAGGGGCCCCCTAACAGTGCCCCATTGAGATTTTCAGTGTCTGCTTGGCAGACACTGAAAATCGCGACGGGTGCAACTGCACCCGTCGCACACCAGCAACTCCGCCGGCTCCATTCGGAGCCGGCATCCTCGTTGCTGGTGCTTTCCCGCTGGGCGGGCGGGCGGCCTTTTGGCGGTCGCCCGCCAGCCCAGCGGGAAAGTCAGAATGACCGCCGCGGTCTTTTGACCGCGGTACGGTCTTCTGGCGGTTCCCGCCAGGCCGGCGGCTTCCGCCGCCGGCGGGGGTCGGAATGACCCCCATAATGCCAAATGATCTTCATATTACTACTGTGTTTATGGTTTCTCATAACAGTGAGTATAGCTGCATGTGTTTGGCTGAGCTACTGACCGAGTCAAGCACAACAGTTTCTGACTACTTTTATTTTTGGGCATGTCAGTAAGTTTGAATGTGTGGGAGCATTTTTAGGAGATCTTGTGTTGCAAGGGCTTACTGGGCTCGGAATGTATCATCCGGAGCATTTTAGCTTGAAGTAATTGTCGGTCACAAAACTGTTCATCAAGTACACCCCTTTAGACAGTGAGTTGCTCTGGTCACTTGCAGACACACCCAGATATCTGATCAGTTCCTATTAGAGTTTTCTTGCTTATCAGCTGCACCAAAACAAAAGCTAGGACTTTCCCATATTGGAAAGCCAGATATCTACAGATCTACAGGAAAATTGGTTATATTCATATTATGTAAGATTTCAGTTACTCTACTTCTGATATCTCTGAAATCTAATATGTCATCTCAAATACAGTTTGCGAGTAACTTGTCCCTGACATTCATATAAGTTATGGCTGATAACGATTACATAATTTCTGATATTAGTGATCTTCTCGTCAAAGAATTCATGTAGATAGGCACCAGTTGAAGAGGGTGCTACCTTTGAAGGAATTAGTCACTGGACTGCCAAAATACTTGTGTGTAAAACAGATCCTCAATGAGTTGCCAGCTGCCACTATCCCGTCGTGAAAAAACAGAATCGTCTATTACGACCGGTCAGCATTTTTGTCCTCTCTTCTTGCCTTCTGTAGTCCTAGCTTAGAATATTAAAGCGTTCACTACCACTTGCAATGGATGCTTCTAACCAAGGATTTTAACTGCTAGAGTCTAGCATTAAACCTTACTAAAGTTCTGTGCAGCCTTTTTCTAGAGGAGTGACACTGGGTGCAAATTTACTATCAAAATTTCCCGAGGAACGTATTGAAAGCTGTGACCAGCGGATTCGGATCTGATGTTAAAGAAATATCTAGGGTGGTGGATTTCTCCATTAAGCAAAGTTTGCATTTTGAGTACTAATCCGTTAACTCACCCATACTTTACTAGGTAGGCATAGAGGATACTCCATATACACAAAGATAATAAATCTTCTTTTCACAGAAACGTAATATCAGCTACATCATTTATTATTTTTCCTAATAATTCATTAAGTATCATCACATAGAATTGTCATATATTTTACAAAGAGCAATAAACACACATAAAACCTGAAACCACTAACACATTCAGATATTGCACTCCTTAATTACAGGTTACCAGTTCTAACACCACCCTCTCCATGTGTCTTGTTGCTGAACATCAATGCATTTTTTTATGAAATACTGTTCCTTTGAAGTAATGCGCACTGTGTGAACAGTACTCTCTTGTTAAATAGTGTAACAGACTGCTTAATAACAGATTACTGCTCACACTGTGCATATTATTTGTGCTTGTCTTATTAAGTGGTGGAATTCCTGAATGTGTGATTGGTTCCGAATAATAATATGTATATATTATATTATTAAAGAATTGTAAACAATGATACTTTAAAAAATAATCAACAATAACAAATTATATATTTTGTTGTGAAATGCCAGTGAAAACCAATATTTCTTGTTAATACAGAGTACGTGCTACATATTAAGGTAGGGTTAAGATTTACGGGGAAGTACTTTTGTTGTTTGGCATTATTATCCTGTCCCGTTGAGTGGTACCTCTTTGTTCTTTGGATTGTCAAGGAGGTCGGTAAATATTTAGCTTTGGGGAGAACGAGATAGAGGTTTACCTCAATTTAGGGTGTCCACTTTGTTTGAAATTTCTGATTGCAGCCCATCAGGGTAAAGCCGGATTCACATGCATCCTCTGACCTGCCATGGTTTTCATCTCCTTGCCACTCAGCCACTTCTTGTGGCACTGAAATATAATGTATTTTTGTTTTTACTTATGCATTAAAGATCATATAACATTCTCATAGCTTGAAAAACGAGAATATAAAAACTAGGAACCAACGACACATTCAAACATTACTACGCCCCGTAATAAAACGTTACCCGTTCAATGCCACTCAACCACCTCCTGCGGGGCATGAGCCTATTTCTTTAGCGGAATAAGTGGGGACGGAACAGGGGTAAAGAAAAAAAGGGGAGCCATCACCAACGTCATCAGATGTGTAAGGGGCCTGATCCATGAGCTGTGGCTTCTTAGCCACAACACAGGTCACTGGCGAAGGAGAGGGGTGGATCTACATCAATCATACACATCCCCATGGTATGCATTCGCATTAAATACAATGGCAGGCATGTAATAGCCACACGTACCACACACATTTTAACTAGGGGTGTGATTACTGCCACCAACTAGATTTCGTTGAGATTGTTGGTGGATAAAAGGAGGGCCACTTTGGGTGCTCTTAGAACAGACAGAATATGTGGTGCACCAAGCAGAAGAGAAACTTACAAGGAAATAGCAAAGACGGCGAATGGTAAAATTCATGCCGTAGGGAGCCTCGCGATTTCATTTCCATTATACTTTTTTTGACAGCAATGGTTTGCGATCAGTTTATGGCATTGCTTTAAATGGGCAGGTACTTTCCGGTACTGAGTTACAACACTTCTTTAATTTGGAATGGGGTGTACCTGCACTTCGCAGCACCGCTGGAATATATCTAATGGGGAGTACCGGCAATTCTCAGGAGCAAACTGGTACCCTGAACAGTGAATACCTGCACTTCTGTGGTTTCTTTTAAAGCATTTGTCTGCAGTATAATCAAACTAGCGTTTTGAAGACCTGCCTAACATGCGGCGACGCCAAAACGGTAGTATTTCCCTAAACTTTGGGTCAAATGAATTCCCGTTTGTACCCGGAAGTGAACTCTTTGCGTTAAATTACAATTATCATTGTTAGTGTTAAAATTAGACCAAAAACGAAAACTGCGAGCTTTTCCCCCTTTCCTGCAACTCTTCCTTACAGACATCTTAGTTGGAAGCCTGGACAATGCCTCAACACGTAAAAGCTCTGTGAACATTATTTCTAAATCAATCCCAGCGGAAAACAAAACCGAGGCATGTAAATGGCCTCGCGGCTCCCTGTCTGTAAGTAATGGCCGTGGAATGGCGTAGCCACAAATAAGAGTTAGAACATCGAGGTGTCCCATACATCTCCCCGACATGTAAATCTGATCGATCGCCCAACATCCCAATGATTACCATATCACAGCATCCTAATAGATCATATTACATTAAGAATTCCATGTTAGCAAACACAATTTACTGCCGGCGGTGGCGCACACCGCAATGCAAAAATTAATTTCAGTGACTTATGCACACACTTTGGCTTTAAATATTTATAATATTGAAAAGTAAAGTATACTTTCTGTACCATAAATTTACGTTTCAGTTCCTTCATTCCTTCAGTCTGTACAATGTTCGCGTTTTTTATCAACTTTTAATCATACATTTTCCATCATCATGTCTTGGAAGGATGGGCTCCTCGTAAATCTTGAGAGCGGAGTGCTAATGTACACTGCTGGCCACGTTTAGTTAATTAAATCGCATATTTTATTGGTTCCTCTGTTTCCATCTTGTCATACTACAGTATGCATCGATGCGTTTACAAACATAAAGCATGACTTGGTGACACAAACCGTTTTTATTCTGGATTGGTAAGGGAGGGAAGGGAAGGCCTCTAGTCGCCTCCATGGCAGCCTGGGAAAGCATGGTAGGCCCATTCTTACCTAGTCCCTCCCTAGTACCCCTCATGCAGATTAGGGGTCAAGGGTAGTTTCCCTTATGATATGAGGGAGTTCTGGGTAGTCTTTTGGGGTCCAGCCTAGAGACAGCTATAGCTCTGTAGATCACATTCCCCGGGAGCTGCCTCCAATTAAGGGTTGTTTTGGCAGGGTGATGGGGGAGGTACTGTCAGGGGGGTTAAAAATAAAAAAACGTATAACTTACCTGCAGCTTTGGTTCCGACCGCCTTAGTGCTTCTCATCCTCCCGTCAGTCACTGGGGCACAAACACAGCTTACAATCCAGATGCTGCACTCATCCTATACCAAGCATGAGAGCAGTGAAGTGATTGACCTGAACGGGCTGGTTTGACGCTCACTCAGGCACAGGGAGCCTTTGCCATTTCTCCACCCGGATGTGTAAAGCAGCTGGGTTAGAGAAATGTAAGTGCGCATGTCGGTTTGGCCGTCCTAAAATGGCCAGCCAAATCAGCATGTGCACTATACAGTGCCCACCACTTCTCCTTCCTATGGCCCGCCCATGCCACACCCCACCATAAACTTGTAAGGCTCAGACAGTGACAAATAAAATGCTAATAAAATTATTTTATTATCATTTTATTTGTCACTACCTGACTGAGCAGAGGTGCAACGCTTCTCTATTACGGAGGAGCCGGCCCAGGCTGGCTCTTGAACTGTGTGCAGAGGAGGCCACCTCATGTACATAGTGCTTTTTCCAGCCCACAGGGTCAGGGGCAGGGAAAGTAGTGTGCTTCTACCCAGCAGAGTTATGAAAATGCTCCCGCCAGGTAGGACCACACTTCTATTTCCTTGCCCGCACATGTCAGGAGTTAAACTGTGACTGCTCCTGTCCAGCGGGAGAACGCAGAAGCAGATGCTCCCTCCCTTGAGGAAGCTGTCTGGAGCCACAGGGGCAGTGTGGCTCTCCCTACAGCCCCCAACATTCTGTTTTACCCAATCGGGATGGGGCACGTTTGGGCTCAATGAGGTGGGACACGTGCCCGAATCCCCTAATAATAATGCATATAGCCCCAGTGGATGCAGTCCCTGGGGCATCGTAACACTTGGGAATGGGAGCCAAACACCTTCTCCACTAGCGTTGAAATATGGCACTGGTAGAAGGGGACCCATTTGGAAACGTAGAGGGGTGCCGCAGACCCACTTCCCCTTATTATATATTTTTGGCTTCAAGGGATGGTGTCCCTGGGGAAAAGAGTGGCTTGAGCAGGGAGGGCTGTGCTCCCCCTCCCCTTTTTTAAATTAAAAAAAGGGCCTCAGGCGATTAGGTCCCCAGGGCCATTAAAGGCTGAGGGTGAGGCAGATAGATAGATAGATAGATAGATAGATAGATAGATAGATAGATAGAATCAGTGGGCAGAACTCATGGAGTTTTACTCTGCAGAATTCCACAGAGTTAAATGAAAACTCCGAGCTTCATGGACAGGCAGAAATAGGCACGTCGCATTGCTCATGCTGATTTCTAGTGCTAGGAGCTCGTTCCACACTGAAAGATTGGTGCAAACAGCATCATCTGGCATCCCAGAGGGCACTGCTGCTCAAGTTGCTTTTGCTGCCGCTAGATTTTCTACTCAAGTGGCAGCTTTCTCAATGCAAATGGTTGCGATGGCCCGTGACCATTCACCATGAGAAACTCTTGCACGGTGCCCCTTTAACTTCCAAAACTTGCACTAGGGGACGCCAATTCTTACTAGTCAACTTACTGTTGATTAACCACATGGAAGAAGAACCTCTGCTATGCTGCGGTTGGCAGAATTTAGCCAGAACTCTGTGTTACATGTTTAATCTGGAGTAGCCAAAATTCTACCAATTCCGCCAGTGCAGTAGAATTTATTGCCCACCCCTGATAGATAGATAGATAGATAGATAGATAGATAGATAGATAGATACATTTATGCTGAGCCCTCTTCATCCATTGACTGTCTTGCACTGTGAGTCACTGTACTTTGCATGATCACAAGGGAGAGGATGTGGCGTAACGGCCGGTGCTGTCGACTCCGTAGTGGTAACGGTTGTCCAGATTTTCTGGAGAAAGATTGATCTATTCGTATTTTCAGGATAACCATTTACTGTGTGAATGACGACCATTTAGAATAACTTTTAGTAGCATATTATACACACAAAACTTAAAAATTGTGGTTGGATCCTGTATTCCTGGATCAATGTTGGACCCTCCTGTTCTAGAGTCAAAGTGAAGTGAATTTTACACTCTACTGTTCTTTCTTCCTCAGAGAAACTCCAAAGACCAGACCTCCAATTCTTCTTCTGAACACTAAGGCCCTGATTTATACTTGTTTTGCACTGCATTAGCGTCATTTTTTGACGCAAAAGCAGTGCAAACTTACAAAATACAATTGTGTTTTGTAAGTTTGCGCCGCTTTTGGGTAAAAAAATTACACTAATGTGGCACAAAAAAAGTATAAATCAGGGCCTAAGACTCAAACAATTATTTCAAACTACCAATAATATCAAAGCTTCTAACTTGTGAAACAACCAATTTGGGCTATCTACCACTGAGACCACATAGAAATGCTACCAAGAGACATCACAACAATGATCAATGGTTCTGTCTAAAAAGACAAGGGGCCTGATTTAGAACTTGGCGGAGGGTAATACTCTGTTACAAACATGAAGGATATCCCAGCAGCCGTATTACGATCCCAGTATATCATATGGAGATTGTAATACTGCGAACAGGATGCCCTTCATGTTTGTGACGGAGTATTCCATCCGCCGAGATCTAAATCAGGCCCATAGTCACCAGAACTCACTGTGATTGTACCAGAGGTTAATTTGTCGATAACAATGTGCCAGTGACAAAAGCTTTCCTCTGAATCATGAGGCTGCTGCAATTAAATGTGCGAGCACAGAATAGATAGGCAGCGTAATCCTAAAGCTATTTTTAGCCTCTTTAATCCATTAACAGCCACTCATTGTACCTTCAGCTCACTCTTGCATCTTTGTGCTTCCTCCCTTTCTGACACTTTTCTGTCTTTCTCTTCCTTAGGCTTTCCCATATGTGTCTTATGTTCGCAGGAAATACCTGATGCAGAAAAATAATTGCCAGCTCCCAAATTAAGTGGCATTGCCCCCCACTGGCAACCAGTGGCTCAAATTAAGCACTGTATAGCACTACTGAAGACGCTGACAATAGGCCACAAAGAACTGATGAAACACTAACACATTTTAACCTGCATTTCCTGATCAAGATTATGGATGGCAAAGCTGCACGTCAGTTCCAAGAACATGTGGAGACAAGTGACACCTTCCCTTCACTAATCACACTTTTTTTCTTCACCTCAACAGAATTCCTCACCTTTGATTTGTCTGAAGAACGTGACACAATAGACCACAAATTTTAATGGAACATTGGAGAAACAGAGAGTCAGAAGCACAATCTTAGTGATGTTCCTCTTTTCTAACACACACGGTACAAAAATTGAAACCAGAAAACCTACATCAAAAGCCAAGCATACAACCGTGACATCTTGTGGGGCTCATCACTCTCCTTGGTGCATTTACCACTTAGTTTGAGAAGCTTAATCACCTCCTTGTTAAGGCTTGAATTCACATGACGTCTCTTCCATCTCTGCCTTGTCCTTTAGATAGAGCAATAGATAGATAGATAGATAGATAGATAGATAGATAGATAGATAGATAGATAGATAGATAGATAGATAGATAGATAGATAGATAACTAACACCTTTCGTGAACAACAAAAACCATACAGTAACAACAGGCTTCTCTTTCTTGCTTCTCTGGTGATTTTATGGTTTTGGCATTCTGTGGTGAAAATATAGTTTTGCGTTCCTTATCTAATGAATGCACCGCTTTCCAGGATGCGTTGTCAGCAACCTCCTTCAACTTTTCCATCTCCCCTTAACTTCGCCTGCTGTACTTTCTGATAGTCAGTCTGCAAAATTACATTGATGTAAACAGGTAACCTGGAAGATTAACTTTATCTGACCTCGCACAAACCCTCAGGCAGTTCAAACCCTGAGACACAAATCTATGAAACCCTTGGTGTACAGGGGTGGCAAGTCTACCTCACACAGCACAATTTGGGTCACAAGTGTACTTTCTGTATGCTATGTTCACCTGTGCCCATTGTTTCCATCTGTCCTATCCATGGTTTGAGCCTCCCACCCTTTACTTTTAAATGTAAAGCCACTGCAAGACTCACCATGACTCTTGCCACTCCTCATGTTCCTTTCAAAGTACCAACATGCTGAATCAAAAGAAGATGCTAACATCCATTTTTCACAAAGAGCTAAATTCAATGTTTCCGAAAAGCCACCTATGTAACTTGAAGGGGTGAGCTTGAACATCTCATTTCCTGTGTTAATGAGTAAGCATTCATCTAAAACTGTCCTAACAACAGAAGCTGCAATTTTCATGTCTGTATAAGACATATGGAAAAAAACACGGCATTGTTTTTTCATTCCTAGGTGTTTAAACCCTGAATTTAACACTTCAGTGGACACGATTATTTGTGTTTCTTCACCTACCTTAGCTCAGTTAATTGTGAGCTCTGCTGCACTCGGATGGATGCAATTGCTTGTTTCTACAACCATAGACTCTCCAGATAAGAAAGACAAAAGATGAGCGTTATTTAAAGCTGTGTCATACTCATACTTGTACATCGAGCAAACAGCTCAGCTCTGCCACACATGTATGACCTAGTTCTCTTGGTTGATGTGGTATTTTCTGAAGAACTCACTTCTGAATAGCACATGCTGAGTCCCTGTTCTTGTCTGTAGAAGACATAACTGCTTCTCTAAAGTAGGTACAGATATTAAGTGCTATACAATATTGAAGAAAGGTCAATTTCTCATGCCCACCACTGCCCTGGAACCTCACCTTGTCATGACGCACATGGGGGCATAACATAATTAATGCAACCTGTATACCAACCAAAACGGGGTTCACGTGCCAAAATAATTTGTGCATATTTCAGTATATGTGTGGGCAGGGAATCCATGAGCCCACCTTAATCACCCCATCTCCTGTCTCCATTAGAACCTTCACATCTCGATCTGAGTTCAGGAACAGAACTCCATTACCTTCCATACATGAGTAGTTTTGTAACCCGTTTATGTGGATAAAGAGGGTGCTTTGGTCAGCCATCTTGGTGGTGATGAGAAAATCAGTGCAACAAAAAAAATAAGCTCAACCACCATCTGAAGAGTGGAGGTCTCACAATGTATGTAATTTATCTGAAGGTTTGGAAATCACCACACTGATCTGAGATGAGCTGTGGGACCTAGATGTTGGTTATCACCCAAGTGTGTTACCACCTGGTCTTTTGTTGCAGTTCCCTTAGTCCTGGAATAGGTCAGTAAGTCTAGGGGCCACAAGGAGAGATGACCCCTGCACCCATCATTGCCTTCCTACAGGCTCAGAGCCCTACCGGAAGGTCTGTCCTGCCTAGGGATTCCTCTCAAGACCTAGAACAAACTGACAGATATTACTCAAACAATCTCATATCAATGAACACGCATGCTCAACACTGGTGGCAAACATCTGATCCCTTCTACCAGAATATGAAAATGGTGGCTCCCCCCTTAAATTTAGTAATCAGGAAAATTGACCTGCTCAAGGCTCTGAAAAGGCAGGTACAGCATTAAGTATCCTCATCGAACAATCATGATTGGGATAGGCTTCTTCATTCTTTATTCCACAGAGTGAATGATGTTAACTCCACCAGGGATTAGATCCTTGTTCACTATTTTGGCTTTGATTTCTGTGCCACTTTCTCACACTTCAGAATTTTAATGTTCTTTCCATAGCTTTCTGGTCACTCATGATAGTAAAACAAAGTATGAACCTAACAAGGGCTGAGTTCATTACAGATTCTGCAACCCTTCCCCTACCTGTGAAGCCAAAATAGGGTCATGCCCATTGTCATTAATGGTACTTCCTTTAGATCCCTGAGATGATTCCATAGTTCCTCCACTGATGATAAGAATGGCTTCAGATCTAGTACTAATGGCTTAAAGATTCTAAGCAATCGTTGTCCTCGATCTCATCCTATTGTGACGAACATCATAAAGCTACTTCTCATCCATGGTCTCTGCTGCTCAGTCAGCATCTTGTCTTATAAGCGCCGTGGGATCATCTTGCCCAATCTGCAATAACAATCCTTTCAAATTTCCTTGTGGTTATAACGCTAGAAAGCACCCGTTATCTCATTTGAGGCCATCATTATAAGTAAAAGACGGTACTTCTCTCTCTGTCAATATAGCACCAAAGAGTTATTTAAAAGTTTTATCAGTTATATGGTTCATTTGTGCCACAACAATACATGTCAAACAACCAAATGATCCATCAATTGCAACACCTAATTTTCCTGGAGCTTACTCCCATCTCTGTGTGCCTGCACACCCTGAATCACAAAAGCCTCTACTCCCTAAAAGAAAGAAATGAAGGTCCAGAAAAAAAGAGGACTGGCTGCAGCGTCATCCAAATACCCAACAGCAAAGCTAAAAAGAGACACCATCCAAGTAGTGATAATTGGAAATTGGGAGACAGGCAAGATGTTTTCCTATCCTTGGAGTGCCAAGACTGCCATTTTCCTCTAAATAGGGAAGTTTATGCTAAATATTTCTATTAACAGTGTTAGTAAGTTTTTAATTTCCACCTAGAACACGCCGCATGACTAAGGGCCAGATGTATCAAAAAAGCCTTTTGCGAATCGGTAATAGCGAATTTTAAGAAATCGCTATTTCTGATTCGCAAAATGCTATGTATCATATTTGCGATTCGTTAATAGCGATTTCTTAAAAATCGCAAATGCTATTACCGAATCACAAATAGCGATTCAGACCCCATTCGCGCCTATGGGCCTGTAGGCCCATATTTGCGATTTTTTGCATTTACCAAATAGCAAATTCCGAACTGGAATTTGCAATTTTGGAAATGCAAAACCCCAGGGGGCTGGGGGCCTAAGGCCCCCTCTGCTGCACCCCAAAAAGTTTTTTGGGACATGTAAGGCGCACACATGCCAAAGGGGCGTGTGTGCGTAACATGTCAATTTAAAAAATGCATTTTTAATGCAGTTTTAAAATTTGCACATGGTTGCCAGCAAGTTTTACTTGGTGGTAATTGCGACTTCTTAATGCCAAATTCGCATTAAGGAATTGCTTGATATATGTGGTTTAGAAATCGCAAAAAAGGATTCCTTATTTGCGATTTCTTATTTAGAGAATCGCAATTTGTGATTCTCTAAACGGGCTCGCAAATTTAAGGAATCGCTATTTTAGCGATTCCTTAAATTTGCGTTGCGAATGCCTTTCATAAATACTGAAAGTCATTTTTGCATTTGCAAATGGGCATTCCCACCGTCTGCGAATGCAAAAAGGCTTGATACATCTGGCCCTAGGTTCTTATGGTACAGAGAACAGAGAATTACCACTATAGGGTCAAACAGTTTCTTGCAATTTTGGTAAAATCATTAAAAGACCCTTCATGATAATTACTTTTGTTGGGGAGATCAGGTTTTGAGAAACAAAGTGATACAGACATTGGGACCTAAAGGCACTAACAGTGGGTTACATGGATACAGGAACAGGGAGACACCGAGACAGGCAGAGGCACACTCTAGGGGCTACTGACATGTATTTTTATAGTGTAAACCTGGCCTAAGGTCCTTAGAACACTTTACATCAGAGCCTAACTTCATTATGCATATTCTTTTATTTGTTTTATAGTGTCAACCTGGCCCAAGGCCCTTAGATCACTTTACAACACAGCCTAACTCCATTACACAAATTCTTTTATTTTTTAGGCACATAGAGAATAAGTGAACTTCTTAGAATGACATGTTCTTGAGCCAAGGCTTGCATTCAAAGCTGGTCCCCTTTTTTCCAAGGCTGCATCTCCTCTCCTTGGACTCCATATTTGGGAACCTGTACCACCAGCAGTAATGTCTCTTCTAACCAAGACATTCAACATTAATAAGAGAACTAAACAGTTGGTGCTTGGTAGCCCGTAGTTTATCAGTTCCCTCTTGACATTCTGCACATTTCTTTAATTTAGTGGTATCTGCAAAACGTTACCCCTTGATGAGCTGCCCACACAGGGATCCCAACAACCTGTAAACATTACTCTGTTAGCCAAGGTATCCATCAGCGCTAAGAGGCATGAAACATACACACGCCTCTATGCAGGAAAATCCATCACCTCTGTCCACTAACTTCAGTTATATGTAGATGAATTTCACTGTGAGTCTCAAACCCCCCTGGGCTTTCCCAGCAAAGGGAAACCCAGGCTTAGCGGAATAGTGAGTGCCATGTGGATCATTTCCTGTCAGATCCTGTTTGGTCGGCTACAGGGCAGTTCAGGCTAATGGGCCCCAACCGCGATGGATGATGTTGTACGCCTTTGATATTGTGAGATCCATCTAATATAACTCTGCAAACTGGGCTATGTATATCCCTTTCCACAGTTGACTGTCAGAGTTGCGAGGGCCAGCAGCCAAAGACTCAGAACTTAACAATCAACCAACAAACACAATAACTTAATGTCCAGCCCAATGATTGTGTTTTAGGGAAAAGAAGCATTTTAATCTCATCACAAAACAAAATACTACTCAATGAAAATAGGATATCAACTGGATGGTTCTACTCCTGTTTGCATCCTCAGTAAGTATCACACCCCTTCAATATTCTATCATCACTGGGTGACCCTAATATTTCCACTCCCTTCATTCTGTTGCAGAAGCCTGAATTAGGCAAAGGTTCAGATTCAGTTACTGGCCACCCCCTCACAGGGCTTAGATGTGCATCTCAGTCAGTAGCTGTCACCTTAGGTTTAAGTTGTTCAAAAAGTATTAAGGTCCTCATTATAACTTTGGTGGTAACTTCCGCCTAACGCCACGGCCACCAACATGCTGCCAGCGTGGCTACCAGCCGTCTACGCGTATTATGACCGTCGACGGTATTCCACCAGAAGGCTGGCGGAAATACCTCCGACGGTCATGGTGTCGGACGGTGGTAAGGCGGCGCTGCTTGACAGCAGCACCGCCACAGCAGCAAAACACCGCCGACCGTATCATGAGCAATAATACGGCCTGGCAGTGTTTTACTGGCGGACACTGCTGCTGACAGCAGCGCTGCATCCCGTCTCCAGCCGGAGGACCCCCTGCAAACAGGTAAGTTGGGTTTTCTGACAGGAGAGGGGGGTGTTGTGTGCGTGTGTGGGGTGTTGTGTGTGGGTGGGGGGTGGGGGTGTCTATATTTTAGTATGCGTGCATGCGGGTGTGAGTCGTGTTGAATGAGTGCATGAATGACTGAATGTGAGTGTATGTTGTGTGTTGTGAATGCGTATGTGCGACAAAGTATGTTGGTGTGTGTTGCAGTGTGTGGGTATGAATGTGTGCATGCATGGGTGGATGTGGGTATGCGTGTGTGTATTTGTGTATTTGGGTGGGTGTGTACATGTGTGGGGGGTGGGGGAGGGAAGGGGAAGGTGGGGTAGGACTCTGGGGACCTCTATCAGTTCCAGTGAAGGAATTCCCTGGCACTGATAGTGCCTACCGCCATGGTTTTTGTGGTGGTAAGATTGGCACGAAAACCATGGCGGTAGGCCAGGTCGTAATCCCGAGGGTGGGATTGTGACGGCCGCCGGGATGGAGACCGAAGTCTCCAGCCCAGTGGCCGTTACCACCCTGGCGGTCGATGTGTTAAAGTGGCTGTCTCTGATGGCAGTTACTGTCAGAGTCAGAATCCAATTTTTGTTACCACCGGCTTGTTGGTGGAATAAATGCCACTTTAACACCGACCGCCCGGGTCGTACTGAGGGCCTAAGTCTGCAGTTTTGACTTCTTCAGAGCATTCCTCTGTCCTTTGCTCCTGTTGTGGTTGAAGGCTTACTGTGCATGGCCGGTCTGCTGTCATGGCATGGCTCCCCTATTAATTGCAACCTCTCAGGCTGCTCAGCTCCACTTCATGACAACATGCTCGATTTATTGGGCGATCACATGTAGTTGTAGCCTACCCAGCTAACCATGCTCCACCCAGCGATGATGTGCCTTTTTTGCTTCTGGCACTGGTAGTGGCGTCACCAGCATATGGCCTGCAATGGCTGTCAACGGACATAGCCACACTCGATTTGATAAAGTGTCCGGGGTAGGTCTCGGCCAAAACCTCACAGTGAATTCCGGAGATCAAGTCACACTAAAGGTCACTCCTGATTTTTCTCTCCAATTTTCTCTGCTTTTTTGAGTGTTTCTCATGCGAGAACAAGCTGGGCTTCTCATCCTAGCCATGCTCTTTTACTGCAGGGCTAGGAATGCTCCTTCTTTCTCTCAGGAGGCAGGCAGGTTTTTAGGCATTATGCAGACCTTCAGCTCCTCCAACAGAATGTGCAGACTTCAGGTGGTGTCCACTCACCCCTAGGAGACTGGCTGTCAGGCAGATTCCAGCCCTGTATTTGCAGCAGTTCTCAAAGTATTCTGTGGAGCAGTTCCCTCTTGGGTCAAGAAGATCTTGGTCTGGAACAAAGTTGAGTGGTTTGGATACCACTTTTTTCCATATATAATAAAAAGGAAATGTGGATTTACTGTCTCACACACTATGACTAGTATGAGGAGGTTCTCTTTCAATTATCCTTCTCAGGCTATTCTCCTAGTCACCCCTTTTTCTAAAATGATGATTCTCCAACCAGTTAGTACTGGGGTTGTCTCCAAACAGACGTATCAACAGCATGGGAACAATAAAGTGTGAGGTTACTGAAACAGTAATCAGGGGTAGACAAAATGAAATATGTGGCCTAGAACCACGTCACCTTGAACAACAGAATCTGCAGTCCTGCCCTTCACCCATAGCATCTTCCAATTGACAGTGCTAAGGAAAAAATAATCAGCAGCACCTTGCTAACAAAATCGTCATGGAATTTCTAAAGGGAGCTCTGTCTCTATGCTCCACACTTCATTACTGGATCGTCACCCTTCAGCCAAAGGAATACAAGTAATACACTTCCACTTTCTGGGTAAGATGTCCCTATTTTACGTCTTGTGTCATGTTAAGTCAGGTGCATCCAAAATGGATGTCAGTGGCATCTGTGCTCAGACTCAAATGAACTCAAAGTTCTACTACCTAGCACATATCACAGGCTAACTGAACATGCACATATGCTGAACATACACATTGAATGTTAGGACATGACTCTGGATTTTACAAGATAGTGCAACTTTACACAGGATGGGTCAATAGGCCACACTCTCATTTTCACCATCACTTTATGCAATGCAGTAGTCCTCCATCATCTATGAGGACACACTTGTTGCACACCTTCCGGTCAGAGGACAGGGCCTGGGACTCACATTCCCAGGGAGAAGCCTAGGCCTCTATGCACACCCTAGGTTACTGTAACACCAGGACCAAAACAAAAGTCATGATTTCACATTTACATTCAATTGGGCACTCAGGACTGGAGAAAAACAATGTTTGAAACGCCGATTGTGACGCCTGGGCGCAGAGGGAGCCAGCGCCAGCACCAGCACCAGCACCTTCAAGGGCAGGAGCCCTTTAAATTTCAACTAGCGCTCCCGCTTTGCGGGAAACGCCGATTGTGACGCCTGGGGGCAGAGGGAGCCAGCGCCAGCACCAGCACCTTCAAGGGCAGGAGCCCTTTAAATTTCAACTAGCGCTCCTGCTTCGCGGGAAACGCCGATTGTGACGCCTGGGGGCAGAGGGGGCCAGCGCCAGCACCAGCACCTTCACGGGCAGGAGCCCTTTAAATTTCAACTAGCGCTCCCGCTTCGCGGGAAACGCCGATTGTGATGCCTGGGGGCAGAGGGGGCCAGCGCCAGCACCAGCACCTTCAAGGGCAGGAGCCCTTTAAATTTCAACTAGCGCTCCCGCTTTGCGGGACGTGCCCGGGCAAAGCCCGGGCCAAGGGCAGGCCCGTCCTGTGCATGTCAGAGCCCGGAGGAGGCTGGGCTGGGCCCCCCTCTTTCGTCTGCAGCAAAGAGCCTAGCTGTCACCTAAAAGAACTGCACAGTTTAACCTGAGTAGCTTAAACCTACCGCAGACGTGAGGACAATACATCGCTATAGGTGAGCCGTATTTGTACTTTTTGACGTTCCGTATTTGTACTGTTTGACGTCCCAGTCCTCCCAATAAGGCCCCAGTGGGGTGGAAACAGGGTGGGAACAGGGGAAGAAGTGCCTATAGTAAAAGGCTGTTCAAGGAGCCAAAAAAAAAGGGAAAGAACCACCTGCTGGTTAAAAGAAATCCAAAGAGACAAGATGGGCAGGCGGAAGGAGGGGCACTCTTGGAGAAGGCCGGTAACAATAAGACCTTATATGGATTTCTCCAAAAAGCGGTTGGAGCATTAGAAAAGGAAATTGAATTGGTGGAGCGCCGTTTAACTGCCCCACCACTGATGGTAGCTAATCGTCTATCTTTATCCCCACTGCAAATTCCAACACAACCCCTTTACCCATCCGATTTACAGTCTGTTCTGCCTATCTCACCTCCAATTACCCAAGAGTCTATTGTGGAGATCCAGGACAATGCTACCCAGCCACCAGAATTGACACAGCCGCCCTTAGGCAGGTCCGTACCCAAACCAGAGCATAACACAAAGGGTAAAAGAAAACGAGGTGAGGTAAATTTAAAGAACAAATGGGCCCGCATTTTGAGCTCTCCTAATCATGGCCCCAATCTTGGCGCACTATCTCGGAATAAGGACCACATACTAGCCCAAGCATCTATTGACGATCGTTCAGCAGCTGATTATATAATAGAACATATCAAAGGTGAGTTTTCCAAGAGACTACACCCTATAGTAACTCGCCTACAAGCCATTGAAGAGAAACTGGGTGGTTTTATCAAGTCCAAGCAGATGGTCACCCCCCCCCTTACCGGACTTGCAGCTTCCCTTCCAAATTCTCCCCTCAAGCCTACCGGGCAATAGCACCAGTATCCTCCCCCTACCATCGGATATGGATCACAACCCTTCAATGGACTGTCTTGATCCTCTGTACCAACAAGTGAGGGTTGCAACTGGCAGGCAGGTTACCACCTTAAAGGACAAGTGTCCTAAGACTGCCACCCCCTTTTCGAGGGGGAATGGAGGAGTTGTCTCTTCCAACGTTATGAGAAAGAAATCCTACAAAGAGACTCTTGACCAGAACCACTAATCAACAGATCGGACGTATATGGATGAAGGAACTAACTTGAGAACCTTACATCTACCCCCGGAATCCTGCCCATACGTTCTTGTTATCACGAGCGTCCCCAAACTTAAAACCAATACTCCTGAATCATTTATAGAACTGAAAAACAAGGTTATACATTGGTTACATAGTAACACCAGATTTGCATTCCATATGGCACCCTCAATAATAATGGTGAGGAGGATGGGTTGGGTGGGCCCACTCAAGAACCCCGGTATGGGGGATTGTATTGTTATCAATTTTGATTCACCCACCCTTGTCCAGCAGCTCTCTTCGAATGTGCGCAAATCCAATCCTCTAGGGGGAGAAGTATCTTTGTGTAGACTCCAGGCCTTCTACCCTCACACACTTACATCAGCTATTAAGGTGACGTTAATGCCACTCAGAGGTTATACTAGTTCTCAGACGCAGCTTGCCCCCCAGATAGGATGCAGCTCCCTTTCACCCTCTCTTTCTGAAATCGATTGACTAAAAGTCAGTCCTGCGCATGGCCCATCTAAGCCTCAAGGAATTAGAAATTGGGATAAGAATCATCTTGTACCCAGAACTATTGGAACACAAGGAACAGGAATAGGTAGTCCTGAGGCTGATCAGACTCTTACTGCAGACATCAGAGGCCCAACACCAATCCTCCCACCAGCCCAGACAGAATTCTCCAGGATGGAAAATAGTGGGAGACCTGTACTTGGGGAGCTAGCGAAGAGGGCGAGGCTTATGAGAGCAACCCAGCCCCGGAATCAATAGGTTCCAATAACCATGGGTCTACCCCATCTGTCCGGGCACTTGAAACAACGATGTCAGGCCCCGACCTAAATGGGGCGAGTAATACTTCGGGTGATAATGTAATGGAAAATTTTACCGAGGCTAGTCTAGCTATGATTGAAAGGGATATTAAACCCCCCCAGGGCACCCCATTTGCTAGAGCGTACCTTACGGCTAAAACTCTCCAAGGTAGAACAGATGGTTTAGACACAGTTCTTAGCTGGAACATCGCAGGTCTGGAGAACAAAATGGGTATTCCTGAATGGGGCAAATTTATAGATGAACACAAAATATGTCTTTTTCAAGAAACGTGGGCAATGGAGCCCAAATATAGAATTGGTTTCAAAAGCTATTGGGTCCCAGCACGTAAGGCGACTTCCGGGAGACCTTCAGGCGGCTGCTCATATGGCTCAGCTGCTCCCTCAAATGTCGGGTTGAAGCAGTAGATACGGGCTGTCCTGATCTGATGGCTTTAGAAATACCATCTCTTAAGGAGAAACCGCTCCTAATAATTAACATCTACAACAGGAGCTTGGGCAGCAAATACGAGTCAGACGCCTTGACTATTTTGGATAGTTTCCTCTGCTGTAAAACCTCCTCCCACTTTATTCTTATTGCAGGGGATTTTAATGTTACTTTTAAGCCCTACTCGTTGGCCCAGGAACTATACAAAGAAGAGGACGCATATTGGGGTATCCCTCAATTGGTGTCGAGCAAAAGACCGAGAATGAACAGACTGACACACCAAGTCGTGGACATTACACTGGCACATGGTCTTCGGGCCTGTAACAGTCGTTCCCGTTCGGACGTCAATCTTCATCCTACATTCAGGCGTGGAGCCCAGAAGAGCCAGATAGATTATATTTTGCTTGACATTCGGTTGTGGGGTCACATGGCTGACATGAAGATTTTAGAACATGAGGAAAGTGGCCATGAGCCACTGATCTTATCAGTTAGGGGTCTATTTCCTCTACTTGAAACTCCTTGTCCTAAGATCTATGATCAACAGCTTGTACTGACAAATAATAGACGAAATGTCAAATGGGAATCTGTGAACACTGACTTAGGTTCTATGACATCTTTATATAGCCTGTTGGCTGACCAAATGGAGCGCATGTCCCTGCTCTTGGAAGATGGTGAAGGGCTTATAGCAGCCCATACTCATTTATTCAATTCCTTAAAACACATTTTTACCAAAGAGATTGCCAGTAAAGCAAAAAAGAAGTGTAACGCAAGGTGGTTTAGTACTGCATGCAGGGAAGCACAGCACAAACTACTGAGAGCTCTAAGAGGGGGCCAGACAGAGCGTATAAGGCAAGCAAGGAAAGACTATAAACAGGAACTTAGCAGGGCCCATAGGAGATGGGATGAGTCTAGATGGGCTTTCCTTCTGGAGTCTGCAAAAGTTAATGATACTTCGAGATTTTGCAAACTGGTTGCCGACGCTAGTGGGGAACCTAACCGTCTCCCTGGTGCCTCACTACTCCCCACAGAGTCGACAGATCACTTTGGCCGATTATATTCAGGGCCTACAGATGTTACTACCAGGGAACTGAACCATATTATGACCCTGGAGGCCCCTACAATCAACTTCACCCTGGCAGAAACCAAGGCTGCTATTGTTTCACTGAAATGGGGAAAGACCCCTGGCCTTGATAAAATCCCAGGTGACCTGTACAAAACAAGTCCGGATATATGGGCCCCATACCTGAACTTGGTTTCTAATGTAGTTGCCGCAGGAGCGCCTGTCCCGAGCTCCTGGAAGGGAGCGGAGATAGTTCCTATTTTAAAAAAAGGCAGCCCCTCTGACCCTGCCAATTATCGTCCGATTTCCTTGCTTGATAATTTTCAAAACAATTTTGCAAAGCAAATCCTGTTTCATCTCGAAGAATGGATTTTAGAAACCAATGCCATCTCTAATTTGCAAGCAGGGTTTAGGCCAGCAGTTAGTACCAGAGATCAATTCTTAAGATTTCTAACAATCAAATGGAAAACCGTGGAAGTAGGAGGGGGTAACCTGTATGTGGTCTTCATTGACCTTAGAGACGCATTTGATCTGGTCCCTAGGAACCAGTTATGGCTGACATTAGCTGATATGGGTATCCCCAAAGGTCTTCTGAAACTTATGGTCCGACTACATGAGAACACCTATGCACAAATCAGGAGTGGTAAAGATGGCGTTATAACAGATCCAGTTGCCATTGAAAGAGGAGTCAGACAGGGTTGTGTCCTAGCCCCTACCCTTTTCCTCCTATATATAAACAATTGCATCAACTACCTAGCAAACTGTACCAATGACTCCCCTAAGTTGGCCGGGAATAAAGTGCCATGTCTGCTTTATGCGGATGACACTATCCTGCTGGCCAAAACTTCCATGGGAATTCAAAATTTGGTCAATCAGTTTTGTGTATTTTGCAGAGATTACGGGCTGTATATCAATGCTAAGAAAACAAAATGTATGATATATAGCACCCCGAATAAGAAAACAAAAGCAAATATAGTGATGAATTCAGTCCTTTTGGAGAGGGTAATGGAGTACGATTATCTGGGTATCAGATTATCGGATAAGGGCAGTTGGGATGCAGCCATAAGAAAAGGGGCACTTATTATCTGCCAAAGAGGTGGAGTGCTAGAACGAAAGGCTAACACCATAGTAAGCCCCCCTCTGATCCCTATTTCTGAAATCTATAAAGTCCAAATCCGTGCTGCTGCTTTGTACGGAGCGGAACTCTGGGGTTCATATAGACAATTGGATACCCTCCAATCCAAAGAAAACAATTTTTTCAGACACATATTTAGGCTTGGGAATGGCATGCCGATGATTCCCCTAAGATTAGACCTGGGTATAAATAGTATTAAAGACACAGCAAGCTTAAGGCCACTACTATATTGGGTCCGACTATGGAAAACGGAAGAACTCGAGCCCTTTAGGTTAGCAATTAAAGACCTTATACCACCTTTCCAGGGATGGGAAAAAGTTCGTTGGTTGAGGGAGATGAAATCAGCTTGGGTTAAGCTGGGCTTCTCCCATTATTGGGAGAACCCAGAGATGATTCCTGCTAACGCTAGATTGTTGATCAAAGAGCGATATGGGGGAAAAATGTACGATGAGTCATTTCATTGCAAAGGGCCGGGGCGGCTGACAGCAGAGTTTCTGCTGGTCAAACACGAACCCCCGCCTGAGAATTTCCTGGATCTCCCCATACCAGCACGTGCCCGAGCCTTATTCCTTCAGCTCAGATACGGAACATTAGCAGTTAATAGCTTTACGGCCCGTTGGTCGACCAACAGTTCCTTGTCCGATAAATGCATAAACTGCCATTTATGTAAAGAAACCCCTGAGCATGTTTTATTTTTCTGCCCCTTGTATAAATGTCCTAGAGGAAAGTGGATTATTCCCTTGTGCAAGGTATTGCTATTGCATGATCAAACTAGTGCTTATAGATTGTGCAAATATGATACTTCCACGATGATAGTAAGCTCATTTTTCAAATATCTGTCAGCAGCATGCTCAATTCGTAGTAGGACTATTTTAGACCCTAGTCTGCTGGCTGAGGTCCAGCAGCTAGTGGACGAGGATTTCATACGGTTAGTGAACTTAAATACGATTATCTGAGTTGTCTCACCTACGATATTAGATTTTACTCTTGTCTGTGTATTTTATTGGGTTTTCTCATTTAATTGACTTATAGTATTGCAGTATATAGCATTTTGCAAATGGCAAGAGTTAATTCTCATGAATAATTTATTCAAGAAATGTGTTTAACCCTATGGTACCCTTTTTAATGTTTGTTTTTTAATTATTGTGACCACTAATTATTTTATGAAGTACCACGAATCACTTTTTATGTATAATTTGCATTAGAGCAGTTTCTATAACATCAGAAAAGATTTAGTAAACTATCCGTTTTCCTTTTAAACTGTTTTGGTAAATGGTATCCAATAAGCCAGGAGGTATCAACTAAGGAGTATCATTTAACATTTGGTCTGTTGGACAAGGAGTGTATTAAATTGTATTGTTTTTTTTTCTTTTTTTTTTCTCCTTTGTGATGGTTATGATCCATGTTTTATCTTGTGTGTATGGTTCGTTTTTATCTTTTTTAATGGCCTAATTTTAGACCGAATAAACCAATAATAAAAAAATGTACACCACAAGGCCACATTCCTTAACATTTTACCTTTATGCCATCACCAACATCTAATGTAACACTTCTAATGAGAGTGAATTTAGTTTCCTTTTAAACCACATAAAATTGTTTAACATCATATTTTGAGTTGGGGACATACAGAGTCAAATCCGCTCTTCCAACATACTCAGACTGGTGAATTTATATTTGCTCTTTTTCATGGAAATACCAGTTATTTCTCTACAATCAGCTCTTTTATTTAGGAATAGGCCTGTTACAATAGAGTGCCAAGCATCCCCAAGAATGATCGCTCATTTTATCCAGTTTCTTAAATAGCGAGACTGAACTAGGCATTTGTCAAATGGAACTATAAAGAAAATGTAAATTGAGCAATTTACAACAAAATATTGAGTAGTGAAATCAAGTAAAAGATGTATGCATGCGGTGATTGCTCTACTTACCTGAGCATTAAAATCATCTGTTTATGTGTGAAAAGATGATGAACAAACACTGAAATCAAGAAAGTTGTATGCACAGCGAAGTTGATATCTTCTTTGTAGCTTTCCAGAATATATCACTATTTATGAAGTATATGCTGCAACCCCATGATATAAGCAACATGCATTCTGTAAACATTACTCAAGTGCTTTATGTGTGCTGTGGGTGCAGGTGATGGACACCAAACTCATATTTGGGGGTTCTTATTTGGTAAAGCACAGCTGTCTGGTTGCAAACGTCTTGTCAGCTCATCAAAGTGTTACAGTGAGCTTAAAGCTCGGCTTTTGCTTACCGCTGATTGGCTTAATTGTCATTATGGTTTGTTTGCTTTGTATTTGGTGGCTTGCCTTTTCCATCATGTGTTTGTTCTTCCCCTAGAGCATGCCCTCTTTACCAAATGTTTGATTGGTGGGAGTGCATCGTTCCACTGCTCACATTTAGGGAACTACTTAATTCTGTTTCTTTCAGCACTCCATGAGAGTGAACTTGTTGTCTAGCTTTCTACCGCGTGTGCTGCTTCTCTTCTCCTGCCCTCGGTGTTGCTTCCCCTCCGTCCATTTTCTTCTCCCATGTTTGCTGCTTTTCCGTTCGATGCCCACCCCCACCCCATGCCTCTATGTTGCTCCCTTTCCCCCGATCCTGCTTTTCCTTTTTTTTAATTTATAGTTAATTCCACTCCCATGGTTTAAAGCTCCCCTAATGCTCTCACACCTATTCTTCATACCCCCTGCAGTCCTTAGAATGTTTTTCAAGAATTGAAAAAATATTTTTTTAAGGACCCAAGAGCTCCCATTTGCTACCAGGCCTCTCTGCTTTAAAATAAGTTATTTTTCATAAGTGAAAATTACCATCTTGAATCAGTAAATAAATAATTAAAATAGCCACCACCTCATTAAGTAGACACGCTTGCTTGGTGACAATGGGGATGCATGCACATGCATCTCACTTGTCTCTTTGCATGTTTGCACCTGCTAAATGATGCAAACGCATGACACCATTTTTTTTTTTTGTTTTATTATATTTTTTTTATTAACAATTTACTGCTTCACATTTTACAAATCCGTTAATGGTAACATCTTGTACTCATCATACACGTCGTTTAAAGGATACATATATATATACTAATCTTTACATACGTTCTGCCTCTCAATTTCTTGTTCATTTTGACTTTCTCTAGGTCTTGTTTATCCTTAGGTCCTATTTTTGACGTTCCTGTTTCAATAGGTCCTATGCCCTATAATTCTGTGTTACTCTTTTATCGTGTATTGACCACAGAGCAGCTCAACTCAGTATTAAACTATTTATAAACATGATGGCTTTTTGTGGATGGTTCCTACGTTAACTGGGGGAAGTCCCCCACAGGGGGCTATGTGGGAGGGGGGCCTGACTGTCTTCCTTTAGTCTCTCGCTGCATTGTTGTGTCGGTATGTAGCCGTCTCTGCCCTGTCGCTCATGCCCTAGTGCGACTTGCTGGTGTCCTCGACGGTCTGCGTTTCTGGTGTTGGGAGCCCTCCCCAAGGGGCATCTCTATTGGGTGCATCCACCATCCATGCTTATACCCCTTCACTGTCCTATTTCTACTGGTACCACGTTGGGAGCTGTTGGTCCTTTCACCAGGCCGTCCCAACTCATCACAATGTCCTCCCAGTCTGGGGCGATGGGGGTCTGTCGGATGCCCCTGGCCTCCTCAGATTTTAGAACCTGTAACTCATCCCTAATCCATTTTGTGACGTTGTTTTTCCATTCAGTAAGCGAGGGGTGGCTAGAGGCTTTCCAACCCCTCGTGATCAATCTTTTATACAGGGCTAGGGCGAGGTCCAGGAAACGACTTCTGACTTTCCCCCGAGGGGTGCCGTTCTTGAGGCCCAGCAGACATATTGCGGGGGTTAACGGTAATTCAGTGCCAAATAGCCTTGTCATGAACGCTGTCCCTGCCCCCCAGACAACCTGTAAGACGGAACATTTCCACATCATGTGGTCGAAATCGGCCTCCCCATCGCCACATCTGGGGCATGTCCTAGGTGTTCCCCCATATATGCGGAACAGTCGGTGCGGGGTAAGGTACGTCCTATGTAGGTAGTTGTATTGAATGTATCGTAAACAGGTGTTACGTGAGATCACCCGGGGGTAAGCCAGCGCCCTGCTCATTCTGTCTCGGACAGATCGCGCTAGATCGTTTTCTCCCACCTTTCCCTTAGGGAGTGCAGGGGATCTAGTGCAGTTTCCATCTGGGCTCGGTATATTCTAGCAATTAAATGGGGTTCTCCGCCCGATGTCAGCAGGAGATGCAGCACTTTATGGACAGTGGGCTCTGCGTTAATTGTATCCCAGTGGTATTTCAGGGCATATACCAACTTCCTAAAGAGCAAGAACTGACCCTGGGGGACTCCCTCTCTCACCAGGTCTATGAAGTTCCTTAACACCCCTTCCTTGAAAAGCTCTCCCACTGTCTCTATTCCTGCTCCTGTCCATGGTCCCAGGCCCCTCAGCCCCATCTCTTTCGGATCCACGACCAGGACCGACAACGGCCCTCTTCGTGCATCTCCTCCAGCACGCCATCGCAACCCTGGTCATTAGATTGTCTCCAAGAGGGGCGATCTTCCTCTCCGTCATTCGTGCTATTATCCGGGCTGAGTCTAACACACCGTGGGAGGAGAATAAGTCCAGCTGTCCCCCGCCCATCATCCAGCCAGACACCCACTGTAACTGGGACGCCAGGTAATATGCCTCGAAGTCAGGGGCCCCCAGCCCACCTGCACTCGTCGGTCTGCATAAGGTCGTCAGTGCCGTACGTCTGCGACCATCGTCCCACACTAACTCCCGAAGCAGTGTGTTCAACTCGCGGAACCACGCCGGGGGGATCCATAATGGTAAGTTCGTGAAATAATAGAGGAGGCGAGGAAGCATGACCATTTTTGACAACGCTATTCTGGCCATTATTGTTAGCTTCAGTGATTGCCAGAACCCGACCGAGGACCGTAAGGAGCGGAGTGTGCCGCCTAGGTTGCCGTCCCGAAGGTCGTCCAGTTCATGGAATATTTTAATGCCCAGGTATTTAAAGGTCCGTGGGGCCCAGTTCACGTCTCTCGGGCATGTTTCAGGGCGTATACAGTCCGGAAGTATTGGTATTACAAACGTTTTGCCTCTATTGAGGCGAAGCCCTGACAACCCCCTGAAAACCTCTAGGGTCCTCAGAGCCCACGGGAGGCCACTGATTCCATCTCTCAGATAAAGAAGTATATCGTCAGCATAGAGGGAGATAATGGGGGTCATTCTGACCTCGGTGGTAAAAGGCCCTTACCGCCGGTCAGAAGTCCGCCATTCTACCGCCGCGGCCGCGGTAAACCGCCACGGTCATTCTGACCCACAATGGCGGAACCGCCAAAATCCCGACATCCAAGGAAGGCCGCCACATCAGCGGGCCGCGGAAAACTGGAGATGACCAAACCTCCACCGCCACGCCAACACAAACACGCCCATGCCATTCTGACCCACAAATCCACGCGGCGGTCTTTCAACCGCGGTATTCCATTGGCGGGACACACCGCCGCGGTCAAAATACACACACAGCTCCAAAACACTGCCACATTGGACAATTTGAAATACACACACCTGACACACATACAAACAACACTCCCACACATCCAACCAACTATAAAACACACACCCACATCACCCACAAACCCCTACGACCGAAGATCATAGACGAAGGAGAGAGAGACACATCACAGAATAGAGAGCTACATCACACAGAGGCACACTACACCATCACACACACCACATAGAAGCACAAAGCACCACACACCAACACACTCTTCACCACATACACCACCCCACACCTCATCCACACCACCCCATGGCACCCCAAAGGCACCCACGCTTTTCGGACCAAGAACTCCGGGTCATGGTGGAGGAGATCATAAGAGTCGAACCCCAGCTCTTCGGCTCACAGGTGCAGCACACCACTATAGCCAGGACGGCGGAGCTATGGCAGCGGATCGTGGACAGGGTCAACGCGGTGGGACAGCATCCCAGAAATCGAGAGGACATCCGCAAACGTTGGAACGACTTACGGGGAAAGGTGCGCTCGATGGTCTCGCGACACAACATCGCAGTGCAGAAGACTGGCGGGGGACCCCCACCCACACCAGCCGAATTCACAGCATGGGAGCAAGAGGTACTAAACATCCTGCATCCTGATGGCCTCGCTGGAGTACACGGAGGAATGGACTCTGGTAAGTACAATCTCAACTACTTCACCCCCCCCAGCATGCCAACCCCCACCACCACCCCCACCCCCAACCCCCATCACACATCCTCCCTGAGAATGTCTCCCCAGCACAACCCACCCAACACCAACCCCTGCATGCCACCACAAACTATGGACACCCATCACCTAAGCATGACCACTGCACATACCCCCCCCCCAACACCCCCACAACACCTCCCCCAAGGGAATGACAGCACTGGGGGACAAGGGCACCCATAAATCGCACACAATAGCACACACAGAAACAATAACCATACTCTCTTACCCCATGCAGGACCCGAACGCCAACACACCGGCCAGGAGGGTCCAGAAATGTCCATCCCCCCCCCCCGGAAGAGGCACCCAGTGATGACAGCAGCTCTGTCGACCTGGAACCTGACGACCAGCCCGGACCATCGGGGACCTCTGGACAGTCGGTTCCCCACACACAGGCCACAGCAGACCCAACCCCCTCTGGGAACAACAGCACAGCTCCCACCCAGCGGGCCCATGGCTCTGTCTCTAGGACAGGTCAATCAGCGGCGTGTCTGCCACTACAGGGCTCCCAGGCTAACCCACCACCCCAACAACAACAGGGACCTGGGGGCAGTGGTAGTGGGCACACCGTCCAGGGGACAGAGTCCGGGGGAAACAGGGCAACTCGGAGGGCTGCTGTGCGACAGGGGGGGGAGGAGAGGCCCAGGGAACCGACTCTCCAAGAGGCCCTCACCACCATCATGGCAGCCTACCACAGCTCACAAGAGACGATGGCGACGGTACTGGCCAGGTTCCAGGAGATCCAGGCACAGCAGGAGGAACGCTACATGGGGTTCAACAATCATCTCACCACCATCTCTACCGCCATGGGGAGCCTAGTCCAGGCCCTCCACCGGATAGAAGACACGTTGCGGGACCATGTGGCACCACGCAGGGCCCCTGTCACTAGCCCGGACCAGGAACAGCCTACCACCTCCGCCGGCGCTAGTGGACAGGAGGCCCCACCACAACGACAGGCCACCAGAACCCCACCTCCTGCTGAAGAACAACCACCCCGCAAGAGGAGCCTGAGATCAAAAAAATCGACAGAGTAGGATGTCAAGACCCCCGCCAGCATGAGATACCCCCTGAAGTCATCCCACTGTCCCACATTGCCACCCTGTCCAACCTTGAACTGCCCCTGCTCCATCGTTCCACAGGCATATGGACAATGCACCTGTGAGACTGAGAACTGGACTCTGCCATGGCCATTACTCCACCCCCACCCTTCACCGTGTTTATATCATGTACCATTATCTAGCACCAAAAATAAATCACTCAATGCACTGAAATGCTGGAGTCAGGCTGTATTATTTACAAATGTAAAACACATTACCGATCAATTATGTTCTGTAAACTTTGTGCTGAACACATACCGAGATCAATAAGCATTAGTCCATGGGCTAACCAAGCAGAAGTCACGCAGTGGGTCATACAGCACTGAAAAGGGAAGGGAGAATCAAACATCAGTTTCAAATAACTGGGGGGTCATAGACAAAGTTGAGAAAAACGAGGCAGTCAGGAAAATTAAAATGGCGTGTGTGATTCTTACCTGTGTGCTACTGAAAATACTGTTGGATAACTCTGTCCCTGTTGTCTGGGTCGTCCTCTGAGTCTTCCTCCTCTTCACTCTCCACAGGCTCTACAGCTGCTTCAACACCACCATCTGGACCATCCTCCTGCAGGAAAGGCACCTGACGTCGCAATGCCAGATTGTGAAGCATACAGCAGGCCACGATGATCTGGCACACCTTCTTTGGTGAGTACATCAGGGATCCCCCTGTCATATGCAGACACCTAAACCTGGCCTTCAGGAGGCCAAAGGTTCTTTCAATGACCCTCCTAGTTCGCCCATGGGCCTCATTGTACCGTTCCTCAGCCCTGGTCCGGGGATTCCTCACTGGGGTCAATAGCCAAGGTAGGTTGGGGTAACCAGAGTCACCTATTAGCCACACACGTTGTCTCTGTAGCTGTTCCATCACAAAAGGGATGCTGCTATTACGCATCACATACACGTCATGCACTGACCCAGGGAACTTGGCATTCACATGGGAGATGTACTGGTCAGCCAAACAGACCACCTGGACGTTCATCGAATGGTAACTCTTCCTGTTTCTGTACACCTGCTCATCGTCTTTTGGGGGGACTAAGGCTACATGGGTCCCATCAATGGCACCAATTATGTTGGAAATATGTCCAAGGGCATAAAAATCACCCTTCACAGTGGGCAAATCAACCTCCTCTGGGAATATAATGTAAATCCGTATGTGTTTCGTCAGGGCAGACAACACTCTAGACAACACCTTAGAAAACATTGGCTGAGACATTCCAGATGACATGGCCACTGTTGTCTGGAATGAGCCACTTGCAAGAAAATGGAGGACTGACAGCACCTGCACCAGAGGGGGAATTCCTGTGGGTTGGCGGATGGGGGACATCAGGGCTGGCTCCAGCTGGGCACACAGTTCATGGATGGTGGCACGGTCAAGTCGGTATCGTAGTATGATGTGGCGTTCTTCCATTGTCGACAGGTCCACCAGCGGTCGGTACACGCGAGGATTCATCCTTCTCCTCGCAAATCCCAGCGGACGGTGCCTAGGAAGGACAACATGGAGCACAGAGTCAAGATAATCACTGGTACGTTCACCACTGCTTGCATGGCACACGGTTATCTAGGTATTGAAAGGCGTGTATGTGTGGCAATGCCAGGCCTAGGCCTGTGTGTCGCAGTAGAGATTATGCCATGTGGCCCTTGAAATGGCGGCTGCCTGATCTGTGAAGTGGGACAATGGGATGTGAGGTCACTGCGCTGGCGGAGCACACCGTGGCGGTAGGCGGTCGAAGACCGCTATACGGAGCCGCATTGGATAACATTGAAGCCTATGGGTTTCAGGAGCCAATGACGATGTGCGCCGGCGGTCGCGGTACGCACCGCCGCGGTACGCACCGCCGCGGGCGTGACTGCCATTTTCTATCTGCTTAATCACTTGAGACCTGATCATCCACAGGAGAGGACCTATACTGCAAGTGCTGCTGTGAACTCGGTCTGGAAGTGACAATGGCTGCTGCGACTGGGGAAAGGGCCCCTGCCTTCACGTCTGAAGAGTTGGAGAAGCTCGTGGATGGGGTCCTCCCCCAGTATGCGTTACTCTACGGTCCTCCAGACCAACAGGTGAGTACACCGGGTGCACATGGAATGGGCGATGCCTGTGTGGAGTAGGGTGGATGTAAGTTGGTGGGGTGGGGGGCGAATGAGGAGTGCAACGCACGACAGATGAGAGCATGTGCTATATTGCAAGGTTGGGGAGGGGGGGCCAATCACATCTAACATGCAGTAAGTTGATGATTGTTTCCTTCCCACCCTGCACATGTCACATAGGTCAGCGCCCATCAGAAAGTCGGGATTTGGCGTGCCATCGCCAAGGAAGTCCGGGCCCTGGGGGTCCACGTCAGGCGGGGCACCCACTGCCGCAAGAGGTGGGAGGACATCCGCCGCGGAACCAGGAAGACCGCCGAGTCACTGCTGGGGATGGCCTCCCAACCTAGGAGGGGTGCCAGTCGTACCCTGACCCCCCTGATGTCCCGGATCCTGGCGGTGGCCTACCCGGAGTTGGATGGGCCCTTGAGAGCATCACAGCAGACACAAGGGGGTGAGTATCAGCACATTCAGCTATCTTTCTGCGCAGTGGAGGCGTCTGGGTGGGGGAGGAGGGTTGGGGGTGACATTAGGCCAGGGCGCTTTCTATAGTGTAGTCTTCTCCCTTAGGCATGGCCCTGTGCTCCCGGCCCCCACCTCCGTAGGGTGACAAGTCCAGCTATTGATGGTCCAGCCTCACACATGTGCGCGCTTGTCGTCTCCTGACCTGTTGTCCGAGTCAGAAGTACTGAGTAGTGTGCCCCGAATGCGCGGCTTAGCGCATGCGGCTCCTGTGTCTGTCCTCTCCGCCAACGGTGTTGACATTGCATGCACTCAACCAGGTCTTCTCTTTCTCCCCCCACCCTTCTTCTTCATCTTCTTGTGCATGTGTGCATTAGCATCATCAGGCCGAGGAGATTTGGCATCGGAGCACGAGGGAGCTGCAAGCCACAAGGCCCCGGTGGGCACAGGAACAGACACCGAGGGCCCAAGTGAGCCGGAGGGCGAGGGGAGCACCACGACGGGGACCGCTGGTGAGAGCAGCGACACGTCCTCGGATGGGAGCTCCCTAGCGGTGGCGGCAACATCCGGGCCCCCCGCCTCTACAGGTACAGCCGCCACCCAGCGCACCAGCCCCGCCCTCCCAGCAGCCCCTCAGCCTACGCTCCGTGCCCGCTCACCCAGGAAGGCGGGCGTCTCCTTCGCCCCAGGCACCTCAGCCCCTGCCCCTGTTACCCCTGCTGCCCTCAGTGAGGAGGTCATTGATCTCCTCAGGACACTCATTGTTGGGCAGACTACCCTTTTGAATGCCATCCAGGGGGTAGAAAGGGAGGTGCATCGGAGCAATGCCTACCTGGAGGGCATTCATTCGGGTCAGGCTGCCCATCAACGATCGTTCAATGCTCTGGCCTCAGCACTGACGGCAGCCATTGTCCCTGTTTCCAGCCTCCCTCTTCTGACTGCCTCCACCCTGTCTCTGTCTCCTGTTCCTCAGCCTATCCCATCCACACCATCTGACCAGCCTGCACACACCTCAACACCCAAGGGCAGCTCATCCAGACACAAGCACCACAGATCCCACAAACACTCACCCAAGCAACACACAGATGCAGACATCCCAACAGTCACTACCACCCCTGTGTCCCCATCCTCCTCGTCTCCCTCCTCCCTCCCTGTGACGTCTCCACTCACACCTGCATGCACACCAACATCAGCCAGTGCTTCCATCACCACCACACCCTCCTGTACAGTCCGCACGCGTGCAGTCACCACCCCCACTGCCATTTACACGTCCCCTGTGTCCTCTCCCACTGTGTCTGTCACCACCCCTTCCAAGACACACAAACGCAGGCAGACACCCACCCAACAGACATCCACCTCACAACAGCCTACAGCACCTGCACCTTCACCCAATGACAGCACACCTGACTCTCCTACAACCACATCCTCTTCCTCCACTTCCATCTCCACTTCTCCTACCTTTTACCTTGGCCCTAAAAAACTTTTCCTGGCTAATCTTGACCTCTTCCCCTCCGATGACCTACCCCCTCCGTCTGCAAAGAGTCCCAAGAGCACCACAGCCACCACCAGCCCAACTTCGGGTGTCACTGTTGTGCATGGGTTCTGGAGCCCACCCTTTGCCAGCAGTGACACCTCCATCAGCAGCAAGGACACATCCAGCTCCCCCCCCCCGGCAAGAGGACCAGGAAACACAAGGGCCGCCGTGCGAAGACTGACACGGCTGCCCCCAAGGAGCAGAGTTCGCCCACTTCACCAGCCACAACGTCTAGGGGAGGCAAGGGCCCGAGAGCCCCATCTAAGGAGCGTAAGGGAAGCAGGGCGGAGACGTCAGGCAGCAGGAGCGCGGAGCAGGTGGGCCCCACATGCCACATCCCAGCTGGAAAGGAGGACACCAAAGGGCCCAGGACCCCGTCACCGAAGGGCCCAGGAACATCACGGCCGGAGGGCGTCTGAGCACGGAGTCCAGGCCAGGTCTGGCTCCCTTGAACCTACTGGATGTGCACCGCTGAACAGGGCCCGCCGTGGAGAAGAGCACCGCTGAACAGGGACCCGCCGTGCAGAAGAGCACCGTTGAACAGGGGCCCGCCGTGCAGAAGAGCACCGCTGAACAGGGGCCCGCCGTGCAGAAGAGCACCGCTGAACAGGGCCCGCCGTGCAGAAGAGCACCGCTCTGCTGGGCCCCTTCATCTCAAGCACCGCTCCGCTGGGCCCCGCCGTCTCAAGCACCGCTCCGCTGGGCCCCTTCATCTCAAGCACCGCTCCGCTGGGCCCCGCCGTCTCAAGCACCGCTCCGCTGGGCCCCGCCGTCTCAAGCACCGCTCCCCTGGGCCCCTTCTTCTCAAGCACCGCTCCGCTGGGCCCCTTCTTCTCAAGCACCGCTCCGCTGGGCCCCTTCTTCTCAAGCACCGCTCCGCTGGGCCCCGCCGTCTCAAGCACCGCTCCGCTGGGCCCCTTCTTCTCAAGCACCGCTCCGCTGGGCCCCTTCTTCTCAAGCACCGCTCCGCTGGGCCCCGCCTAGTCCCTCGACATACCGGGTATGTGCTGGATATCGTTCTGCCCGTCCTCACCCTTGCCAACAGGGATGAGTGCAATAGGTCAACACATTTCGCCCAGTGCTCCCCTAGTCCCATTTTTAACATCACTGCCCTGAGGTAGTCCCACCTAATCGTGTCAAAAGCCTTCTCGAAATCCACTGCGAGCAAAACCCCGGCAGGGGGTTTCTCCTCTCCCGGCATGTGTAAGACAGCGAAAATTTGCCTTAAGTTCAACGACGTGCTGCGCCCAGGGACAAAGCCATTCTGGTCCGCGTTTACTAGTATGGTCATGTGGGGGAGCAACCTGCCGGCCATGACCTTACTAAGGATCTTAAAGTCGCTGTTCAGCATTGATAAGGGACGGAAGTCAGTCACTGGCGCTTCCCTATTTTTGGTCTTGGGGAGCGGCACCACCAGGGCCTCTCGAAGTGTGCATGGCAGCTCACCCCGCTGCAGAGCCTCCGTGTACATCTCCGCTAGTTGGGGAGCCAATAATGTCTTGTATTTTTTATAAAAGTCCATTGGTAGGCCGTCTGTTCCAGGAGTCTTTCCGGGAGCCAGTTGCGTTATGGCCTCGCTTATCTCTTCCACTGTCACTGGTCCCCCCAGGCTGTACCGTTCTTCCGGGTTCAATATTGGGAGTGGGATTTGCTGCAGGAGATCCTCAAAGGCCTCCGCTCCCAAGTCGCTAGGTTCCTATACAGGTGCATATAATAGTCCTTAAATGCGTCGTTAATTGGGCCTGGGCTATGTCTACGAAGCCCCTCTTTATCTTGTACACTCGTAATGGGCTCTCCGTCCCCGTTCGGGCGCACCAGCCATGCTAGCAGCTTCCCTGATCTACCCTCTTCTGATTGTAGTGATGCCAAATATTTTTGCGTGCTATGACACCAAAGCTGTTCCTCAATCCGGGAGTGTTCTTTGCGTGCTTGGCTATATTCCTCGTTCTCTTGGGGTTCAGGGCCCTGTCTCAGCTCCCCCTCATGCAGTTCCCTCTCTAAAGCAGACAGTTCCCTTTCAAGTGTGCGCTTCACTCCTGCCGATTGCCCCAGGCAGAAACCCCTTGTCACCACCTTAAGTGTCTCCCATTCTGTAGCCCTGGATGGGGTGGATCCATCATTGATTTCAATATATTCTGCCAGGTGGGATCGTAGGGCTTCCCTATACGCCTGATCTTCCAGCACCTCAGGGGACAGTGTCCACGATGGTATTTCTATATTCTCCGAAATTCTTAGCGTCAGCAGCAGGGGATTATGGTCCGACAGCGTGCGACCAAGATACTCAGAATGAGTCATATTACGTGCTAGGCCCGCCGTGCATGTCACCCTATCAATTCTGGTGTGCAGCCGGTGGAGGCCGGAGTAATACAAGTAGTCTCTGTCTGTTGGGTGTTGCTCCCGCCAGACATCCACCAGCCCCCAGGAATACAGTCATTCTCTTAGCTTTTTGGCTATTCTAGTTGACACTGCCCCCTGCAGCAGCGGGGTTGACCTTTCCATGTTTGTGTCTAGTATTGCATTGAAGTCCCCCCCCTATTAGTAGTTCACCTGTACATTGGTGGGTAAGTTGGCTCGATAACCTAGTCAAAAAGGGGTTCTGGTCTTGGTTGGGGGCATAAATGCAACTTATAACAATCGAGATACCATGTAGCCTCCCATCCAATCTCACAAATCTACCTTCCCGGTCTATACTGGAGGATTCTATCACTAAAGGGACTCCGGCCCTGACCCATATCATTGCGCCCCTTGCATACGCTGAGTACTCCGTGGCAAACACCTGTCCCCTCCATCTACATCTCAGTTTCTCCACCTCCCCAGCCGTCAAATGAGTCTCCTGTAACATTGCCACTTGCACCCCTCTTCTCTTTAAGTAGGAGAGAATTCTATGTCGCTTAGCCGGCGTGCCCATCCCTCTAACATTCCATGTCAAACGATTATAGTCTGCCATTTTAATATAATAGTCAGGTGGTAGTGCCCTTGGTTCCCACAGGCCCCAGCTCACCCCTTCCCATGTTCGGGACTGCGTTGCAGTCAGGTAACTCCATCCATTTTGCCGATTTAACTTGTAACTGTAAACCCCAACTCCCCCTCCCCAGGGCGCCTACCAACCTATAGGTAGCCCAGAAAACTATGCAACAGTGCAACTTGTTCGGGCATGTAACTGCAGTTCTCGCCAGCCTAAAAGGACAGGCGAGGTTCTGGACTGGGGGGTGGCCAAGTCCGGAGGGGCCTCTCGTTCACCTGTTGCGCCGTGTCTCCGGGCCCTCACGTGTTAGGTTTATCCAAGTTTGTCAGCAGTTTGCGGTGTCACCTTGGGCGCACGTGCCGGGCAGCCCAACTCTCCAGCCGAAGACATCACTGTGTCGTCCGATTCCTCTCCCGAACCCCCCGGGGGGGTCGCACATCCACTCATTCGAGCTGCCGCCTCCAGAGCCGCCTTTTGGCCTTTTTCTTTTTGTGTTTGCGTTGGTGCCAGCCGCGGGCGACCCCCGGGCCTCCGCAACGTCTGGGTCCGGCAAATTCGACTCCCAGCCGCGCCCCCGCCTTCAGATCGCCCCTGCTGGGATCCACGTTTCTCGAGCCATTCCCATGCTTCCTCCGGGGACTGTAGGAAAGTGGTCTTCCCCTCCAGAATCACTCTCAGTCTGGCCGGATATAACAACGAATATTGTATTCCCTCTTCCCTCAGGGCCCGTTTGACTGCTAGAAACGAAGTTCGTTTATTCTGGACATCCAATGTGTAGTCCGGGAATAGTGTCACCTCTCCGTTTGCTACTTTAAACGGGCCCATCCCTCTGGCCTTCTGTATAAGAGTGTCTCTGTCCCTGTAGTGTAGTAACTTGGCAATCACTACACGTGGTGGTCTGCCAGGGGCGAGAGGTCTCGACGGCATCCGGTGCGCACGTTCCAATGTGAAGAAGGGGGACAGGCATCCAGGCGCTATCGTTGTGCTGAACCACTTCTCCAGAAACTCCGCCATGTTGAATCCTTCGGTCCCTTTGGGGAGGCCCACCATGCGCACGTTGTTCCTTCTGTTTATCCCCTCTGCGTCCTCAGCTCTTTGTTCCAGCCGTGCCATTCTATCAGCAAGGGAAGTCACCTCGGCTGCAAGATCTTTCTGTTTCGGCCCAATATCTGCCAGCGTGGATTCTGTTTCTTTGACTCTGTCCGCCAGTTTATGGTGGTCTGCTCTCAGTAGGCCTACCTCAACCGCCACCTGGTTGATGTCACGTTGCAGTGTTGTCTTTGTGTCCTCTATCGCCCCTAATATTTTGTCCAGGGTTTCCTGTATGTTGAGCTGAGAGTGGCCCTGTGCTTCCATTGCTTTGTGCCCCGTTGGTGTTGCAGTATCCATGGTTTTACGCTTGTGTCGTGCCTTGGGGGGCATCGATTGGGGGGTGGCGGGGGGCTTCACACCCCAAGGGCGCGAGTCCTGGTCACGTCGCAAGCTCCCACCTTCTGTAGCTCACCGCTCAATCACCACAGGTCCGTTCGCAGCTCCGGGCCCATCAACGACGCTCCGGCTATCCACGGCCCGCCACTACCGGTTCGGGAGTTAATCGCTGTTCCCTTCTGCCCTGTTCGTTTCGATCGATCCTCTACACGTTTCCCATCCCATGTTTCGGCTCAGCTAAATCTGCCTCGGGGTCGCAGGGCCACTCCGGGGGTCCACCCAAGTCCGGTATTGTACCACAGGCCCCGGGTCGGTCGAACCCTTCCGCGGAGTCACTCCCGCCTCCTCGGAGTACTCACTGCGATGTTGGCAACACAGGTGCATTCCAGTACACCCAGGTTTCAGCTCCACCAGGTGTACCTCCCACTGTGCTGTGCATTCCAGGTGTCACCAGCTCATGGAGGCGGCCTGTGGGTTGCTTGCATTAGGCATTCTGTCGATGGTGCCCTCCGGTGTCTGTCCTGCCCGGATCGTCGGGCAGGCCGGTCCCGCCCCGTTGCGGAGTCTAGCCGCTCAGGCCAGACCCCTTCTTCTCCAATTCGATGACCCCAAGCGGGGGTAGTTTGGCCTTCTTTCTGCAGCCTCTTCCAGTTTGGCTGCCAGCTCCATGTTGGGTGCCCCCCGTGGGGTTCCGGTTGTGCGCTCCCCTATCGGCGCGAGTATTGTTCGGGGCCGCGCCCTCCCCCAGGGGCAGCGGCGTGTTCTCTTTCCCCGGGACGCTGCCCCATCCAGTCTCCGCCTCTGGTCCCGTCGGGTCTCTCCACCGCCACAACAGGGCCCGGGATCAGCCCCGCGCTACTCGCCGCTACTCGCGGGATCTAATCCCTGTCGTCGATTGCGGTGTTGTGGGGCCATGGCCCTCCGGGGCCTCCCGGTCCCCACCGGGCTCCGCCGCTCCCCGGTGGACCAGGCGCAGCCCGCACTGTTTGTTTCTTCCCCTGGGGGACACCTCCGGGCTCCGGCGTTGTTCTTCCGAGGAGAGCCTCTCGTGGTCTCTCCGTAGTTTTTGTTGACTCTCTACGCTCAGGGCCGGCCCGTCGCTTCACGCGAGGTCCCGGCTCCGAGCACAGAGAAAGGCTGCTAGCCTCCCCCACAGCCGTTTGTCGGATCTGTACACTTCTCGTCCAGAGCGGGGACCCGGCTGCCACCAGGACCGGCCCCCAGTCCCTCTCCTTTACTCGGATGCCGGATTGCCCGGGGATGGTACGCCTTCTCTTCGGATATATATCAGCCCCTCCGGAGCGAGGGGATTAAGCGTGCGCCATCTCCGGATCGTTAGCCACGCCCCCCGCAAACGCATGACACCATGATACATATACGCTCATGGACATGGTGCATCCTTTTGGGGTTTTTTCTATCTTTTTTTGCCCATAGATAACAATGGCAAGACCCACTGGCTTTGCCAAAGCTTCGTTTTCATCATGAAAATTTAACCAACAGCGACAGACATGAAAGCAGACTTGGGTAAAAGCAGACAGATAGGAAAACAAAGACAAGTGAAGAAAATAGGGATAAGAATAATCTATAAAAGTAATATCAAGAAACAGGATCTAGACGGTGGCGGATGAAAGGAGGAAGAAGTGGAATCAAAGCTAAGCAGCCCTGCTATTCAACAGAGTCAGTAGTGGCCTCTTAAGAAGACGTTTGTCCCCTGAACATATTTCTTACTCTTTTTTATTTTTATAACTTAAGCACAGCTCTGCGCTCTGATTGGCAGGTGAAACAATGATCCTTATTTTGGTCAAGCTATTTTTAGCAGCCTATTGGCCTGGAGCCTGGTATTGACCTACAGTGCCTCTCCCTCTTGGTTCATTCTGCTAGTTCTTCCCTCCCAGTTGTTAAGAGAAGGGAAAACCAGGGTAAGGATCAGTTACATGTCAAGAGACCGTGATTTCTCTACGTTGGTGGTTCCCAACCTTTTGACTTCTGTGGACTCCCACTTTAGCATTACTGGAACTCAGGGACCCCCGATAAATCAATACTGGGATCCGCGGACCCCCACAATAAGTCCTTACTAAAATCTGGTGACCTAATCTGGTAATATTATTAATTTTCTCCCCCTTATGAGGCTTCGTGGACCTCCAAGGGTCCCCATACCAGAGGTTGGGAACCACTGCTCTAAGTTTTGACTTTCCATGGTCACCAGGGCTCAACAAGGGGTGCAGAGTAGTCACCTGCAGCCCCTGTTGCAAAGTCGTGCTCCCAATCCCTCAGGGGGCCCCTTATTCAGCACAAGGCCAATTCATATGTGCGAGATATGTGATACTCAGGGGTCCCTCATCACATTCTGGCGGGGAGCCCAATCATTTTACTTTACGCCACTGCTGCTCATTATCCTTTCCTTATGTGTTTAGTCTCGTCAACCTATTACTAACTGTGCTGCTTGTGTGACAGACCTGAAAGTGAAATGTGGGAGAGCGTCTTGAAGCATGGGCGCTTCAGGAAGGGTGGATCTACGTGGTCCTGTCGCTGCACACTTTTCAAAGCTCCCCAGGACTGGGTCTCATATTTATCAAGGTTTTGTGTTGCCCTTGTGCCATGCAAGGGTACACAAGGGTGAATCAAAACCTAAATGGAATTTACCAAGCCACCCACCGCCACACTGCTTGGCTTGATAAATCTAGAGTAACGCCAGGCAGCACAAATCACTGCTTAATGTTACTGTGCATCAAGGAGGCATGGAATGGGTGGAGCTAGGTGTTCCTATTCATCCAACCATGCATTCTGACACATTCCCACATTTACCAACACTGGCAGACCTGGGAATATGTCAGAACTGTATGCTTTCCCACCAGCAGCGTAACATGGATAAACATCTTTATTTCTTCTTGTTGTTTCCTCTATCTAAGTGTGCTGTAGAAATGCCTGAGGATTGTTTTTCGTGCAGGAAGGTGTCCATTCCTGCACAAAAACAATCAGGCATACAACCCAGGTAAACTTTCACCATGGTGTAAGGGTGTCTGCGTTGGCGGTAAGCAGCATGTTGTGCACCAGCTCAGTCAGGCAACAGGAATGTGCTGTGTAATGTTAAATAAAGCAAAATCCTGCCCTCTCCCATAGCGCAGCACAGCTCAACTGGGTGGCTGCATTGCGTTGCGTGAAATTTGATAAATATGGCTCTAAATATTTATTTATTAGCAATTCCTTTCAATATTACATCAAAAAGTATCAAAACGTGTGCTGGAAGTGGAAGTAGCTAGAGTCCCCGAGCATATATAGTGGTGAAATGAATGTGGTTAAAGGGTCTTTAGGATCATTCTGATGCTGCTAGCCGCACCGTAAATGCAGCCAGGGAAGCGCCACAGGTCGGGACACTTTATACATATATTGGAGAACAGAACACTAGTCGTGGCTAGAAATACTCTTAAGGCAGACAACATTTTCACAACTTTCGTGATTGGAGGAGGAAATTCTCTGCGCAATCGTAATGAAGGCCATTTTTTAAAATGCACCTTCAGCTTGGAGCAGTTCATGTATAGGGATTAGTAAGAGAATTTGAAATTATTTGAAGGCTTCTGGGGTTAATTTGGAAACGAAAAAGTGAGAGGTTCAAATAATAGTTTACCGAAAAGTTATCTTTTTACAAACTGTAATAATCGGTTGACACATTTTGAAGCATACATGCACTGTATGACATAAAGAGATAAACTCTAGCATTTTAAAAATAACTTCCTTAAAATATGCATGTTCTGCTACCTTACGCGTGAGGTGGCTTGCTCAATGGATCTTAACATTGTTGCTTTCCTTGGAGCCTAACAGGTCTCTTACTCACGCCAAGCAGTGCAGAGAAAAACAAACAGTTCTCTTTACCCAGTTCTGTATCTCTAGCAATCGCCAATAATTGCACTATATAATGTTTATATGTTTGGTGAAATCAGCTTTGGTTTTGAGATGTACTGTGACATCATTCACAGAAAGGCCCATCTAAAATCTACAGATTCCTACATATGGAGAAGCAACTATTGTCCACCAGCCTTACACTATTTATGCTCACTTTGCCCTTCAACCCCGTTCAACCATCACTGCCCCTGCACCAGCAGTTGGTGCAGCCCGCACTGCCCACCCTGGTGGTAGGACAGGGTTAGGACTGGGGCAGGCCTGCCTATTGCATGCAGCCGCAATGGCCCCCACCATGGAAGCCTTGCGTGCCTTTGTCGCAGGAGACTTAATTCCGTTAATCGCCCTGGGTAAAGATTAGCTGCTGGTGTCAATTGAATTCAACTTCAAATATAACAACAAGGTCACTGAGTATTTGTTCTTCCTCTTTTCTGTCTTTTTTCACCAGCAGGATTGAGTTGTCATGGAGTCCTAATAGGCAGGGGGAGGAATCGTTAGCTCACCCTGACTCCCTGCCTGCCTGGGCATTTCACTTCAATCATCTGCTGGAGCACTAGTGGTCCAGGACTATTGACACCATGTCAGAGTCAGCAGAAGATGCCTTAATCAGCTCTGACGCGTCTCTGCATTGATTTGACAAGCTGTTGTAATGACCTTCTTGCTTGTTTTTTTTCTTCTTGAAGGATTACGCTGCTTTACCCAGGGAAATGCACCTGACTCGCGAACTGCAATGTCATGGAAACAAACAGCAAAGCCGTGTGATGTGCAAGACTCCTATGACGGGTAACACAAGAGTTGGACCTAGCTGACTCCTATGAAGTGTACCACATGAGCTGGACCTAGGTGCATCAGCTTGCCCTTGTGTGGGCTGGGGTCACTGAACCTCAAAGTGTCTAGTCAATGTACTTGACCTGGTTTTATTACACAATCCACTTATAACAAGTATTATAATTAACGTACCTCTCTACTATAACCAGATTGAAACTCGGCTGTTGCTATGCAATGACTAAAGCACAGCTCTGCTGATGCTGCGCAGTTCATAGTTGTAGCACCAGCACATTTTAGATCTGGATTTCCGCAGCAAAGCTGTGAAACAGGTGTTGTGTAGCCATTTTAGATATAGCTCCATGCATATTGTTTTAACACACTAGGCCGCTGTGTACTTTAACCTAGATATATTTTATTGAGCTTCACTTTATTATTATTACAATAACCATTTTTAAAGTCTTGTTTTATTTTCATCTATCTAACTGTTTTTGCCTAAGCCAGCACTCTGTTCTCAAACAAGACATTCTTGATCACTCTGTGCTTCATTCAAGGCTGCAGCTCGGTACTTTGCCGGTGAACGTGGTAGAAGTTTAGTCTCCAACATTCGTAGAAAAAACACATCCTTACATAGGGACATTTTCTCAGAACATCAGCTTTGTTATTATATAAACACTTCCTTGTCCCTTACACGTTAGAGGGAGATTCCAGCCAGGGAACCACAACTGTATGTTGATTGCTGAATGCTTCTCTACAGAAGCTAGCGCAGACCACAGGCCTTTGCTCAGGTATGGGGGTTGATGTCTTCCCAGGGGAACCTGAAAGGCAGAATTAGAGCTTAACATGCTGTGCTCAATTATAACCTAGATAGGAAATAGTCAATCGATCATTGTGACAAAATGATAATGTTGTTTTTATGCTTCACTCTTCTTGTCACAATTTTAATACTGTTATGTTGTGTCGTCCTGGTTATTGCAGCTCACGCTTTGCTATCTAAAATGCAGTTGTTTTATTAAACTCATTATTGAACCATATACTGCTTCCGTTTGTCATTTATATATGAGACTAAATTGTAAATGAGAGAACCGAATGCGACCTGAGTGACCATGACTTCCCTGAGAAGCCCAGTATGTCATGCGCTCGGCTGCCCAATCATCACTATCCTTTGGTAGAGATGAGGCACTGCTAGTTAGCCGGAGCAAAACCCAGATTGGAGTGACAGGTGTCACCCACAGTGGGTTGGACTTAGTCTCCCACACCGCAGGCGATTCTACCACTCAAAATCCAGTAGTCTCATAAGAATAAAGAGAGCCTACGCGACACAGGCATGTTGACTATAAAATATAAAATCGGCCATTGGGTCCTTCCCTTGCAGCCATTATCTTTCTTTAACCAACCTCATACAAGTAATGGCTTGAGAGATTGTCAATTATTTCTTGGCTAAGTACAGAGGAGTATTAATGTCTCAAATGATACTATTGGCTGATTGGGTGTATCTTTACACCACTGTTGAGTGCTAGCATTACACTGCATGAGTTACAACTATAGCCCTGTCTGTTCGGTCTTGCTGGGTCTCTCATGTGTGTCCGGCTCCAATGTGTCAACACTGCATGTGTTAGCTCATTAAATTTAGACCTAATGACTTTGCCAAGACTTGACCACTTATTCTTCACAGGATCCACATGATAGAGTCATCAATGCACTTCATCTGCAATTAAACTTCAGCACTCTCTACTTTTCCAGTATTGACATACCTGCTACATCTCTACCTGTGAATGTCAATTCTGAAGTGTTGCATTTTAAGTACAAACTTAGCTTAATTAGAAGGTATTACATCTAGGCTTTCGAAAAGCTTACATTGCTTTAGTATTATTCAGTACATAATTAACTGACATCAAGTAATGTTCCAGGGACCTGCACTCTTACATAGCTTGCACTTGTAGTCAAGATGCTGTATACCCTAGTGGTGAGTTTATACAGGTTTCTGGGTACAATTTAGGACTGCAAGAAGATCTCAAGGACAAGATGTACCAGACAGGAGCGACACCTGACGTCATAGGTGATTTAACTAAGCTATGGGTACAGTTAGACCAATGTAGGGTGAAAGTGAAGTGGAACAATATCTCTCCAAAAAGGCAATGAAATCTCTTTGTTGGTGGGTGTCCGAGCACCAATGTCACTAGGAAGCCTTTGATGTATGGTTCCCCTCAAAAAAGAGACTGTTTTGGAGGCAAAGGCTGAAGCTTTATTAATAGACCATTCTGTGTGTCCATGCAGTTAGAGAAAAACGCGAACTCCCCAGCAATCCGGCAAGTGTGAAATCTTAATTTGTGCTTCTATATGTCACACTTCCTCCTCCATCACACCGATAGGTGTTGAGACCCAAGATGAGAGCTCCTCTCTGATCACTCGCTCACAACACCAAACTCCAGTTAAATTGATGACAAATGCAATACTCTTCCAACCAAACACTCCCATTCTAATTGTCTGGTAATGCTGTTCTACGCCCAATTAGGACACGAACAGCTATATAAATGCTACAATACAATACAATCTAAATCTATTTACCATAGAACCCCAATAACATCAGCTTATAGTTCTTCTGCATGCTGGCACCAGAGATAACATCTTTTACTGGGTGGGTCACACCGTGAAGCAATCTATTGGTGTACCATGCCAAAATAGAGTATACTTCAATCCCTCGGAGAATCCCTTCTTACATCAGGTCCCATTTCCCAGTGGACTACTGATTTCTAAAAGGAAATCATGATTTGCTAATGTTATCCAACAGACATCCCATGGAGCATGGCATATGTTAACCTTGAACAAACCACCAATATAATATCTAGGCCCATATTTATACTTTTTTAGCGCCGCATGTGCGTCATTTTTTGATGCAAAAATGGCGCAAACTTACAAATTACAATTTTAATTGAGGCCCATATTTATACTTTTTTTGCGCCGTTTTTGTGCCGCTTTTTGACGCAAAAACATCACAAACTTACAAAATACAATTGTATTTTGTAAGTCTGCGCTGCTTTTGCGTCAAAAAGTGGCACAAATGCGGCACTAAAAAAGTATAAATATGGGCCTGTATTTTGTAAGTTTGCGCCGTTTTTGCGTCAAAAAACGACGCACATGCGGCGCTAAAAAAGTATAAATATGGGCCCGAGTGTCATCACATATGAATTCACCAATTACTTCTAGGCAACCTAAAGGAGGCCATGTAAATAGTATTCAGTATTTACACAGTTTGTGCTTGTGTCTTTTCTGCTGAAGATGATGGACATCCCTAATACATTTAAACCCATTTCACATCTCCCACAGTTGAGCTACTATATCACTTCATCTGTAACCCCTTCCATTGTCCTTCTAGCACAGAGGTCTTCAAACTTTTTAATGCCGCGCCCCCCCAGTTGAAAAATAAAAATCTTTGGGGCCCCCTCTCAGAATTTTTCACAAGTATTTTAGAAAGATGGCACTGTTTAAATATATCTAAACCTATTTAAACATTGCAGTTAAGTACTGTTACCTTTTTAAAACTGCAATAACATGCTTCTGCTTAAAACAAAGGCATATTATCTGTATAATATTTCTTTTTGCCAGAGTTTGGCGCCCCCCCTGGGATCACTTAAGGCCCCCCAATATTACTTTCGCTGTAACCACTTACATTGTACGGATACGTTACCGCTTCCCCTGTAAATTCTTCTATTGTCCATCTGGAATATTGCTTCACCTTTAACCTCTTCCACTGTACAGGTAGCATATCACTTCACCTGTAACCGCTTGCATTGTCCACCTAGCATATCACTTCACTTGGAACCTCTTCCACTGTATAACTAGCACATCGCTTCCCCTGTAACCTCTTCCATTGTCCAGTTAGCATATCACTTCACCAGTAACTTCTTCCTCTAACTGTCTTGCCTCAAACAGACAATGTAACAGACCAGAGTTGGAGGAGTTCGCTCACAAATTTAGTTGTTAGCCCTTAGTTTAATTGTGCTTTTCTTCTGATTTGTATTTTACTCCTTTGTCGTTTTATCGCTGTTCTTGAAAAATTGTTAGTGCTCTATTAAGGTGTAAGAAGCAACCTGATTGCTTATCTGTTTTTTTCTCGTTGGCGCCATCTTGCGCCCCCTACTGTAAGCACCTCTGTGGGGTTACTTAGCATTCTAATGTAGAATTAATGTAGGTCACGTGCTGGCCGCTGACATTCTCTTTATTTTCTGCTGTATCGTGGGCAATCACACACAGGCGAAGTTCCTTATTATAATGTGGGTTATGATATCTTGTTTTAGCCGTTTTTTGCACAAATCGTTTCGCACTTAGCTGAATTGTGTTTTACTTTTCTTGAGTCAGTAATCCCCTAAAAGGTACTCATATAGTTTAAGCAATTCAAAATGAAGATCAAAATACTGTTAAGAAAAGACATCTAAAAACCCTTTATTATAGATGGAGAACAGGGCAGTGATGGCTAGGGCACAGTGGAAGGGAGGTGCTAGTCACACACCAAGGTCAGAAAGTAACTTCTGAGCCAATATTACCAGAGGCCTAGCTAGCAACGTCAATTTATAAGGTTCCAGCAGCAGCTACTTGTAATAACGCTTTGAGGGGTGGGAGAGGGTTGACGGCGGGGGGGAGTTCTTGCAGTGGGGTGAAGAGTGGGGGGGGGTGAGAATAATACAATTTTTTTTTTTTAAACACTTACCTGCTGCATATCGCCTCGGTGTTCCTCCCCGCCGCAGTGATTCTCTGCTTCTTCTCTCCCCACCAAACCGAGACACTCTGTCATGCTTTTCTCATGCTGATACCCAGCATGGGAGAATCGCCTGGATTGTTCTGAGTGGCCTGAAATGCCACTTAGCTGGGGACTGAGATCCTCCACTGGTTCTTCACCTGGCTGTGCAACACAGTCCAGACGGAGAGTTCTAAGTGCTCATGCACTTAGGCCCATATTTATACTTTTTGACGCTAAACTGCGCTAACGCAGTTTAGCGTAAAAAAATTTAGCGCCGTCTAACGCCATTCTGAAGCGCCATGCGGGCGCCGTATTTATGGAATGGCGTTAGCCGGCGCAAGCAGACCGGCGCTGCCTGGTTTGCGTGGAAAAAACCACGTACACCAGACAGCGCCGGCGTAGGGGGAAAATGGCGTATGGGCGTCTTAAAATGGGGCAAGTCAGGTTACGTCGAAAAAATCGTCATAACCCGACTTGCGCCATTTTTTTTCGACGCCCATCCCCCATCAACATGACTCCTATCATTGTAAAGATAGGAGTCATGCCCCCTTGCCCAATGGCCATGCCCAGGGGACTTCTGTCCCCTGGGCATGGTCATTGGGCATAGTGGCATGTAGGGGGGCACAAATCAGGCCCCCCTATGCCACAAAAAATAAATAAAAAAAAAACTTACCTGAACTTACCTTAATGTCCATGGGATGGGTCCCTCCGTCCTTGGGTGTCCTCCTGGGGTGGCCAAGGGTGGCAGGGGGGGTCCCTGGGGGCAGGGGAGGGCACTCTGGGCTCATTTTGAGCCCACTTGTCCCTTAACGCCATGCCTGACCCAGGCGTTAAAAAGCGGCGCAAATGCGCCGTTTTTGGCCACGCCCACTCCCGGGCGTCATTTTTGCCCGGGAGTATAAATACCACGTAAAGGCCTGGGAGTCATTTTTTAAGACGGGAACGCCTCCCTTGCATATCATTAACGCAAGGAAGGGGTTCACGCTAAAAAATGACGCACACTCCGGGCACTTTGGCGCCCGAAGCGTCTAACGCCATAGTATAAATATGGCGCTAGTTGGCGTTAGTTTAGCGTCGAATTTGCGTCGAAAAAAACGACGCAAATTCGGCGCAACCAGAGTATAAATACGGCCCTTAGAGTGCACACTACTCCTCCCCTTGCTGATGAGAATCGCCCCGCCTTGCGCTACCCTTCGAGGAGGAAGCAAAAAATAAAATGATAATACAATTGTATTTTTCTGCGGCCTTTCAGCAGCTGGGTGACGCTCCTCCCACATAACGGAGGGGCAGCCCCTGTAAGTGTCCCCCTGTCACTTAGTCTGCACACTGCTTTTAGAGTCCTCCATTGTTTCCCTACTCAGATTCCCTTCACAGAATTCTCTGTAATAGCTGTATTTGTTTGGCTCCTCTTACCTCAATTTGCTCCCAGCAGGCTGTTGTTGCTTCTCCCTTTTTTTGGCTACTTTCTGGTTGCTTTAGTGCTTGTCACAGCCTTAGTTCTGGACAAGCTGATAAGCACAACACTGTATGTGCCATGATGCTTACTGGTTTGGGGCATATGATTTACCTTGTGTGTCTGTCTCCGTATGGTCACAACCTCTACTGGTCCCATCACACTCTTTTGGTCTTACCATCATGCTACAGTCTTCCTTGCTTGCAGGGGTATCGCCTATGTCTTATGTAACTGCTACATCTCATTTCTTTTCCCTGCCCCATCTTTTCCCAATGAGGTCCAATCCCAGGGATTTATATCTTAGTGTTCTTGGGTTCTATTGCTAGGGAGGTCTCGACAATGCATACTACTACCTCCTCAAATCCTGACCGTTTGCTAGGTGAACATTTTTGGCAGGATGGACTCAGATGTAAATCCCTTACAAGTGATGGCAGAAGTGCTTTTCACTGATGTTTGTACAGATAATCCATCATAAGTCTCTCTTGCTGAAACACTCTGCATTGCCTCACATTCAGTGTTTTTTTTTAGTTTATTAGTCTATTTTCAATATCCAAACAAGAGAAAAACTTATGGCAATATCAGTTGTGGATCGCTGCATGCGAAAGGGGTGGGGCGGCGCACGGGGAGGGGGTAATAAACATTACATTAATTTAAAAAAAACACTTACCTCGATCACCGCCGCCACCGCTGACAGCACAGCGCCACCCCTCTGCTAAAGGCACAGGCTCCTAGCCTGCCCTGCGGCCAATCCTGACGCTGCTCAGAGCATGCTCTCTCCAGCCCGGCAACACAGTGCCGGGCTGAAGAGAGCCTACTGTGCATGTGTGTTTGGTCGGCCCGAGACGGCTGGCCAAACATACATGTGCACTGAGGGGGAGTGCACAGCTCGTCACCCCCATGGCCCTGCCCCTTTACAAGAAAACGATAATAAACACTGTTTATTATCATTTTCTTGTAAAGGTTTTGCAGCTGCCGCTGTTGGCGGGGGGGCAACACTCCTTTGCCCTTACGGAGGAGCCACCCTTGAGCAATATACTCAGGAGATTCATAAATGGTGGCAGAACATGACATCATTGTTAGGACAATACAGCAGGTGAGTTCCACTCAAATACTTAGTCCAAGGATATAAATAAAACCTGCATAGGAGAACATTCTAAAGTTTTAAACTGCATGGCTATATTAAAAAAGCACAAAAAAATGAATTAGGCAATTATTCTAAAGAATTAGCCTAATCAAAAGTATCAATATAGATCTGCAAATAAAGTGTGTCACTAAGAAAAGACAGCAAGATCTGCCTCTACTAAAACAAAACACATCTTTCACACTGTTTCAGGGACAGAAGGTACACACATTTAATTGCATGACAAAATGTAGGAGTTGGATTGAAAGTGTTTCATTCATGCCAAGCAATTAATCAATTAGTTGATACAACCCCTAATATCTCCTACTTCCTCAGGCATCTTTGTTGATTAATTTTGTACATGTTTATTTAAGGAGATGAAATCATACATTATGAAATACAGCATATCTGGGCCAGGTAACCTTAAAACTTGTAACAGAAAGAACATTCTTTCCTCCTTAGGAAACAACAAATATTATACAATTATGTTAGCACAGACCATGACTAAAGCGCATTGTGTTGATTTCTGGAATAGAGACAGGCACATGCATATGTAAGCTTGTACACTTAAAATAAACATGTTCTACAGCATTGAATGATTGTCAAAGCGGCCTGGCACGGCCTAGTTATTCTAACTGAAGCACTCCTAATAAAATCATTATTTTTTAATAAATTAAAAATCGTCTACAATTGCACAGTGATCACAGTGCTTAATTTGAGCCAGTGGTTTCCGGTGCGGGACACCAGCACTTATTTTCTTAGGTCCAGCACTTAGTTTTCTGCATCAGACATTTACTGCGAGCAAAAGACACATATGGGAAAGGTGGAGGGAGAGAAATACGAAAATATGTCAGAAAGGGGGGAAAGCAGAAAGGTGCAAGAGTGAGCTGAAGGGGTAGGGAGTGGCTGTAAATGGATTAATGATGCCCTAGATGGATCGCTCATTTCAATGCAGCAGCCCCGTGTTTCAAAAGAAAGCTTTGGTCACTGGCACGTTTTTATTTACAAATTAAGCACTGAGCAATCTCTGTCATATACACCTGCATATAGTCAGTTAATATTGGTCGGCCCACAGAAGTCTATCGGTCCCGCAGTTTCATCATCCTCCTGCGATTATTGTAATAAGTAAATCCAAATTAATGTCCATATATCCTTTAGTCTGGATGCAGGCGGCAAAATCATACTGTAAGTGTCCACTGGATTATTCCAGTATGTCAGGCTTTGCACGCAGTCTCGGACTCTCAGGAGAGGGTCCCTATCCCATCTCTGCAGCCCATGCCTCTTTGTTCATTAACAAGTTAACACAGTGCATTTCCTTGCTGTTGGTGGGACATCTGTTACGCAGCCCAACAGAGCCATTAACGGGTATGGATCGCAACTATTTCCTGTCTTTTTCCCCACCGCCACAAAAATATTTCTCCAGTGGTTCTGGATACCCAGACACCACCAAGACAGGTGCATTTGGTCTGCCTCATCATATTTGCAGTGTGTGCACTCAGCTCATCCCATACTTCACAGATTAGCAGGGTTGTGATAATACTGTTGCACAAACCTGAACTGTATGTATGTATGTATGTATGTGTGTGTACTGTCTAAAGAGAATCATGGAGCAACAATTATTCCATTGCACGTTAGTGATAGTACATTCTAAACATTATTTTGCATTGTGTGTGCCTGATTGTCTCTTGATGGCCCTGCATTCCAAGTCTGCTTGTAAATGGTGGATATTATGTGTTTGTATGACTTATTTTCAATCAAGTTAGCATGAGAAACTAGTCGGGTTCTCTGGGGTAGTTCAGTAGGATGTCCTTCAGTGTGCTTTACATCCTGTAGTGAAGGCATACATCAAGTGCCGTCAAAGTGTTTTTTTTTCTTTTGCTTGTGCTAGAGTCCTGGATATGCTATTTAGAAATAAGTCCCTCGTGGTACATATGTCTAGTTTTTCCTGTTGTCTACAAGGACAGCCATGCACACCATTTTATTCATTCCAGCCGCATAAAGAAACTTAATATTACTACGTTCTGCTAAAAAGTTCCAGGCATGCCTATTCTAGTGAACTGAGTTGATGCAGGTTTGCGGCTTGGTGAATGGGTTGAATAAACTTGTCTCTATTAACATAGGTAGGCACTCATCTGGCTCAAGCTTTAAGTGCCGAAGGGGCACTGGACCAATAAACAACATACAGTACATACCTGGCTCAATTTTATGAACCTTCGTGGCTTCAACCCCCAACTTTTACCCAAAGTCAAGTCACTTGGATGGACCTTGGACACCATCCTCATCTTCAAAGAACACGTTGTCAAAAAAAGACAAATATGGCCAGGTACCCGTTATCTCGTTATCGTTATCTAAATAATTCAACCCATTTCTTCCAGAGAGCGACTTCAGAATTTCTGTTTGAGCCTTTGAACTCTTGCATCTGGATGGTGTAATGACCAACTCCATGGCCTCCAAGGCTCCATACTGGCACGCATTAAGGCCAACATACATGCTTCAGCAGGTCTCATCCAGGGCCTGAAAAAATATGATCACATCACTCACCCTGATGGAACGCCATTGCTCCCCTTTCCTGTCCGCACCATCTTCAAAACCATCTGAATAATTTACAAAGCTATCACGACCAGCAGCCCTGCTTATCTTACAAACACGCACACAATCTCTGGTGTATCTTGGCATAAGACAAGACAACATCACTCTGGAGACTAAAAAGTGTAAAAAAGTAAAACATGACCTCAGGCCTTTTCCATCTATACTCCCAGGATCTGAACAATATTCCCAAATACATCAGGAATACCCCAAAACTTCTACAATTTAAGAAGGAGCTGAAGTCTCTGCTTGTTAACAAACATGACATCAAAATGCATTAACCATCTATGAAACAGAATCCTCTCCTCTTATTCAATTACTTTATGCTTGTCTTTGACCATGTACAGCACTCCTCTGCCTTTTGACTAGGTTTGTGCTATAGATATACCAAATCCATAAATACAAACATACACACAATGGATACTGTAACAGGTTTATTAGGCTCGTGCTCTCTAATAATTCAGTTCCAGGATGAGGCAGCTATTCCACCTTGTTCATGGGAGTGTAAGTGTGTACCATTTGTCTCTAAACTGCTGGCCTGCATAGGAAAGTTGAATTGTCAATCCTCTGAGGGTACAAAAAAGTGCTCATGTGGGCATGAGTGCGATATTGCAAAGTAAATATAACATTCGTGGAAGCACACCTTCAAATGGGGAATGGGGAATATAAAAAGTTTATTTGAAAGAAGTCTTGGAAAACTCGAGTTAGGGGACTTCTGGAACCACAATTTTTATGGCCTGTCTTTTAGAAGAGCAGTAAATAAATCCATTAAATTGTAAATTTGTCTGGAGGACAAAGATAAAGTGGCCAAGCAGTCGCATGAGTGGGTGGTGTTGAGATCCTATGATGCCCAAAGAGAGCTCCCCCTTCTGAAAGCCACCTACCCCTGAAGATTAAACAGAAACTACTGACACAGAGACTTGATGATATTCCAACTGTGGACTTCTCTCCTAAGAGGAGGGAAAACAGTCAAAGGGGAGATCAGAAATGCAGTTTATGCAATCAGGCAGGGTAAACATTGCAGCATGTCATCAGTATCTGCCCCGCACTAGGCCAACAAAGAAGAACTTTGCTGAAAAAAGAACTTGATGCACTAGGGATTAGGTCCTGCAGATCAACTCTAATTGAGTCTTAGACCCAAGAAATATAGTGCTCAATATTCGATTGGTAAAGGTTTTGGACATCTTTGAATCCCTTGCCAAAATGTATTCACAGACTTAGGCTGGGGTTAAGATGGGCAATAAAAAAGGACCTTTGATAGGATTCCTGAAATACATCCATATTATGGAGGGCTGCTAGGGACAATTTAAGCTTGTTGGGTCCCTATCCAGTAAGGCTGGATACCAGCCTTACTCTATCCAAACTCTTTTATGATCAAATATAAGCATTACTGTTCAATTTGCACAATTTTGCACATTGCATAGGTTCTCGCTACTTTTATATTTATGTAATACCACTTTTTGCACTCTTTGCGTAAGTTTTCACATTGTATAGCCCTCTGCCATTACTGTATTAGTGCACTGTCATTATAGGATGTTAGATAGAATTTGGATTTATTGGACTTTCATCCTTTGACTAGTGTCCTAATATGAAAGAAGATTTGAACAACTGCACTTTATCCACTATTTGCATACGCTGGTAATGTTAGCATTACCTAAGTTGGACTCATGCATATTGATTGCATATGATTGGCTATTATATTTCCAATTTTATGTGTTTGTTGCAACTTCAACTGTACATTTAATAATGTTTATGTTATTGACTAATAAACGATTTCTTATCATTCTTGGAAGCACACCATCCGCATGATAGCTTTTCTGCCCGCTAAAGATGATGGGAGCTTAATCCCCCTCTCAATGCAATCCTCTAATCTATCTTCAGCCGTTCCTTATTTGGAGAGGAATACTTCCACCAGATCACTATTAACCATATTCCCCAGGATCCCCAGGTAGCCCACTGACTCTTGTGTCCACTGGACTGGAAATTACAATTTGCAATGATGTGTGGCGTCAGTTGGAGGGAAAATATTAGCCATATTCCAATTTATTTTCAGTCCTGAGATTCCACCAAACTGGAGAACTTGTGGAGAGTAGGTGAGAGATTGACATCCAGATCTCTGATACATAGCAGAAAGTCATAAGCATTTGTCGAGATGATTTGCTTGGTGACTAGAAATCTATGGCCACTCTACGCATGACGCTGTCTCAGGACACAAGTCAGTGGTTCAGGAGCTATGGCATGTAGGAGCAACAATAACTGACATACTTGCAGCTTACGCCTTTGTAAGTGGATTGATTAATTTATGCAACCACTTTTTCTAATTATGGTAGTCTTTTCCATATACAGTAATTTTGCAACCTTTAGGAAAGTGTCTGGTACTGCAGTTTTTGCTAGCGCTGCAGATATAATAGAGTCAAAGGCCATCTCTGCATCCAAGAAGGCTGCCAAGGCCTTTACAGTGGGGTCCAGTTGCGTAATGGGGTCAAAGAAGACCTTCAGATGATATCCTTTTGATCTTCTATGTATAAATCAAGCTTGCTCTGTGAATAATAGCCCAATCCTGAATAGTCAAGATTTTAGTGTCTGTGTTCAGAAATGAGAGCGGTCTAGTAGATGGACAATGTCTTCAGGTTTGTCAGGCATACTTTTAATTATTAATTTCCAAAATATTCCAGTGTTAGTGATTCGAGTAAATAAATAGCTGCCCATCTGCATTTTTAATGCCTTGAGACATATCCCTCAATCCACTTAGGTTTTAATATTCATGCTAGCATGCTACCGGGATGTTCTCCTTCTCTATAGGCTTGGCCATTTCATATTTGCCCAGATATTTAACCTCCCTGTCTGCTTTTTCATGATATTGCCCTAGTTTCACATGAATCTCGGCGAGTAGGGTTTCTATCTCCTGTTTGAACATGAGCTTTTTTAAATTTTTATTTATAATATCTTCAGTACAAAACAAGTACAGTAACAGGGTGCACCCGCAAGCGGGTGCCGGAGACACGCCGGGAGAAGGCGAGCATGAGCCAAATGAGTCTGAGGCCCAGCACATTTTCCAAGTACACATGCCAGTGGCAGGTGGTGACTTTTAAAAGTGGTGGGGCGTAATCCTTGGCTCGAATTCCAAAGAGCCCTTTATTGAAGGGTTCTCTCACACTTTCTTGCACTAAGTTTACGGTCTAACTGTGACTCGCTCAGTCTCACTCGGTCTCCCTAATTCACACAGTCTTACTCATTCCACCCTGTATCACTCAATCCCACTCATTCTTACTCATTCTGTATTAGTCATACTGTGACTCAGTCTCACACAGAGTAACACTCAGGTATACTCACTGTCATTCTCCCTGACTCGCTCACATTCATTATCACACATATAGGTCCTTACTGTCACTCACTGTGACTCATTCCTTCACTGACTCTCTCTCACTTTCACTCACACACATAGTCACACACATGTGCTCACAGTGCTGGGATTTCACCAGCTCAGAACAGCGTCTAAGATGGCTGATGCAGGCACCTTCATGCACCTGTGTCAGCAATCAAATGATGTCACTAGCTGCCTCAGTTTGTTGCTGGACCCAAAGCGGGTCTGCATTTTATTTGTATTTTAGCAAGAGTGAATAATGATTTACTCTTGATACAATAAAAATGGACCACAAAACAAGAAGGGTGTAGTGTAGTTGTGGAGCCCATAAAGGAGGGCCGCCACTGGTCCAGGGACACCTATCCATCTAACCAATCCATCCACTCAATCATCCATCCTTTCACTTATCCACCCCCTTTAATCCATCCATTCATCCATCCATTCAATCATCCATCCATCCTTCTTTTCGCCTATCTGTCCACCCTTTTGCTCCATCTATCTATCCTTTCACTCCATCCATCATCCTCCATTTGGCTCATCCATCTATCCACCCTTTCACTCAGCCATCCACCCTTACACCTATCCATCCACCCTTCATTCCATCCATCCATTCAATCATACATCCCTCCATTTAACCTTTCACTCGGCAATCCATCCTTTCACTCACTCTTCTATCTAGCTATCTATTCATCCAGCCATCCATCAATTCACCCTTTCACTGATCCATTAATCCATTCTTTCATCCAGACATCCATCTACCCTGCATTTCTCTAATCCATCCATTGTTTTACTCATCCATCTTTACATACATCCTTTCACACTTCCATCTTTTCACTCACCCATCCATACTTTCACTCCATCCATCCATCAACATCCATCCATCCATCCATGCACTCATCCATCTATTTATCCTTCCACTCTTCCATCCATTGTTTCACTCATTCTACCACCCATCTTTTCTCTCACCATCCATCAACCCATCCTTTCCATCAATCCTCCTTTTCACTCATACACCCTCCCTGCCTTTCACTCTTCCATTCTTACATCCATTCTTTCACTCATTCATCCATGCATCTAGCCAGTCACCATTTCATCCACCCATCCTTAGCTGCTGACAGAAGAGGCCCATAAAGACTCCACCCCACTGTAGCTGCTAAGGGGGCTGGTGGGGGAGGGCATGCCCCTGATGCAGCTAAACTACAAACTTACCTCTTAGTCCACTAATGCAGTTGTTGTCTGCAGCTGGTTACTTCCCTCTCTTTGGCCTCTGAGGTCGAGAGAAGGAGCACTCTGTCATGCTCAGCTCCATAATGTTTTTTTCAAAGGGAAACCAAATGCAATACTAAACACATGTTACTGTCAGGATAGCATCCCTCTGCTCCCCTCCTACAGCCTGCTGCTCTGTGCAGTCAACAAATTGCTGCCACCCACTCCCTTTTTGTCCTCATCGATCTGCCCCATCCCCAGCCATTGAAGTGAATGAAGCTTTGTCCCCCCAGAGCAACTGTTTTACAGCCCAAAAGGAAGCATATCAATTGCACTGTAAACCAGCCAACCCTCCCAATGATGTCACAGCTATAGCTTGTGTCTGCAAGTCAAAGAAAACTTCACCCAGCTGGAACAGTAGGACATCTGCAAAGTTCACTAGAGTTCACCCAGGAGATTCAGCACACTGTCTCCGAACAGTGATTTATTTTCAGCTGCTCTGTGTTTATTTCCCTGTACCTGCTTCTCCACAATGGAGGGTGGCAAGGCAAAGCCCCTTTTGCCCATGAACACCAGTTGCCCCTGATACAAGCAATCCTGTAAATTTAGCCATTTATATCAAGCATATCCCAGTCATCATGTCTGTCTTTGCCTTTTTTTATCAGTGGCATGACCTGCAGTGTATCTCTTCAGGGCCTTCATTGCCTTCTGTGGGTTGGACATGATCTGTGAAGGAGATCTGTGATTTATCATCCAGTGCACACCTGAGCAAACCTGAGCGCGGCCAGGATCAATATATTGTAGTCAATATTTTAGGGACCTCAGCTTCTTTTTAACATGTAGTAACAAACTGTGGGCCTCCTACCCTGTGACTGTGATATCAAGGCACAATGAGATAGCTGATCCTTAATACTGCAGGTCTTGTTTCACACATGCTATTCTCAAAGCAGCATCTTGGTCCCTCTAGTTGAGCAGTTGATTGATAATTGGCCCTGTGCAGTCCCGGGGGACCAGTGATCTACCATGAACGAGGGAAGAATGTCTCTCTTACAAGCAATACAGTCAACAGCTACTCCACAAATCTTTCCACATTGCTACTGTTCATGGATTTCGAGAGCCCTACAATACTGATTTTATTTTGCCTAGATCTGGATATCAGGTCATCATTCTTGGCACATATTATCCCCAACTCTTTTTCCATCTTTTTCTGAGGATCCTTTCTGGTTATTGCATCATCTTCCACTTCAGCCACATGCCCTTCCACCATACCAAGTCTAGAGGCATGCTTATCCAACCTTTCACATATGTGGCCCATACTGAGTGCAGCTTATCGATTTTGCTGCGAAGGATTGCAAACTGGGACGTAGAACCTGCAGTATGATTTGGATATCATCATCTTCTGTTTCCAAAGATTGTGTTTCTGTTATTTGTGTCCCTGCAGCACATCCTTGTTTGTCAAAACCTCAGATTTCCTGGAATCAAAGGACAGCTTAGGCTATGTTTTATTCACTTTCCCAATGGTTCATCACTGATGGGCCCTGCAGACCTGACTGAGAGAACAGGCCTCTGGCAAACAATTGCAGCCTATTATTGCTACAGTGGACAGATGTGTGTCCTGGGATGCCACCCCATTCACTCCAGAGTGTCCAGGGCCAGCTCATTGGGCACGAGGAGGAAGTACCGCACTGCAGGAAAGGCATCACCACCAATAGAGCTGTCAGGTTGTGCAACACTTCGTGGGGAGCCAAGCAGCTTTAATCCTGCAGGAAATAACAACACCAAGTACACCGTACCAAGGAGTGTCTCTACCATTAACTTCTACAAAATTCAGGGCTCGCCCCCAACCTGGGGCCTGATCAATACTTCTCAGTCCATGTTCTATAAACTCTCAATAATAATCATGCTTCCACATCACAATGGGTTACTTGCTGAGCTGCTACTAGCGAAGTACCACAAGGAGCCCCACCAAGACTCAGGCCAGGGGTGTCCATCAGTCGTACATGAAAGAGGCAGAGGTATCCCAATACCATAAGTTTTTTGGTGCAGCCCAAAGCTTTTCAAATCTGGCATCTCTTAATAGCAGCACTCCTCATTTGAGGCCAACAATACTTATCAATACTTCTTCTTCAGACACCCTGGGATCGCAAGGCCTCTGACAGCTGAGTGCTCACCTGACAACAACGAGAGAGAGTGCGCCTCCCCTTGTTGCAGCCTTCAATTCTCACTTGTGCCACATTAACCACTGTAGCTCCCATGCTCGCTTCTAAGTTACAGAGGTCTCCCAAGATCCAGGGCAAAGTACTTGGGCAGCCTGTGACTTGTAGGCTCTATCTTGTGCAGGCCTGGTGGTGCACTCATGAGACTCACAGGCCCCTCTGTCTCTTCTGGCACTAGCATCTATGGCAGCCACTCCTCTCAAGTCATGTCAAAAGCAGGAATCTTTACGGAATGTACAATGAAAACAACTGTTTGGAGATAACCTTGCCTAGGGACGTGAACATCCTTATTTATTTTCTAAAGGTTTAGGTCAGGTTAGACTGCTTTACAATATAGTAGTTATGTCTGAGGATCTAGGTGTACAGTTGTTTGAAGGTCAAACAGGTAACTTTACATTTATTCTCTGCCTCAAGAAGGAGTCAATGGAGATTTACGAGATGACAGAATCAAAGTACCTTAAAGACTGTGCATAAGGCCTAAAAAAGCATATCTAAGAAATCTCCTCAAGAGGCGTTTCTCAAGTAATTTAGGGCATATATAAAAGCCCCTAGCGCCACCTTGCACCACCATAGCATAATTTTTTTACGCTATGGTGGCTTTTCCCTGTGCCGTATTTACAAAGTGGTGCACTGCAAGCATTGCGCCACTTTGCAACCCCTTGTGCCACATTATGCCTGTGTCAGCAATAATGTATGCAAGAGGGGGCGTTCCGACGCAGGGAGGCCTGAAAAAATGGCACAGTGAAATTTACATTTCACTTTGCCATTTTTTCCATCATTTTAATGACTCGAAATACCTTGGCAGGTTAGAGTCATTGTTTTACTGTAACCTGCCTAACATCATTTTTTGGTGCAAAACCTCCTTCTTGCATACCGCCAGCCCCACCGACTTGCGTCATTTTTATACGGTAGCCTACCCTTTGCACCGGCTTGCACCATTCCATAAATATTGCGCCCCGTTGGTGCACAGAAATGGTGCAAGCCAGTGCTAAACTTTTTGGTGCAAAACTGTGTTAGTGCAGTTTTGCACCAAAAAGTAGAAATCATGGCCTTAATAGCTCTAGTTGTAACCTTCCTAGGATTATGAACGCTTTTGAACTAGTGAAGTTTCAACCTGGTCAGACGTTTTTTTATAGTACTTGAGTCATGTATGGTGTGTGATATTGCCAGAGGCAGGGGAGGAAATGCATATTATCAGAAATGAAGGCACGATACTAATATGTATTCATTATGTTACAGCTGATGAACTATGGATATTGAGCATCACTCAGATCAGACTAACATTTCAGCTCACTGATCATAGTTCAGCTACGTGGGAATGTGTACTGCAGTTTAGGTTTTTGCCTACATTTATTACCAGGGTTTGTCCTAGCAATCAACTATAGAATGTAATAGACTTGTCCCCAAGCATAAGCAGTCCATTATGCAGAGGTTGTCCCAAGGTGTATCATGTAATAGTATAAATAGTGACTTATTATGAAATTGACAAATTACCAACAAGTAATTTCTCGCTGTAATGTTTCTGCAGCGCAGGCTAAGCTCAACAGCATGAATAAGCAGAATGAATATACCAGTATCTATGTCACTCTTGCCCATTGCCATTTCCCCAAGTCTAATGTTGACTGATAAAATAGCCTTTACATGGTCGCCAGTGGGTTCAGGGAAGTGTGGGTACTGACATCACTCCTGTTGGATCTGGATTGCCAGGTTCAAACAACCCTAACGCTGGGCACTAATGCTAAACAACAGTATCCACCCTGTTTCTTCATCCCTGTGTCACAGATGTCACTTCCAGTGGTTTTGTTGCAAATCCGGAATGTGACATACTGGAAGGTACAGTTTCAGTCTTCAAATGACTGCTCTGTCGGGCCCAGGTTCAATATCTGTGCTGGCAGCGACTACCACACTTAGAGCACGTGGTCCACCAGTAGGCAAAAACTAAAATGCCACTCCATTTTGAAAACACTGGCAAGTTTCCTCACCTTGGTTCCTCTTTATTCCTTACCTTTTTGTCTGATGCGATGGTTCCATTTGCATCTTATTCACTTTAGTCGTACACTTTATCCTATTTTGTGCATTTTCAAGTCACATAATTATACCTTTCAAATCACTGTTTCTGTTCATTGTGTCCTTTTTTTCATTGTACACACATCAGTCATATTTGACACCTCTAAATCTGCTAACATTACTGATGAATTTGCTGACACTCTAAAGCTCCTGTGTTCACCCTGGTAACATAATTAATTTGATTACTGTACTCATTACAGACTTCTTCATTGTTCTTCCCATCACTTATGTGGCCTTTCACTCTCTAAACTCATTCCATTGTTTTAAGAACCTATGCCTTTAAATACTCCTTAATGGCGTGTTTGCGAGTGCTGGAAAAAATAAGTGCTGATCCGAATGCGGCATGATGTCGCAGTTGACATCAATGTTAACATCACTGCTAATGTCAAATATAGTTGTCAACCACATGCTTTGTGTGATCATTTATGAGATTAACAGCGATGTCATCAGAGAAGCTACCTGTGATGTCAAATGTGCAGTCATAGCATCGTAGGCCATGTTCAGCCCACTAATGTTGGACTGGAAAATCTGCTATCATGATGTACTAAACAAATTGTTAAGGGTTAATTTGATTTCCTTCTCTGTTTTTTTGGTACGCCAGTATGGGCCACAAGTGTGGTCTGACTCTGCAGGATAACAGGTACAAATGTGCATCTATGAGGAGTGATCTTCTGATAAAGAAATGATAGGTATGCTAAACGGTCATAAAAGATAAACACATTTTTGGCTGGGTGAAGAAAGATGAGTTATCTGTGCTGGTTTCACATCCTTAACCAGCATAACAATGAAGATGTCGAAGTCAATACCTCCCCCTCTGCGTACTGGCCAATTCCCCTCCTCTCAAGAAATAGGAAGAGGACCAAAGTACAGGAGGAAAATGGTGAATAGGTCAGGAGAAAAAGAGGCACGTGATGGGAAACTAACAGATGATGGCACATAATATTTGTCCGTATGCAAGAGGGATGCAATTCAATTCTTCAGCTGAGGGGGAGAAAGCACAAGCAGTGAAGGGAAACTCACCAAACTGATATCAATATAGTTATAACAGGAATATAATCTGGGCTCACGTTTTGCAGAATGCGGGCAGACTGTAAGTAGCCCCTATTGTACCTATAGTCTCACAGAAGACTATGGGGCATATTTATAAGCCCCTAGTGCCACCTTGTGTCACATTAGTATCATTTGTTATTCCGCTAATGTGGCCCAAAGAGGCCAAAGTCCTAGCGCCATATTTACAAAGTGGCGCAATGCATGCACCACTTTGCAACCTTTTGCGCTACATTATGCCTGTGCCGTAAAGGGGGGGCCCAAAAAATGCACAAGGAAATATAAGAGATTTCCTGTCATCATTTTGTACCGCACTTTTAACGCCTGCTCAGAGCAGGTGTTAAAAAGGGGCTTCCATTATTTATAAAGGGCCCCTATGTACTCTGCAGGAGTAGCTCTAGTCATGAAGAGTACATCAATAGCATCATGAAAAATGATTCTATTGCCCCCTACCCTGCTCCATGGTGTGTCGTATTTTAAATACAATGCACACACGGTGGCAGTATGGAGTGCTAAAGGGTGCAGGGAAAGTGGTGCTGCACTCGGTGCGGAGCCACTTTCCAGAAATCTCCTTCTATATTACCCAGGTGTCATTTCTGCTACGCTGGTGGACTTCTGTAATTTTGCTATTCATGAAATTCCTGTAACCTAATAGATCATGCCACATTGCATAATTAAGCATTTGTGGCAAACATATAGGGCCAGATGTAGGAAGATTCCAAATTGCGACTTGCAATTTGCGAGTCCCTGCGACTCGCAAATTGCAAGTCGCAATTTGGAATGCAGAATGGTGTCTCAGACACCTTCTGCAACTCGCAATGGGGTCGCAAAGACCCACCTCATTAATATTAATGAGGTGGGTCGCAATTTGAGACCCCATTGCGAGTAAGGACACTCACGGGGTTGGTGGCCTGCTGGAGACAGCAGACCACCATGTCCGTGACTGCTTTTTAATAAAGCAGTTTTTTTTTTCAAAGTGCAACCCGTTTTCCTTAAAGGAAAACGAGCTGCACTTTGAAAAAAAAACGAAACCTTTAGTTTCGGTATTTTTCAGGGCAGGTAGTGGTCCATTGGACCACTGCCTGCTCTGGAAAAAAAAAAATAATTCCAGACACAAAGGGGAAGGGGTCCCCTGGGGACCCCTTCCCATTTGCGCCTGGGTTACCATCCACTTCAAGTGGATGGTAGCGGTCGCAAATGAAAATGAATAGCATTGCGAGTCGCAAATAGGAAGGGAACACCCCTTCCTATTTGCGAGTCGGAAATGCATTTTGCGAGTCGGATCCGACTCACAAAATGCATTTCTACATAGCAAAGAGGCATTTGCGCCTCGCAAACGGCGATTTTCGCCGTTTGCGACTCGCAATCTCTTTGCTACATCTGGCCCATAGTATTTAGAAGTGAACAACGTCAATAAGCAGAATGTGAGTGGCTACTGTTTGTGGTACTTGTGTTTTTTTCATCAGTTTCTTGCACAAAATTCATCCTTGCATTCCAAATGGCGGGTTTGCATTCTTCGTATAGTGATGGAATTTTCAGAAATGTAATGTAATCACATAAACGCAATTACATGTAAATCGGTCTCCAGGTGTAAAACAGAATAGTAGTTTGTTTAAGGGTTGGTTGAGGAAAGATTACAGAAACCAAGATGGTACTGGGTAAGAGGGGGCAAAAGGCATGCAGTAGGGACAGTACTCTGTGCCATTGAATTTTACCTAACACATACTGTATGTACAAATGAGGCTCCCTGATATAAAATGATTTGTGCAGTGTCATGCAACACGGGTGAAGTGTCAAGGGTTAGATCAGATACCAGGTCTTCACATGCCATAGTAGAGAATTCAGGGACTGATTTTGATTTTGATGGATGGATTGTACTCCGTTAGGGCAATGGAGTAAATTACTCTGTCGCCCTGACAGATTACCTGCCTGCAAAATTTTGAAATGTCCATCAGTCTGACAGACATTTCCCCAATCAACAGATACCACCGTTAGGGTTGTTCCTGCCTATGTATTAAAACTTTGCCGTACTGTTCCGTCAAACATGAAGGAGCCGTATGGCAATTTTTTTTTTTTTTAAAGCGAAACCCAAAGTGGGTTTCTGTTTTTGAAAATTAAAAGAAAATGCCCTCTTCGCCATGGGAATCATCTTACTTTTAGTTTCTCACTGCCCCTTATTGCCAGGGTTTTCCTGGCTGTTATGGGCAGTAAAAACACAGCTGAATGTGCATCCTTCTAATTTGGGAAGGCAGACATTTAGCCATTTCACTTATTATCCTTACTCCATCTGGCTTCGGAGAAAGTTTGGACATGGTGGAGATGGAGTAGTCTCTGCTGTTTCCAAACTATGGTCACTTGTATCTAAATTGGCAGATGGACCATTATATTGTCAGTAACTATCCTCTTTTGCCATTGAGATGGAGTATGCTTACTGCCAATATGTAAATCAGGCCCTTACATATTAGTCCCCACCCACTATTATTGTGCAATACAGTACTGAGCTTTAACCTCAGAAGTTATGATCATTTGTGCTTCTGAGCGTCCATGACTGCTGCTTTTCCACCCTGACCTTTACACTTTTTTCCACCACCGATCTTCTTTAGTATATGTGCTGTAAGCATTACATTACTGCTATTATTTATTTATCAAATGCAGTGGTGTGTTACATCTCTCCTTGTCTCATGTTTGTCACTCATCTCGTCATACTGTCTGGTATCCAGTTCTCAGTAGAACTTTATCATCAACCATCATTAATTTTCTCACAATTGCCATGAAAATTACGCATGAAGCACCATAAATGTAGGAGGCCTTGGAGTAAAAAGCAAGGGCCAGATTTACCATTCTTTCACACAAGGCAAAGCAATGCAACAAGGCAACTTGATGCGCTGTGTTACGTGGAAGGAAGGGAGCACAAATGATCCATATTTACAAAGATATGTAGCACAAAAACCTGCACAAAAACAATATTTAGAGGCATTGTCCTCTTTTTATGTGTGCTGCAGAATGCATCACCCGCATAAAGAAGCATTAATGAGGAGAAATAAAGGTATTTCTCCCTGTTACCCTTATCGGCTCGGTGGCCCATTTTGGAGCAAACTCAGGTATACACGTCTCTGTAAATATGGGTTTGTGTCAAACTATATGGGTGAATAAATGGGAATGCCCATGCTCCACCCATGTAACGCCGACCCGACACATAGTAATGCAAAGCAGACATATGTGCTGAGTTGCTTCACTTTGTATTTATTAAACCGCATGAAGGCATGCAAAGTGGCTTTATATGGCTTAGTAAATCCCAGTTGAGGACTTGCTATGCCTTGTGATGACATGCATCCTACAAAGACAACGAAAGTCCTTAGTAAATCTGTCCCCGTTTCGGGTTATGTTTTGATCAAACTTTGCCACATGGTGTTTTCCTTTTTTAGAAAAGTCTCTCCTAAAAAAAAAACAATGTAATTTTGGCAAAGCTTTTAAAAACAAAATTATTGAAGCGAAAATGAAGGAAGTCACCTTTTGGAGACATAACTTGGATGTATCTACCAGGTGAACAACACTGGTAGGGCTAATTATTTATTCTTTAACTTATTTCATTAGATGAAGCTTTTAAACGAAGGAAAATATTCAGTGTGTCAATATAAGGTGTTTACGGTAATGGGTCAATTATTCTGCGGGAAACAAGTTGTGTTGCAATATAAGGTTTTGATGTCTTTTCTTTTGCAACCTTATGTTGTAATATAATTATATGTTATGTTGCGTGACATTATCTTTTGTTATTCCATGTTGTAATGTTTTTGTAGCTTTTTTCGGTATTGATTATCACACTTCTGCCAACAGTATGGCCCCTTGTAGAGCTACAGAGTGTCATGGGTTTGTGAGCATCGCATAGCAATCAAGATACACATAGGCCAGTGACAGGTTATAATCAGAAGATGTAGCTATCAAATATTTTCCTGTGTATCTAGGCTCAGCCATGAGTTGAAGATACCTGTTATAATTTTTTGAAGTAACAGGGACGGGTCAATATTGACGTTTGCATAGAGTTGCTACTCATGTAGCAAAACTAACTTTGATACGTGTGCTCTGTTTCAAATGTAGAAATCTGGAAGTAGGTTCTTGTGCCCTTGCACGTACAGCACACTTGTGCGTGAGTGCGTGCGCGCATGTGTTGGTAGTGTACCTGCTGCCCACCATCCCCAAATGTCATGCGCGCGCTCAAGTCTTCATTCAGCGGAGCTATCAGACCAGCCCCTTTCGCGAGTACTAAGCTCACACTAGCCATAAAACAATAATGCACGTCTTGAAGAATGTGATATTTGTACTGCTTGGGGCTCAGGGCCTTCCGAAATCCCCCGGGTCTATGTTTAAGCCGTTCTCCTGTTTGCTTCCTTCCCAGGCAGCACTGCGTTAATTACTGAAACATTCTTAATTTCTCATCACAAGTGGACTCTGCAAATTACTGTTTTTGCACCAGAAGATCTATTGCTTTCCACACCCTCGATCTAATGAGCTTGAGGAATATCAGAAAGCCTTGCACATGAATAATGCATTGGGTCCAATTAAAGGCGGATGTTGTTTGAGTGTTTGTGAGTGTGCGCTGCCTGACACCACCGCACTGCTGGGCTGTCCAAAACTGTGTTTTTTTAGCATCGGTACCAGGAAAGTCTCACACCCTTGTCTCTCTTGGCATTGGCCTATTTCCGTTCTTCGACAAGAGATTCTCCGCTTGCTCTGCTCCTGCCCCTCCTCCACTGAACATTCGGGTGTTATACTGCCCCAGCCTCTCTTCAATTATAGTCTGTGGTATAAAACTGCTCCCATCCCTCCTCTGTGGCTTTTTTTATATTGCGTCCCCGTCCCCCTCCCGCTCCTGCTTCTAAACACATTCTGGAACTGTCTTCCCCACCACACCTCAATTTTAGATTTTGTCACTAGACTTAAGTCAAACTTCCTGATAGATTTTCTTATAATAGCTCCATTCATCTTTTTTACTGGCAGATTAGGTATTGCAATGCTCACTTACAGGTTATTGTGTGTCCCTTCACGTTAGACTACATACCACCCCCCCCCCCCCAACTGTAGATTCTGCCCTTCTTTTGAAGAAGGTGCTGGTATTGGAAAGGTCGTGCTTCTCCTCGGTCACCAGCACTGATAATGGCCTGCTCACATCCATCCTTCTTGCATATTCTGATACTGGCCTGCTCTCCCTAGTCTAGAGGTTTCTGCTTTTGTTTTGTGTTTTCGCTATTCCTATCACCTCCTTTTTTTGTAGCAATACTAGCATTTAATGTTTCCAGGATCCTCCTCATTCTTTGATGGGGGATTATACTATGAGGAACTCCCTTACTCCTCTTTTGGATTATTCTCTGATTGAACCACCTCACTGTGAGGCACATTCTATTATGGGAATTCCCTAATCCTCCTTTACGGAACAGTACCACATGGGATTACTCTCGCCCCACTCAGTAACAGCTACTACCATTCCCCACCCTCGTCCAATAGAGACTCTGCTGTTCTACAGCCCTAATCCTGCTTTTTTGAAGATTATGACATTGGAACATCTACCTTCCTCAACTGTAAAATCTGTCCTCAAACTCCTTTCATCTCCCTATAGGTGATTGTGGCAAATGCAGAATGTGGTACTGAAATTCCCCCACTCTTGGCACTGGACATTTTTGTTTTGGACTGCCTGCTCCCTCCTTCAAAACAAATTATGATATTTCCATCCTGTCATTTGCATCTCATCGAGATTCAGTTATTGAACTGCCCTACCTTTGATAACGAGCCTGTGATCCTCAAAAGCAGATTGTGGTACTTGTATCCTTCCATCACACTCCTCTAATGGAGGTGTTGGACTGCGCTCACACCCCTCAATTACAGGCTATGGTATGGGGATGCCTCCTCAGTTGCCAAGTATGGCGATTCACTGCTCCCACCCTCTCTGAACTGAACATATTGCTATTTGATCATTCACTCCCCTTGCTTGGCTGGACATTCCAGAATTGGCATCTCCCAACTCTTCCTCATTCAGAGGTTCCGATACTCAGTGCATTCCTTTGTCTGCATTATTACATATTATATTTACATAAATGATAGGATTAGAGGATAACCTGAGTTTTACTCTCAGCTTGGTCGTGCCTCAGTCTAAGCTGGGTATACTTACCCATTTACATTTTGCATTCATTAGTGAAGATGGGTTCAGTGGGGAAATGGAAACTAATCTGAAAAGCGTTATAGTACAGATCATTTGATGTGCTAATTATTGGAAAGCCCATTTGGTTCACTTGTATTTCCCTAGATGCTTGTGGTTTGCGTAATTAAAAACAAAGACCCCAATTTAGAATGTGTATATTGAATTTACACTTGACCATGACTAGGCTTACTGATGCAAATTCAGTTTTAACATTCGCAAATGTGAATTTGGACCCCGAAGGTTTTTACTCAGAAACAATATAACCCCACACACTACAGTGTTGTACCAGATTGAATGAACTTCTCCAGGGGGTAGAGAATAGGAGCTCCAAGGAACCTATGACCTAGAATGTTAAGCTATATTAACTAACTTGTGAATTTGTCGATATCTCTCCAGGGTCGATTCCAACTTTGAAGACAGTCAAAAATGTACTCCTGTGAATGGCAGGTGATGATCTGTTTCCATTGAAAGTGAAATGGAACTCCCGTCCACACTTGGTGGGGATTTAAGGAAATTAAATTACCCACCGGAAATAATACTTTCCCTTTGAAGAACATAATAACATAATTATTGCTGCTGCACAAATAGAAAGGCATTTTTAGCTCTCCAATTGTGAAAGATGTGCATTTAGATATGTGAAGGGGCCCTTATGTGAACACTGTGTGGAATTGTGCAAATAAAGATCTATACAATGACCTAAAAGCTACGTGTAAGTTTACTCTTACTGATAAATAGTACACATGAAATCGATGTTGAGGACTTCTTCCTCATTGTCTCAATTTTAGCTGTGAGCTGTTTTGTGGATTTCCTGGATTTTGGACCATCCCCCACCCAGTTCTGGCCTGGCTATGCTGCCTTACAGGCATTTCTCTGGCACGCTGTAGGCTAGAGAGCTTGCTTTCAGAGGAGGACAGACTACCAAAAACCGACCACCCTAGTGGCCCCATTCTAGTCATGGCCTTCTGCCGTCTAGAGCTGGTTTGAAAATGTTTGCCTGGTCTGATTTTGTTTTGCATTGTGGCTGCTCTCCATCCTTTCCAAATTTAGTTCAGTCCCATCCTATTTCCTATAAAAACTTTTGCAATATCATTTTCAATTGTTATGTTACAGTTCTCTTAAATAGCAACCAATCAGAGAGCTTCTCACACTACAATACTGAATACACACTCTGCCCTTGTCAAATCTTACTAGAATCAGAATTCCACTAAAGTGTAAGTGGGTACATTTTTTGGGCTTTCACAAATCCCAAGTTATTGACTCTAACTCAGAGATCAGGTGTCAATTAAGTCTTTGGCTTTGTATCCTGAACAAAAACGCTCTGTTGCTATTCTGGCCTCCATCTAGGAATTTGGAACTCTTGCTAAAGACACACAAGATTATATCTTAAAGTGCAAAATAAAGTATTGCACTCTTTATCACGATTAGCCCGATTTTCTATTGCAGTGATGTGGTTGGAAGAGTTTCTGCCAGTCATGCACCATACATGTGTACAGTATTGTGAGCGAGGGCCAGAGTTGCCCCCTTTTTATCTTTTGCACAAATTTGAATTGAAAAGGAATAAGGGAAGAAAACGTTAGCTTCAGATTCTTGGCTATCTGTGCATTGTAAAGTGTGTGAGTGCATTCTGGCCTACGTAGGGAGAGCTTTTGGTCTTGTGCATCTTCTAGAAATGGGGGCTCTAGTTGGCAGTGGTTTGCACCCTGTTTGAGTAGACACCCTCACATTAGTCAGGGTGAGGGAGCCACACAGCTAAGAAAACCCCTGCTCATCCCCTTTGGTAGCTTGGCACGAACAGTAAGGCTTGTCTCAGAGATAATGTGTAAGGTATTTGTTCACACGCACTGTAACATAGTAAAACAACTACAAAAGGACTCCACACCAGTTTAGAAAAATAGTCAATATGTATCTGAATAAAACAAGACCAAAACTACACAAAATCCAACATACAAAAGCAAAGATACAAATTGTAATGGTTAAATCTCAATAAAAGTGTTTAGAAAAACAATAGCTCCAACTGGGGGTATCACACATCGTTGACAGAGTCATTTCCAATAGTCTGTCGCTACGCACAATGGAGTGAGGGCTGGTCACAGAGTGGCACAGACCCACAGCACACTACATTTGGTAAATGATGACATTGCACGGAGTCGGGGAGGTGAAGCGTAGCTGGAGCCGGTGTTGCATCGGTTCCTTACAGCTACCAGGGAGGTGAGGTGTCAATCCCTTATTGCCAAGCAGGGGAGGTGAGGTGTTGGTTCCTTACTGTTGCAGGGGAGGTGATGGGGCATCAGTGGTGATGCATCGGTTCCTAACGATCCGGCAGGGTAGATGAATCCAGCAGGTCAAGATGCAAGGCATCAACTTTGCGGTGACGCGATCACACCATGGAGCCCCAGGTGCTGCGGTGGAGTCGGGTGTCCCGGGCGTCGTGGACACGGCACTCAGTACTCACACTGTGGTGGGATTTTGGGGGCGTTGCAGCGATTACGGGCCTGCGGCATCGAACGTGGCCATTGCACTCAGCGGGGACAACAGCTCCTGGTGCAGGAAGCCAGACAGAGGCACCGGTTCCGAAGTCGCTCTGGAGTTGTTCACTTGGTTTCTTCTTGGTTACACCAGAACTTACTCCCAAGGGCCCAAGGACTGGATTTGGCACCATGTGGTGAGTCAGGACTCTCACCCAGAGAGGCCAAGTGCTGGCACATGAAGTCTTTGATGTCCCCGAGACTTCTTAACAGGAGGCAAGCCCTTTGAGTTCCTTGGCAAGCAGGATGTAGAAAGCAAAGTCCAGTCCTTTCACTCCCAGGCCAGAAGCAGCTAGCCAACACTGAAAAGCAACAGGCAGAGTGGCAGTCCCTCTGACAGCATCCAGCTCTTCTTCCTGGCCTATTGTCCTCATCCAGAAGTGTTCTGAAGTTGTGGTCTCAGAGGCCCAATACTTATATTCATTTCTGCCTTTGAAGTAGGCAAACTTCAAAGGTACACATGTTGCACAAACCTCCAGACCGGGTGTGGCTCCCTATGACTCAGACTGGGTGTGGCTGGATGCAGCAGGTATTTAAACCAAATCTGGTATTATTGAATTGCTTGCTGTAAAGGTCACCAGCTGCAGAGAAGGAATCTCTCCTCCTCCGCTTTTGATCTGCACGTTCTGTTCTGTCCAGCATCTTGGAGGCCGCTTCTGGAAGAAGAAGAGACTGAGGCAATTAACCCTTAAGAAGGTGGTAACGCGCTGTGCATGATTTAAGAACTTTTGTTGCTAAAACT